>NC_135909.1:15838322-16265269 GCF_964194155.1 Cetorhinus maximus
GGAAGGATGTGAAGGTATTGGAGAGAGTACAGAGGCGATTCACAAGAATGATTAAAGCAGTAAAGGACTGTAGCTATGAGGACAGATTGGAGAGGTTGGGACTCTTTGCCCTGGAGAAAAGAAGGCTGAGAGGTGTTCAAGATCCTGAGTGGTATGGATGGGGCAAATAGAGATAAATTGTTACCACTCAAGAGAACATCAGGAACTAGAGGGCACAGATTCAAAATAATTGGCAAAAGGAGAAAATGTGATGAGAAAATTTTTTTTTCACCCAGAGGGTGGTTGGAGACTGGAACAAACTTCCTGAAAGTGTGGTGGAGGCAGGTTTGATCGCGGTATTCTAAAGCGAATTGGACTGCTGCCTGAAAAGAAAAAATGTGCAAGGTTACGGGGATAAGGCAGGGAAGTGGGACTAGATGGAATGCTCTTTCAGAGACCCAGTGCAGACTTGAGGAGCCGAATGGTTTTCTTCTGCACTGTAAAAATACTGTGATACTGTGGAGAGAGACTACACAATGTTGCAGTACAGAGGGATCTGGGTGTCTTTGTACATGAATCACAAGATGTTAAAGTGCAGCTGCAGCAAGTAATTAGGAAGGTAAATGGAATGTTGGCCTTAATTCTAAGGCGGGGTGGAATATAAAAGTAGGGAAGTCTTGCTATGAAAACAGGTCATTGGTGAGACGACATGTGGAGCGCTGTGTAAAGTTTTGGTCTCCTTATTTAAGGAGGGATATACTTGCATTGAGGACAGTTCAGAGAAGTTTGACTAGACTGATTCCTGACATGAAGAAGTTGTCTTATGAGGAATGTTTCAGCAGGTTGGGCCAATCACCATTGGAGTTTCGAAGGAGAGGTGATCTCGTTGAAATATATAACATTCTGAGGGTAGATGTTGAGGGGAATGTTTCCATTTATGGGGAAACTAGAACCAGAGGGCACAGTTTAAAAATGAACATCTCCCATTGAAGGTGGGGATGAGAAGGAATTTATTTCCTTTGTAATTCAGAACCCTAGAGCGCAGTGGAGGGTGGGTCAGGTCATTGAATATATTCAAGTGGAGTGGACATATTTTTGATCTACAGGAGAGTCAAGGGTTATAGGATGGATGGGAAAGTGGAGTTGAGGCCACAATCAGATCAGCCATGGTCGTATTGAATGGCGAAGCTGGCCCGATGGGCTGAATGGCCTTCTCCTGCTTCTCTTTCTCGTATTTTTAATTTGTCAATGTGGGATTGACCTGTCTGTTCATCTCTTTTGCTCTATTTCAGTGTGGAACTACCTCAGTTTGATCTACATGTGAGTGTGGAATTCAGTCTCTGTCCAACACTTACTGAATGTGAGTGTGAAATTTAAATCTCAGTCAGTCTCTGTTACAGTGTGAGAATGTGGAAATAAATCTTTATATCAGTCCCTGTTAATGTATCTGAATGAGGGATTAACTCTCTGTCGGTCAGTCTCTGTTACTGTATGAGAATGTGCAATTAAATCTTTATATCAGTCCCTGTTAATGTGTGTGAATGCGTGATTAACTGTCTATTGGTCAGTCTCTGTTACTGAATGTGAGTGTGGAATTAACTACAATCAGTCAGTCTCTGTTACTGTAGGTGAGTGTGGATCAAAGCCTCCATGGGTTAGTCGCAGTTACAGTATGTGAGTGCGGAATTAACTCTCTATCGGTCAGTCTTAGTTACTGTAAGTGTGGAATTCTCTTTCACAGTCTTTGTTAGGATCACTGTGAGTGGAATTAAGGACCTGTCAATTTCCACTAATGTTTTAGTGAGGAATTAACCTACAATAACAGAGACTGAGAGTAATTAAGACAGTTATTCCACATTCTCATATTAGCCCATGTTAATCTATGTGAGTGAGGAATAAACAAACTACTTGTCAGCCTCCGTTACTTAGAGTGTGCAATTAATTCTCTGCAAATCTCTCTTATTGCATATGAGTGTGAACCTCTGGCATGTGTGCAAGTGCTGATTTAGCTTTCTATCCCGACCATGTTGGTTGCTGTACAAAAGTGTGAAATTAACTCTTTGCATGATAACCTGTTACTTTCGGTGAATAAAATTAAGTTTGTCAGTTACATTATTGGAGTGTGGAATTAATTCTGCGTCTGTCAGTCTCTGTTACTGTATAGGCCTATGGAAGTAACTCTCTTTCAGGCTCTGTTACTTCAAAAAAGTTAATTCCACATTAATCATCTGTCAACCTGTGTTACTGTATATGAGTGTGACTTTAACTCTCTGTCTCTGTTGTATGTGAGAGTGGAATTAACTCTCTTTTGCTTAGTCTCTGGTACTGTCTATGGGTGTGGAATTCATACCTTACATGTCAAGCTCTGTTACTGTACATAGATGTGGAATTAATTCCATGTCTGTCAGTCTGATTCATGCAGTGAGTGTGCTCTTCACTCTGTGTCAGTCTCAGTTACTGTGAGTGAGTGTGAAATTAAATTTCAGTCAAACTTGGTTGCTATGTGTGATTGTGGAATTACCTGGTGAGGCCACAACTGGAATATTGTGTGCAGTTCTGGTCACCACATTACAGGAAGGACGTAATAGCTCTGGAGAGAATGCAGGGGAGGTTTAGAAAAATGTTGCCAGGGTTAGAAAAGTGTAGCTACGAGGAGAGTTGGGGTAATTTTCCTTCGAACAAAGAAGGCTGAGAGGTGACTTGATTGAGGTGTACAACATTATGAGGGGAATAGACGGAGTGGACAGGATAAAATTGTTTCCCTTGGCGGAGAATTCTAGAACAAGGGGACACAGATTCAAGATAAGTGGCAGAAGGTGTAGGGGGGACATGAGGAAAAACTTTTTTACGCAGAGGGTAGTGGGTGTCTGTAATTCGCTGCCCAAGTTGGTGGTAGAGGCAGAAATTTTAAATTCTTTTAAAAAGTGCCTGGATCTGCACCTAAATTGCTGTAAGCTACAGGGCTATGGGCCAGGTACAGGAAGGTGGGATTATAAAGGGCACCCGGGTGTCCTCGGGCTGGCATGGACAAGATGGGCCGAATGGCCTCCTTCTGTGCTGTAACTTTTCTATGGTTCTATGGCTCTACCTTCCAGCCAAAAGTCTGGTATTGGATGTGATGTGAAATTAACTCTTTGTCTGACTCCATTACCGTACATGAGTTCGAATCAAAACTCTAATAAGCTGCATTACTCTATGTATGTGGAATTAATTTTCTGTCAGTTTCTGTTACTGTGAGTGTGACAGAGTAGACAGGAAGACTTTTTTCCTCACATTGTTAGAAAGAAATAGGACCAGAGGGCACAGATTGAAGTTAATTGGCAAAATAAGCAATGGTAACATGAGGAAAAACCTTGTCATGCAGCGAGCAGCTGGGGAATATGACTGAGAATGTGGGGGAGGCAGGTTCAATCGAAGCATTCGAGAGAGAATTGGATTATTATCCAAAAAGGAACAAAGTGCAGGTCTATGGGGAATAGACAGTGAAGTGGCATGAGGTGAATTGCTCCTTCAGATGGCCAGCATAGTCATAATGGGTTGAATGGCCTTCCACCGTGTCATAATCAAGGTATGATTCAATGAATTAACTCTCTATCAATCTCTTTTACATTCAGTGTTGGTGGAACTAACTCTGTCACTCTTTGTTCATGTATGTAAATGTGAAATTCACTTCCTGTCAGTCTCCGTTACTATGCAAGAAACGGTTAATGACCTTTTATCAGAAATGGTTGGGCCCTACTGTTCTTAAAAGTGCTCGTGGTTAAACCCATCAATGTCTCCTCTCTCTGCTCCGCAATTCAAAGTCAGCCAACAAGAACATCCCTTCAAAGAAAGTGAGGAACGATTTCCACGTCCAACATCCACCTTGAAGCAAAAGGGATCTGCATTTCTCAGTTTGTGTTTCTGGCCTCGGTTTTGTGAGCAAGACCAGCAATAATTCACGTGCAAAATCAGGTGGATACTAGGAATCTGAAATGAGGAGAGAAAATGCTCAAAATACATGGCACGTCAGGCAGCATCTGTGGAGAGAGAAGCAGAGATCACATTTCAGGTCACTGACAGTCAGCCTGGAAAAAAACACTTACAAACATCTGCTCATGGTGGTTGCACTTCCCACAATTCCCTGCATCCCAGAAACCGCTCTATTCAATGTACTGACTTCCCAAGACATTGAGTGTGCATGCTCCCCAGAGCCGGTCCTGTGAAATTCCGAGGTAGACCTTTTATCACTCCCACTTGTAAGCCAATCCCACCAACTTGCCTTTGTCCTTTCGAAGTTTTAACACTTTCCTCCTCACAGTTCACAATACCACCAAGTTTAACGTCATCCGCAAATTTTGAAATGGTGCCCCGTGCACCAACATTAACATATATCAGGAAGAGCAGGGGTCCTAACACCGACCCCTGGGGAACTCCACTATCAACATTCCTCCCATTATAAACATTCCTCCAGTCTGAAAAACAGCCATTCACCACTACCCTGTTTCCTGTCACTCAGCCAATCCCATATCCATGTTGCTCTGTCCCTTTTATTCCATGAGCTGTAACTTTGTTCACAAGTCTGTTGTGTGAGACTTCATCAAATGCCTTTTGGAAATCCATGGAAACAACATGAACAGCATGACCCTCCCCAACCCTCTCTGTTACCGCATCAAAGACTCGGTGCAAACGGGAGAAGAATCCGGGAAGCGGCGGCTGGGATGGGGGAGGCGCTGCACCATCGGCTTCATGGTGCCGTCCCCCGGGTCCCTCTCCGCACGTCCGCCGGACCCGGCGGCTCTGATTCGGGATCTGAGAGCCGCTGAAACTCGGCGTTACTGAGACTGCGCTCGGCCACCCTCAGGTTCCGGAAGCTGTGGCGCGCATGCTCGTCGCAGGCAGGATTTCCGGTGGAGGACCTATTGCACCTGCGCAGTGCCTATCTGTTAGAGATAGGCCGTTATATATCACCCCGAGCATTCTGGGAAGCGCTGTCCGCCATTTCATTATAAATTGCAAATCAAGAGGATGCGTTTGTATTAACCATTTCTGAGCAAGCTCTTTTGTAGCAAATCAGCCTCACTCCCCTGTCATTTCCAATAGCCCTAAAATATTTTTCCATACCATATTTTTCATTTCACTTTTGTAAGTTTACATCAAATCTGCTTCCACCACATTTTCCGGCAGAATATTCAGGTCACAACAACTCCCTGCCTTGTAAAGAAATGACAAGCAATGATCCATTCAATGTGGAGGATGGTGGGGAGAAGGATGAAGACAAGGGGAAAGCCAGAATTAACCCCGCCCTCACATGCAGTACTAGACATTGACCGATAAAGAAGGAATCCCATCTCACAAACCATTCGACAGACTGAGATACAGAATAAATCTGACACTCGCAAGCACTACCTGTGATTGGCAGATACAGAACACATCTCATTCAGGTACAGCAGCAGAGTTTATTAGGTGCGTCATGATTCCCACAATCACATTTTCTCCCAGGGTTTAACAGCCACAGTCGAGGCTTGCTGACAATAATCCCATTCTGGTTTAACGAGAGCTTTACACAAGACCCGGAACAATTCCCCCCCCCCATCCCAACGAGATGTGGAAGTCGCTGGCTATGCCAACAGGTATGTCATGTCCACAAAAAATAAGCAGGACAAATCCAACCTGGCGAGGTACCACCCCATTACTGTTCCCCCTATCAAAATAAAGAAATGATGGATGGGGTATTCCACAGTGGTATCCAGCAGCAGTTACTCAGCAATAGCCTGTTCATTGACGCTTAGTTTGGGATCCACCAGGACCACTCAGCTCCTGACTGCACTGCAGCCTTGGCCCAGACATAGACAAAACTGCTGAACTGAACGGGCGAGGTGACAGCGACTGCCCTTGATATCAAGGCAGCATTTGACAAGGAAGACCATGAAACCAGGAAGAACATATTTTCCCACAGAAAACCTCCTCACAGAACAGAGAACATCTTTACACTAGAGGAAATATCTTTATCGAACAGAGAAAATTTTTGCACACAATGGATCATATTTACACAGCCGGGAGCACATTTGCACAACAGGGAAGCATTTTACACAACGACAGTGAGGATGTTTCAACGGCAGAATCACAGTTTCACCACAGAGGGAACAGTGGTACAGCAGGGAGCGCAGTTACGCAATAGGAATTACATTTAAAACAGGCCCCATCTTTATGCAGCAGGAAATACCTTTTCATAAATGATCAGTTTCTCCATTGTAATATCTTGCTGGTTTGCTCGGCACCTTTTAGTGTCAGCAATTGTGTTTATCCTGATAGTCTCTTGCTACTTTCTTGTGTGACTTTCTCTGTCTGGTACATTCATGGTAGCGTAAGTGGATTTGTGGAGCTTGGGTGAGCTTCCCAATAGTTGTGCTCCTGTTTAAAAAGTAATGAGGAAGTGAATATGTGTTTGGCTACCAAACAACGGTAATAGGCAGTAGAAAAATGTTGCTTCGGAGGAGACTGGCGTTGCAGAAGCGTGCTGGCCTCCTAACCCAGCGATCGATGGATTGAAACCATACTCAGTTTATTTAAATTCTCATTAACACTATAAAATAACATTTGTCTGTGACACAAAATCACCTCTGAATTTGCTTCAAAATAAATTTACATCAGCTTCTTGCTTCCAGTAAACACTTCAATCTGTACCCAATCTCTCAAATCGTTTTATTTCAAACACGGGCGCAGCAGAAGTGCTGCAAAAATACACCAGTCGAGGATTTCCCCTTTCTCTCAGCCCATTTCAGGCCATGGTCTGAACGGCCTTCCCTTGCTCTCTATCACTCTAAGAATATCTGAGTAACAAAAACGAAAACCAATATCTTATCTGCACCCGATATAGTGAAGTTTATACATATTAGCTTCATTATGTCGGATATACAGGACACCCTGCCATAATTCCCATGCTTATTTGGACAGCGGCGTCCTCCCTGACACATAGACCATGAGAAGGTCAAGATTATCAGCATAGCGGAGACATCATCACGTCAAAGACATAGATAATCATTATTTTGACAGACATGATCGTTCATTCTTAATCACTTATTTAAAAAATGGAATTCCATCCCCAGTATCACCATGAACTGGGAAGGTTTCATTCCTTCAGGTTTGCATTAGAGACACATTTTACAAAACACTTCCGTGAGTGCCTCTGGTCAATGAAATGATGATGCGCGGAGTTCTCAGCTTTTACTCATTGATCTTCGCAAGAGGTGATCCAGTTTTGACGTTGACTTTTCCTCTGGTGTCGATTTACTCGAATTCCTCACCTGATTTCTCTGCTGTCCAATGAAGCTCACTCAGCAGAGTTTTCAATAGGAATTTGATTTTTCCTGACAGGATTTCAATCACCATGTTTTGGAACAATTTGTTTAAAAATATGGTCACAGCCGGCTTCCAGGAGCAGCAACGTGCTAAAGACAATAAATCTGTTAATAAGTGATTTTAATTGAGGAATGAATGTGGGCTCCGACACCATGGGATAACTCCCCCGCCCCTCTCCGAAATGCTGCTTGGTATACTGCAGCTGAGAAGGCAGAGGGCACCTCAATTCACCATATCATCTAAAAGATGGCACCACTAACAGTGAAGCATTCACTGATTACTGCACTAAAGCGTCAGCCTGGATTTGTGCTCGGGACTCTGGAGTGAGTATAGAACTCACAAACTCCTGACTGTAAAGAGCAAGAGAACAACTGACTGAATCATCATTCACAGCAAAGGAAAGACGACAGAAGACATTTCACTCCAAGGAGAGGCAGAAGTAGATTGTTAATTGAAGAAATGTCACAGACAATGAGAGATAAACACCCACAGTTGAAAGAGACCGACTTTTTCTCACGGCAGGGAGAGAGATTGTAGCAGGAATTTCGATTCCCAATGCTTCTTGTTAACACCCCAGTACAAGCTAAATGGTTTGCACACAGCCCGCTAGACTAAAAAACGAAGCTAGAATGTTATTTAATCATCGTAAAATTTTCAACCAGTTCGACCCTGAAACATTGATATTCACGGTATTACAGGAAACGTCATAACTTGGGTCTGATGGTAATTTCAGATTTCCTTTCTGCATAATGCAGTCCCACACAAAAACAGGATTTAAACTCACGCGTGGGAAGCACAATGGATGATCAACCTTAAATTCAGATAATCATGGAGTGATTAGCGACATTATCCCAACGCCACCACCTCTGGAAACCTGGTCTCGGAAAGATTACATCAGTGATTTCAGACATGCCTTCTGAAAAAAGCACCGCGTTCACGAAGAACCAGTTAATAAACTGACGACGAAGGTGGGATTTGAACCCACGCGTGCAAAGGACAATGGATTAGCACTCTGTCGCCTTAACCTCTCGGCCACCTCGCCACGTGCGGTCGCCTTATTAAACCTCCTCCTGTACTGTTTTACATCCATGAACTGTTGAACTAAATGATCCTGCCTGTTTCAGGTCCTGAATAACCATCCAGGTCTCTCATGTAGTTTGTCAATAAAATACATTTCCATCACATCAGGTAGGAACTGTTGTAAATCGACTGATGTGAATCACTTCAACACTTCAACACGATATCCAACATGTTTCTAGACAGTGTGAAAACCCACCGCGGAAAGACCGAAACATACATTCATCGGGAAGAATAAAGAAGCTCCTTCCGACTCACTGCAAGTACCGGAACACAACTGAAATATGGTTTTTCACTCAAGACTGTAACTGACTGCAATCAGCCTCTGACTGAACCCACAAGGAGAGAGTTGCCGTATTCGATGCATTAGGAGAAACTTTGCGTTGGTTTTCTGTGTTGTGATTTATTTTCCGCAATGATTTCGCGGATGTTCAAACCTGGTCCTGATTTCCCCAACTGGCACCGCCGCGAGCACATGAATTAATGTATTAAAATGCTGGTTGGGCTCGTCCGGGAATTGAACCCGTGACTTCTCGCATATTAATTCACAACAAATACCACATGCGAGAATCATACCCCTAGACCAACGAGCCAGCTGCCACAATAAAAGTATTCAACATATCCTTTCATTGCCACCCACAGAAAATTAACAAAATGCGAAATATTGTGAATGCTAGAAATCTTTTGGAATGTATTAGAAATCCCGGGGCCGACTCCAACCAGTGGAGAGTTTCCCTCCTTGTATAAATTGACTTCAGTTTTGTTGGGTTTCTCAATGCCACACTCTGCCAAATGCTTCTGTATAGACAACTGTCGTCACTTGCAACTCACGCCTTGAGTTCAGCTCTTTTGTCCATATTTGGACCAAGGCTGCAATGAGGTCGGGAGCTGAGTGACCCTGGCGGAAACCAAACTGAGCTTCAGTGAGCAGGTGATTGGTGAGTTAGCGCCACTTGATCGCACTGTCGAAGACAGACCAATGTGGTTGACTCTTAACTGCCCTCTGAAATGTCCTACCAAGCCTCTCAGTTGTAACAAACCGCTACAAAGTCACAAAAAAGGGAATGAAACCGGACGGACCAGGTGGCATCGACCTCGGCACCGTCAGTCTCAGCCCTGTCCACCCTGCAAAGTCCTCCTTACTAACATCTCAGGGGCTAGTGCCGAAATTGGGAGAGCTGCCTCACAGACTAGGCAAGCTTCAGCCTGAAATATTCATCCTCACAGATAACGTCCACAGGCTCCACCATCACTAACCCTGGATATGCCCTGTCCCACCGGCAGGACAAGCCCAGCAGAGGTGGTGGCACAGTGGTATACAGTCGGCTGGCAGTAGCCCTGGGATTCCTCAACATCGCCACCGGACCCGATGAATTTTTAAGGCATCAGGTCAAACATGGGCAAGGAAACCTGCTGATTACCACGTACCGCCCTCCCTCAGCTGATGAACCAGTGTTCCTGCATGTTGAACACCACTTGGAGGAAGCACTGAGGATGGCAAGGGCACAGAATGTCCTCCGGGTGGAGGGATTCAACGTGCATCACCAAAAGTGGCTCGGTAGCACCACGAGTGACTGAGCTGGACGAGTCCTAAATGACATCGCTGCGAGACTGGGTCTGTGGCAGGTGCTGAGTGAACCAACAAGAGGGAAAATCATACTTGAGCTCATCCTCACCAATCTGCCTGCTGCAGATGCATCTGTCCACGACACTATCAGTAGAAGTGACTATCACACAGAAGTTGTGCAGACGAAGTCCCGCCTTCACATTGAGGACAGACTCCATCATGTTGTGTGGCACTACCACCGTGCTACATGGGATAGATTTTGAACATACTTAGCAACACAAGACCGGACATCCATGAAGCCCTGTGGGCCATCAGCAGGAATAGAACTGTATTCGAACACTATCTGTAAACTCATGGGCTGGCATATTCCCCACTATATCATTACCATCAAGCCAGGTGATCAACCCTTGTTCAATGAAGAGTGAAGAGGGCATTCCAGGAGCTGCACCAGCCTTACCTGATAATGAGTTGTCAACATGGTGAAGCTATGACACAGGACTACTTGCATTCCAACCAACATCTGCAGCAAGTGATAGACAGAGCTAAGCGATCGCAGAACTAACAGGCAGACCTAAAATCCGCAGTCCTGCTGCATCCAGTCGGGAATGGTGATGGACAATTAAACAATTCACTGGAAGAAGAGACACCACAAATATCCCTATCCACAATCATGGAGGACCTCAGCACATCAGCACAAGCGATATACATTTGCTACAAGAAGTGCCGAGTGGATGATCCATCTCAGCCTCCTCCAGAGGTCCCCAGCATCACAGATGCCAGTCTTCAGCCAATTCGATTCACTCCAAGTGATATCAAGAAACAGCTGAAGGCATTGGGTAGTGCAAAGTCTATGGGCCCTGACTATATTCTGGAAATAGTACTGAAGACTTGTGCCCCAGAACATGCCACGCCCCGAGCCAAGCTTTTCCAGTACAGCTACAACACTGGCACCTACCCGGCTATGTGGAAAATTGACCAGGTATTTCCTGTACACAGAAAGCAGGCCAAATCCAACCGGGCCAATTACTTCACAATCAGTCTACTCTCGATCATCAGTAATGTAATAGAAGGGGTCATCAATAGTGCTATCAAGCGGCACTTGCTTAACAATAACCTGCTCACTGATGCACAGTTTGGGTTCCGCCAGGGACACTCAGCTCCTGGCCTCCTTACAGCCTTGGTTCAAGTATAGACAAAAGAGCTGAACTCCCGAGGAGAGGTGAGAGTGACTGCCCTTAACATCAAGGCCGGATTTCTCTGAATGTGGCATCAAGGAGCGCTAGGAAAACTGGAGTCAATGGGAATCAGGTGGAAAACTCCATTAGTTTGTAGTCATGCCTAAGGCGTTCAGTCATCTCAGCTCGAGGATATCACTGCAGGAGTTCCTCAGGGTAATGTGCTCGGCCCAACCATCTTCCACTGCTTCAGCAACGACCTTTCTTCCATCATAAGGTCAGAGGTGGGGATGTTCGCTTATAATTTCACAAAGTTCAGCACCATTCGTGACTCCTCAGATACTGAAGCAGTCCATATCCAAATGCAGCAAGACCTGGACAATATCCAAACTTGGGATGAAAAATGACAAGTAACAATCACGCCACATAAGTGCCAGGCAATAGCCATCTCCAACAAGAAAGAATCTAACCACTGGCCCTTGACGTTTAATGGCGTTACCACCACTGAATCGCCCACTCTCAACATCCTGAGGGTTACTGATGACCAAAAACTGAACTGGACTAGCCTTATAAACACTGTCGTTACAAGGGCAGGTCAGAGGCGAGGGATTGTGCAACGATTAACTCACCTCCTGACTCTCCAAACCTTGTCCAGTATCTATATGGCACAAGTCAGGAGTGTGATGGAATGGTCGCCAATTGCCTGGTGGAGTGCAGCACCCACAACACTCATGAAGCTTGGCATCATCCAGGAGAAAGCTTCATTGGCACCACATCCATAAACATTCGCTCCCTCCACCACCGACGCACAGTCGAGGAGTGTGAAGCATCTACAAGATGCATACAGGAATTCAACAAACCTCCTTAAACAACACTTTCGAAATCCATGACCACTCCGGTCGAGAAGGGCAACTGCACTTAGATCTGCATCTGGAGCGCTGTATCCTGCTCGTTCTATATTTCTCTCCACAGATGCTGTATAATTGTTGTGTATTTCCAGCACTTTCTGATTGTTACTATTTCTGATTTTCAGCATTCGTAGTATGTTGCTTTTGGATCCAGTTTACTTTCTGAGCTGTTTTCAGGGGATCCGGTTGCCTCGAGTCTTGCTCGGCCGACCGAAATTCCCCTTGAGAAGCTGGCAGTGAGCTGCCTTCTTGAACTGCTGCAGCCCATATGGTGTAAGTAGGTCCACAGCGCTGTTAGGAAGGGAGTTCCAGGATTTGAGAGGGTGATACAGTTCCAAGTCAGGATGGTGTGTAGCTCGGAGGGGAGCTTGCTGCTGTTCTCATGCATCTGCTGCCTTTTTTCTCCCAGGTGGTGGAGATCTCGGGTTTGGAAGGTGCTGAAGGAAAAAAATGTCAGGAGTGGGATTCGAACCCACGCCTCCAGAGAAGACTGCGACCTGAACGCAGCGCCTTAGACCGCTCGGCCGACCTGACTCAGTTGGTACTTCTGCATAAATGGTTTTAAATTCCACATTCATTGTCACTGCTTTCAAAAACTCGATGTGATTTTCCTTTTTTCAGCACCTGTCAGGTTCCTGTATCTGAGTCCCATCCTTCCCCAAGCCGCCGGGGGGTGAGGAGCTTCTCATTGCTGCATTGCTCTGTTTGCTCAAATCAACAAAGACCCAATTCCCGCCCGACCTGTTCCTCACACGGAGGTGTTGAGAGTGTAAGATCTGAGCGACGTGAAGTATCCAATTGGAGTGTTACATCCTGGCGACAGGAATATCTCTCCACAGCTGCTTTCGGACCTGCTGAATATTCCCCGCATTTCCTCTTTTTGTTTTTGTGCCTTTATTACAGGAGATCTTTTTACTGACAACCCAAAGCTTGTCTCTCGGGGCAGCTCCAGGCACCGCTTTCCTGTGACCTTTAAATTCGGCTGTTTTCACACTCATCACTCTGCGCCATGGCTTTCAACCCCCACCACCACACCTCCACCACCCCCAACTCCCGCACCTCCCTCTCTGTCCCCAGTCCCGCGCCCCACTCCCATCCCCTCTCCCGACTGCTCAGCTCTCAGGTCGTCTAAGCTTTTTTTTGGAATTCGCAAAGGCCTGGGGATCACAGAGTCTGTGAGGGAATATAAGGGGTTAATCCACATTCACATACAGGGAACTGCGACTCTCTTAAGATGGACGGAAGTTATTTTGACGGTGACTTGTTCTCTGGTGTCGATTTACTCGAATTCCTCACCTGATTTCTCTGCTGTCCAATGAAGGTCACTCAGCAGAATTTTCAATAATAACTTGTCTTTTCCTAACAGGATTTCAGTCATCATGTGTTTGAAAAAATTTTCAAAGGATTTGCACACAGTCAGGTTCCAGGCACAGCAATGTGATGAAGGCAATATGATCTGTTTTGAATGTCTCCGACATCATGGAATAACTCCCCCGCCCCTCTCCGAAATTGTGCCTTGTATATTTTACGTGAGAAGGCAGATGTCAGCTCAGTTTAACATATCGTCTAAAAGCTGGCACCAGTAACAGCAAAGAATTCATTAGAGCGTGACCCTGAATTTGTGGTCAGGATCCGGGAATGAGTTTTGAACTCACAACCTCCTCATTGTAAAAAGCAAGGGAGCAGCTGACTGAATCATAGTTCACTGCATAGGGAAAAAAGACAGAAGAGATTGCACTCTGTAAGGAGAAGCAGAAGTAGATTGTTAATTGAAGAGGTGTCACAGACAATGAGAGATAGACACCCACAGTTGAAAGAGACGGATTTTTTATCACGGCAGGGATAGAGAGTGCAGCAGGAATTTCGCTTCCCAGTGTAGATGACAGAAAACGTTAACTTTGAGTCAAATGTTGGACCTGATAAGGCGTCAGAGGCTGACTGACCTTAATGATAACAACTGTATCAGTCGGAGTCACACAGGGAGGGAGTGATCATTTCTGATTCCCACTTGTCTCCCAGGAATGAAGCAGACAGCATTACAACATTGAGAAGCTCAGAGTAACAAAAAAGGGAAACTCTTCAACCGAGTCTCCCTGGGGGAAAAAAACAACATCCGCGGTGGTGTGTGAGTATTTTTGGTGCCGATATTATATCTCCACTGCCTGGAAGATGTTATATTTCATTATCACAGTTCAGGTGAATTAGTAAAGATAGAACCAGGACTTCTTCAGTGCTTCCAACTGCTTGAAATTCTAGAAGAGGCAAATATGTTTCACAAATTGTGTAATGCCCCACAGAGGGGCAATAAAGAGACATAACTGTTTCACTCATACACCACAATTTAAACCGAAACCCCATTTCCCCTATCGGACGGATGCGAACAATCCGACCAGACTATTTACAACAAGAGAAGTGGAGTCTTACCCGGAGTCCTGGGATCAATATTAATCCATCAAACAGGATCTCTGAACCAGATTATAAAGTCATTGATCAGGTTGCTGCGGTGGGATGTTGCTGTGCACATTCAAGCAGCAATCTCACTTACCAAGACACACCTCCGCTCCCGCACCATTGGCCGTGAGGCTTTAAGTCTTCCTTAGGTTGTAAAATATGGTGGAAAAATTCAAGTTCCTCCCTCCCTCCCGCCCGCTGCCTCTCTTCCTTCAGCACCACCCTTCTCTAACTCCCTCCCTCTCTCCCTCGCTGTCTCCCTCCCTATCTCCCTCCCCGGCTCTCCCTCCCCCTCCTCGCATCACCCCGTCCCGCACCCCATTTCTCTTTCAAATCTTATTTCCTGTCTCTGGGGCCTGTCTTCTCCCCAGGCTACCCACTGACCCCGGTTTCTAGGACTCCCAGGCCGGCCCGAGCTCTTTAACCGGCTCCATTCACAGGAAAAGTGACTTCAGTTCCCACAATAACATCCGCGCTCCCTGTACCCCTCTACCCACAAAACTGAAATTCAGGTCAATGCTAACGTGAAGACTGCGGGCTGCAGTTTCCGCCCCTGCTATTTGAAACAATTCGATATATGTGTGTACAGTGAGCAGAAAGAAATTGCTGTACTTTGTAAACATTTCTTACTGAACTCACTGTCATTCTGCTTTAACAGAACTAGTTTGAATCTCTTGATATATTGGCAAAATGATAAATGAACTGCATTTGAAATTTATCCATATCAGAAATTGCACTAATATTCAGTTGGCCTGTATTCCACTGGACCGATGAAAGATCAACTCCTCTGTCCAATCAGTAAGATATGCAACCACTCGGGGCTTTCATAGTGGAACTGGACAGCCACCTGAAGATAAAAGTTTACATGGCTATGGAGACAGGGCTGAGGACTGGGATAGCTGAGTTTCTGCTGAAGGATCTCAGGAGAGACAGAGGGCCGAATAGTCCCCTTCTCTGTTGTAGCTATTCTATGTGCATGTGTGTGAGGTTCATTCAGTACCAATTTGTCTCTGGAACAGGATATGAGTTTGGAATTCATTGTTTATCTGTCGGTCTCTGTGGATTAATTCTTTATCGCTTGTCCCTGGGACAGGATTTGCTTTCGGGATTAATCGTGGATCTGTCAGATTCTGGTGATGTGCCTGTGTGTATGATTCATTCTGTATCATTCTGTCCATTGAATACTGTGAGAGTGTGCGATTCAATGTGTATCAGTCAGTCACTGATGCCAGGCTTAAGTTAATGATTCATTCTGGGTCTCTCTGTCTTTAGCTCACAGTTTGGATGTGGGATTCATTACATATATGTCAGTCCCGGAGACACTTTGCAAATCTGGATTCATTCAAACCAGAATATACCTCACTGAAAGTGGGCCATTTGTTCTAACAGGCAAACTGCCCGACAAGATCCTCCACCTAGAATAGTTCATGTAACATTCTCTGTTTATCCCTGAAATTCATTCTCCCTCCTATACTTATCTAGGCTTCCCTTAAATGCAGTTTATCTAATCGTCTCAGTTGCTCCAGGCAATAGTTGGCCTGTAACTGCTGCCGATTCAATGGGAATAAATTAATTAATTGTGTTTCCTAAATTATAGTTCATATTTGCATTTCTATGTCTGCTCCGTCACATCACAAATTCCTCACATTGACCTGTTTCCGCGACACCGACAACGTGAATTTCTACCGCTCTGTTGCGGCCAGTAGATGGCAGCACATTCTGATATAGTGAAGTTGACAGATCAGAGACAACAGAGGAGACTTGTTCATATTATTCGGGGACAGTTGTAGAAATACTATGGATGGAGATGACCTCTTCTTATATGTATTATGTAATAAGCAGTGGTTATCGTCTGTCCCTCGATACGAGGATGACATCCAGTCAGGGCCGTGAGTTTCTGCCATGGGCCTTCATGAGAGTGAACAGGCCGATTCTCGGCCCACAGACCTTAGGACACATGGGGACAGGATGTCCCACGAGGTAGTGAGATCCGGAGTGCAGGATTTGGTTCCTGTTACTTCTTCTTAGCCGCTGTTCTGCCTCATCATTAAGACCTGGGGACTCACAGCGCGCTGCAGCTTGGGGACAGATTTTGGTCATTTTGAATGGTGAGAAGCAAGTTCCTCGCAGTCATTAATATAAATGCTGCAGCGTTTGAATTAACGTTTCAGAGTGTCTTTGAAGTATTTTCTTTGGCCTCCCCTGGAATGTTGTCCATTTGAGAGTTGAGGAAACAGGACTTGGCGGATGCGGCGCTTTTCGATTATCCGGACACAGTGTGCAGTCCATGCAATTTAGTTTTTCAGGAACAAAAACAAAAATACCTGGAAAAGCTCAGCTGGTCTGACAGCATCTGCGGAGGGGAATACAGTTAACGTTTCGAGTCCGAATGACTCTTCATCAGTTGAACAGTCATACGGACTCGAAACGTTAACTGTATTCCTCTCCGCAGATGCTCTCAGACCTGCTGAGTTATTTCAGGTATTTTTGTTTTTGTTCCAGATTTCCAGCATCCGCAGTATTTTGCTTTTATCTTAATTTTTCAGGAGTTTGGCCTGAATGCTGGTGGAGCTGCCTTCAAGAACGACACTACAGTTTGTTCGGCAGTGCTCCCACGGAATCTGGAGGGTGCCGCGGAGACATTGCGGATGGAATTTATTTACCGCTCTTCTGAGTCGCCGATGCACAGTTAAGTAGTTATAACGTTGCATTCGACCCGTCAGCCGTTGTCTTGTGTGTGAGAGCGAGACACATAGTTATCGATACTTCTCTGCTCCACTTTCCCTGAATTCAGCCTCCCAGAATCTTTCATAATTTTAAAGACCTGTATGAGACCACCCCCCAGCCTTCATTCTTCAAGGGAAAAGGTAGACATCCTGAAAATCATGTCGTGTCTGTTTACCACTTGTTTAATTTTTCATAGTGTATGGGCGTCTTTTGCAAGCCCAGCATTTGTTGATCATCTCACATTATCCTTGAAGTTACGAGTGAAACAAATTACTGTGGGTCTGGAGTCACATGTAGGGCAGGCAAGGGAAGTGCGGATGATTTCTTTCCGTAAAGGCCATTCGTGAACCGGGTGGGTTTTTACCACAATCGATCATAGTTTCATAGCCGCCATTACTGTGCCGAGATTTTAATTCCAAATTTAGGAAATATTTTAATTTAAATCTGCTCTGATGGGATTTAAACCCGTGCCCGCAGAGATTAGCCTGGCACCTCTGTATTGTTAGTCCAGTGACAGCAGATTCAGCTAATGATCGAGCCGCTTCATGAGAAGATTGGAATTCTCCCAAAGCATTTTATTAAACCGATTGATGCACAGCTTTTGTTCCAGTTGGACACATCAACAATTTAACGAAACTGATCAGATAAACAAAATGAGTTAGCAATTAATGCACAAATTAACAAGAGCAGACATTTTGAGAAAGAGCCCTGCCATGTTAGGAAGGAAAGGCAGAACCTTCAGCTGACGAGTGAGACCGCGGTTTTCAGGAAGTTAAACAGATTTCCATATAAAACGACCACAGCAGGACTCGAACCTGCAATCTTCTGATAACCTCTGCAAATACCACCGAAGTCAGACGCCTTATCCATTAGGCCACGCGGTCAGGCAATACGATACTGGAACTGATGCTAGTGCCATGTAAATAAATATCGTGGTTGTATATTTTTCAATTCGATTTTTGGATGATCCGCTGAATCCCAGATCCATGGCCTCAGGGTCTGAGTTTGACTCTATGTCTTTCGTTGGAAAATAAGGATTGGGAGATCGGGAACTCAGTTCCTATTGTCAGCACCCTCTCCTCATCATTCTCCTGCAGTGTTTTGAATCTCTCTCACACTCTGCCTCGTGGCCTCCCCTCAACCGCTGCTAAATTCCAGAAAATAAACCACAGAACAGCCCCTTCATATAAACCACGAACAAAGGGAGCCGTTCTTCCCGAATTAATGAGCAATTTGATCGATGTTTCCGATATGTTAAGACGATAGTGTCAGAGAGAGAAACCTCTGCGATGGTGGGAATTTCGGAATTGGGGGACGGGGAGGGGGGCGTTGGGGCTCAGTCAAAAAACAAGACGTTTCCTGAGTGAAATTAGGAAACATCTCTCTCAGCAAAGGGGAATTTCAGAGATCCCATCGGGAATCAGCACTTTAATTTTAAATCTCAGTTTTATAGACTTGTGTTCATCAAACATATGATGGATCAGTGAGAAAATGGGTATTTATCTGTCCCAGAACTTTGATCCTTGAAACATTATTGAAGACATTGAGTTATGCATTCACTGTAATCGAACCCAGGTTTCTTTGATGAAAAATAAGAATTCTACCCCTGAATCACCAATCCGCCCATCATGCTGAAATCAATTTATTTCCCTAACTACAAGATCACTGCACTAAAACAGAAAGCAAACTGAAAGTAACCTGAAGAAAATAAAATAATTTAGGGACTGTGACGCTGTTACAGAATCGGCAACTTCGGGAATCTAACCCAGGTTTCCCACGCCCTAGTGACGCATTGTGCTCCTGAACCAGCAATGCACAGGTTTGGACGGATTTCATAACTTTTAAACTATTTCCTAATCTGATTATCAAAGTATCACTTCCCTTATCATTGATCTACAGTCCCTCATTGTTCAAATCCCACGTCTGGAATTCGGTATTTTTAATCACTCCACAGACAGAACTGTCAAGAGGGTTTAGAGAAAGTAAATAAAGATGAATTGTTCCCACTGGCTCATGGATCAGTGACCAGCCAGGGCAGATTTTAATTCATTCGAAAAGGAACCAAAGATAACGTGTGGAAAAGATTTTCTCGTAATAAATTGTGAGCATTTGGATGGACTGCCTAATCGGCAGGCAAACCCCCGACTGCTATCATCTGGAAGTGCAAAGGCAGCAGACACATGGGAACACCAACACGTGGCAGTTCCCCTCCAAGTCGCACATCATCCTGACTTGGAAATAGATCGCCATTCCTTCACTGTCGCTGTTTCAAGATCCTGGAACTCCCTCTCTACAGCACAGTGGGTGTACCTACACCACAGGGGCTGCAGCGGTTCAAGATGGCAGCTCACCGCCATTTTCTGAAGGGCAATTGTGGATGGGCAATAAACGCTGGCCTTGCCAGCGACGCCCACATCCGGTAAATAAGTAAATCAGCACCCACAATATTTTTGTTGTTGTTGTTAATCCTGTGGAGGTGTTTACCTGGATAAGGAAACAGGTTCTGATCAGCCCTTTGACAAACAGCCGAGATTGCGACTATTAAGCCTGCGAGATCAGACTCCAACGTGTGCAGGGAATGTGGAAGAGCGAGAAGGAGGGAACATCCTGTGTTGGATAGGTTTTCTCTAAAAGAAAACAAAGGTTTGTTTTTCATCAGCTGTTTTGACAACCACACGATTTCACAACGACGCGTGACAAACACTGGAGAACTTCTCAAGTGTGTTCGGCATTTTAACGTAGGAAATTACTGAAATTTCCAACCGTTTGTTTCACATTGTCAGGCTGCATGTTCCTTCAGACGGGTTTCCATCCGGACAGATGGACTGAGCGGATTTGTGAACGTCAGCGTTTCAGGGGTAAATTCCTCACTGGCCAGACTGGACTCCTGGTTCTGTTGCTTAACATCACCTTTTCGCTTTCTGAATACAATTCTGGTCTCTGACTCATTCATGTTTTTAATCGTGAAACTGGGCTTACCTTGGCGTTACAGATGTAAGATAATTGGTAAAAGAATAGCAAATACTGTCTTTCCGTCTCCCCTTACACAAGTTTACAATTCATAGTGCTAAAGACCAATAAGTAGGCAAGCAAAATGTGAGCAGAATGTAAAGTGTTTGTAAAGGAATAAAGATACGTTGAGTGAGTGGACAGAAGTTTGGTAGATACAATAATGTGGGAATATGTGAGGATCACCATTTTGGCGGGACAGATTTAAAAAATAACTAATAGTCTTTAAATGAAGAGAGATGGCAGAATGCTGTGCTGCAGTGAGACTTGGGTGACCTTGTACATGTATCACAAAACAAAGCTAGGTTGCAGGTACAGCAGGCTGTTAGGAAGGCTAATGAGGTGTTGGCCTTTATTGAAAGGGGAATGGAGTATAAACTCGGACATTCTTGTGATAACTGAAGAGGGTGTTGATGGGACAAAAGTTAGAGTATTGAGTCCTGTTTAGTTCTCCTTCTTTAAGGGGGAAAATGCTTACATTTGAAAGAGTTCAGATTTGCCCTGAGAAGGCGGTGGTGAGCTGCCTCCTTGAGCCACTGCTGGGAGTGTTGACATTGACTTTGGTCCTCAAGCCCTGGATTTAAATTCGACTCTATATACTTGCAGTTCAGAGGTGTAAATGTAACCAACCGAGACACCCTGTGCAGAAGTAATTTATCAGGATGAATAGCTGTTGTTGATTTGTTAGGAACTAAAAATACAACGATCACTGAGAACAAAGGTTCAAAACAGGAAGAAAAAGCAGTTCAATAAATAACTCTGCAATGTCTGCAAAGAAAACAGCACTTTCACCGAATGAGTGGGAACGTGGTTTGATTTCATTGAGTTGAAACTGATTGCTACGTGAAATGACCATGAATCAATCTCAACATCAGCAACTTGCATGGATCAGCCAACGAACCCATGTCTCCCAAGTTCTCTGTCAAGTGATTCTAGTGCCTGTCTTATACTATTGACAGAAGATTGAAGGTTGTTGAGTGCACTTGCCAGTTAAACTAGGTGACTAAATAGGTTAGGTTCAGATGGATGTTGCATTATGTGCTGTTAAATAATTCCGTTAAATGATGGCCAATTGCCAAAGGAAGGTGGGATTAGAAAGGGCACCTGGGTGTCCTCGGGCTGGACAAGATGGGCCGAATGGCCTCCTTCTGTGCTGTAACTTTTCTATGGTTCTATTTCGATGAATGTTTTGTTCCAGGAAACTGCCACCTAGTCACATCCTGTCCCAAGAAATTCCAACACTTACTGCCCTGAGAAACTCACTTAGACATTTGCTGCTCACCTATTGATCATAGTCTTCACTAACGTCCCTGATTCTATATGGGATCATTGAATCACAGAACATAATGAGAACATTCGGCCCGTCTGGACTCGGCTGGCCATCTGAACGAGCAGCTCACCTGTTGCCACTCCACAACCTTTTCGCTGTAACATGGCTAATTTGTCTTTTCAGATCAAGGTCAAATTCCCTTTTGAAAACCTCAATTGTCCCTGCCTCCAGCACACTCTCAGACACCGCATCCAACATTCTAAACACATTCTGCATGAAAATAAAGCCTTATTAGGTAATTGCTTTTTTCGTAAATTAATTTAAATCTGTGTCCTCTTGTTCTGGATCATTCCATCAATGGAAAAGTTAAACCATATTTTCTCTGTCCACACAGCTCGTGATTTTGAATACCTCTATCAATTCTCCTCTCAAACTCGCTCTCTTCAAGAAACACATTCCCAACTTCTCCAATCATTCAATGTGAATTAAGTTCCTCATGCCTGGAATCTGTCTTGTGATTTTTTTCTGCAATGTCACTAATGCTTTCACACCCTTGCTAAATTGTGGTGCACAGGATTAGATACGATACTCCAGTTGAGGCCGAAACAGTGTTTTCTACAGGCTTCACATAACTTTATTGTTTTTGTACTACATGCTATATTGATGAAGCCCTTGACGTTGTCTGTTTTACTGGTCATTCTCTCAAACTGTCCTGTGATGATAAATGATTTATGCACATATACACCCACATCCCTCTGTTCCCGCAATCCCTTTAGAATTGTAACCTTCATTTCGTGTTGCCTCCCCCTGTTCTTCCTACAAAAACGAATGACACCAGATTACTCTGCATTAAATTTCACCTGGTAATTGTCCGCCCGTTCCATCAACATTTCTAGATCCCTTTGGAGATCTACATTATCCTCCTCACAGTTCACAGTGCTTCTAACTTTTGTATCATCGGCAAATGTTGGAATTGTGAGCTTGCAACAAGATCTGGCTAATGAATTACAGGAATGGAAGGGTCCCTGACACTGGACACAAGAAATAGGAACAGCAGTACACCACACGGCCCATTGCGCCTACCCTGCCATTCGATGATATCATGGGGTTGACCTTGGGCCTCAACTCTATTTTTCCCCCAGTTCCCGATATCGCACAAGTCCCCGAGAGACCTGGGGAGCTGCACAAGATAACTTTCTCCAGTCCAAAATGCAACAGTTCACCACAAATCTTTGGTTCCTGTCATTCAGCTCATTTCGTATCTGTGCTGCTACTGTCCCTTCTATTCAATGAGCTCTAACTTTCCTCAGAAGTCTTTTGTCCAGCACTTTATCAAATGCCTTTTTCAAGTCCATGTAAATCACGTCAAGGGCTTCACCCTCATCAAAATTCTTTGCTGTCGCATCAAAAAAAAACTAACTGAAGTTAAATAACACAATTTGTTCTTACCAAATTGATAGAAAGTAGAGAGGTTTAAGTAAGTTATACTGGTAATTGCAATTGTTAGGAATGAGTTTTAGCTTTAAAGTTTAAGTTTGATTTGTATTTCTGTATTTGTGTTAAGAAAGGTCAAATGGAGTTTTAGTTTCGTTTTAAAAAGGTGCTTGCATCTCTATTCAGGCTTACGACTTATGAAGTTAAGCAAACACATCAGTAAAAGAATTGGGCTGATGCCTAGCAACAGGAAGATAGAGAGGCAGGTCCCTCCCACAGACACACACACAGAAGGAGGGAAACTGCAGTTTTGATTTGGAAGCTGCGGACATCGGCTGGTTTTTGAAAGTTGCTGCCAAGAGAGACTGGAAAACGGGGCAGATACTTAGTCCCAAGCGAAAGAAAAATCCCAAAATCCAGGGGAGTGGAAGAGGTGAAAGTCCAAAATAGACGTTCTGGTCAAAGGAAGGATGGGAACCTGGAACAGGTCCTGTTAATGAATTTAAGAGGAGGGGCAGAGGGAATGGCTTCAATCCTTGCGTGAAAGTCGGAGTGCAGTGAAACTGGTTGACTCACGGCTTGTCAAGCTTTTGTGGGGAGTTGAATAGCAGCATAGCAACTTTTTATGGTGGTATTTTTCACTTGGTTTCAGGGTCTGGTGTTCCTTACCACAGTGTGCCTATTGATACATGGATTATGTAATTACTGTGGAAATTAAAGAATAAAATAAATTTTGCAACTTGCGTTATTCCTACAAATTTGTCTCCACCTGCAAAGTTATAGTTGTGGATGAAAGAGTATTGTAACATGGTTCATCTTTTCTCGTTGAATAAATGTTTTATTTATTTTTTGATAAAAGTTGATCAGCTGACTCCTGTGACTCTGTTCAGTAGCTACTTTCCACGTATTTAAACAATCGAATAAAAGTTAGGATCTATCAAGATGGGCTCCACTCTGGGTTTAGGATTGTCCAGGGGTAATCTCAGCTGGTACCATAACATAATCCAAGCTGGTTTTACTTATTAATGTGCATTTTCCCGAGGTAATTTTCATGTCGTCGGGAATTTTCCTTTCTGAAAGGTAGCTCACCACCCAGGTTAAACTGGCTGACCTGTAGTTTCTGGGCTTATCCTTACATATTTGTTTGAACAAGGATGTTACAATAGCAGTTCTCCACTCCGCTGTCACCACCGCGAGTCTAAGGAATATTGGAAAATTCTGGCCATCGTCCCTGCAATTCCTGCCCTCCTCCCTCCGTATTCTGGATGCATCTCGTCTGCGTCTGGTCCTAAACAACTTTAAGCACACACCGCCTATCAAATACCTTCTCCTGAAATTGTTTATTGCCTTTACACTAAAATATCGATCGAGGTGAAACGGCTCACTTTCTGCTCAGTACAACTCCTAGATTACGAACAAAATATGATCAAATCAAATTCTCACTATGGGGCTACCAGACCTGGCCGTCTCAGAGAAGTTTACAATTCTCTTAGAGAATACAACAGCCGAATGCATTCATCCAGAAAACGGGGTTGTCTAATTAGTGTGTTCGGGTAACATTACAGTGCGATTAAGTGGGCAATTTTTTTTTTTTTCAAATTGCCTTCATTTCCTTCAGGTGTGTTTCATTGATGAGTTCTCTGCAATAGTGGGTCCAGTTCTCAAACTTACCCCTGATATAAGTAAACCGCTCCAGCTAGACCGCAATGAGTTTTAGACAATGCACTGGGCGATTTACACCACAAATAACAACACGTGAGAGCTCGCCTGAGATTTGAAACAGAGACCGCTCACATTCTCACTTATGAAACGTCCCATAGCGAGAATCACACGGCGAGACCAATAATGTAACTGTATGTATATAACTCAGCCAATATAGACATTCATTGGCACCCAAAAGATATCAGCCATTCTTTCAGAGCGCTCTGGGTAAAAGAGAACATTGAAGAAATACACCAGGCAGTGTCTAGGCCAGGCAGTATCCATGGAGACGGCAAGAAATCTCAAGTTTCAGTTACACTCATTCTCTTCTTGGGATAAATTAACTCATTCTCTTGTTTGGATAAATTAACCATCCGATTACATGAGCAACAGTTTCTTCATTTACTCCACGTGTTTTGCAGTGATAATTTCGTTATAATGACTTCTCAGGTCCTAAAAACTCGGCCGGGTTTAAGTAAAACCCGCCTTTTCGCTTGTAAAGAAATATGCATCACAAGCGGTAACACAAGAGGGCTCGTCCGGGATTTGAACCCGGGACCTCTCGCACGATCATTTAACGAAATTCCCGAAGCGAGAATCATGCCTCTAGACCAACGAGCCTGCCACAGGTAAGCGAGATAACCGCTATGTGTGTTCATTGTCCTCCACAGTGCGTCAATCCTCCTTTTGGGTTTCTGTCGTAACACCAGAAAACAATTAAGAATTACACCTCATGGCAGGCAGCAGTGTGGACAGTGAAAGAGTGTTCACCTTTCAGGTCGATGCCGTTTCATCAGAACTCAGCAATGCTAGAATTGTGATCAGTTTTACACTGTAACTCCTGACACCGAGCTGGAACAGGAACTCGGCACCCACTCAGTCTGCCGGTGCGTGCGCCCTTCCTCCCACTGCTGACGTCCTCGTTGTTCAGCCGTTGACGGTCGCCCACTTGCTGCCTCCCACTCACTCCCCTGCTCCCGAATGCCAGGTGCCCTGACCCCAGGCCCTCGCCGCCTTGCTCGCTGGGCTACACGCCAACCCTTATGCCGCACCGCTCGCTACCCGACTACCAAGCCGCTCACCTCCCACTCGGCACCTCCCTCCTGACCCCTGTCGCCGCCCATCTCACCAGAAGAACTGAGGAGATGGTGACAAGCAGAACAGCAAGTGAGGCGGTGAGGGGTAGGGAGCAGGCCGGAGAGCGGGAGGTTACTGAGGCGCCGAGCAGTCCGGCAAGCGAGACGGTGAGCATGACAGGGACAGCAGTGCCGAGAGAGGCACACAAGAACAATAACACGAAAATCAGGAGCAGCAAGAGGCCATTCATCCCCTCGAAGGTGCTCCAGCATGGCTGATCTGAATATGGCCGCAACTCCACTTTCCTTTCTGCCCCCCATAATTCTTTACTCATTCTTTTGTCAAAAATATCTCCACTTCAGCCTTGAACATTATCAATGACCCAACCTCCACTGCTCTCTGGGGAAGAGAAATCCACAGATCAATGTCCCACTGAGAGAGAGAAACAAATATATTACCTTCTGTCAGTCTGAAATGTGAGAGCCCGATATTTTTAAACTGAGTCACCTGATTGTAGAGTCCCCCACAAAAGGAAACATAGTCTCAGCAGCCGCCCTGTCAAGTCCCCTCAGGATTTTATATCTTTCAATAAGATCACCTCCCATTCATCAAAACTCTAATGGGTATAGGCCCAACCTCCTCAACCTTTCCTCAAAAGAAAACCCTTGCATTCCAGGAACCAGTCGACTGAATCTTCTCTGACCTGCTGTAATGCAATGATATCCTTTCTTAATTAAGGAGAATAAGACTGTCCACAGTTCACCAGATGCTGTCTCACCAACGCCCTGTATGACTGTGGGGAAACTTCCATAATTTTATATTCGATTCCTTCTGTAATAAACGCCAACGTTCCATTCGCCTTCTTAATCACTTGCTGCATCTCTACACCAACTTTTTGAGGCTCATGAACCGGGACCCCCAGAACCCTCTGCACTGTAGAGTTCTGCAGCATTTCTCCAGTCACATGATGTACTGCTTTTAAATTCTTCCTGCCAAAGTGGACAAATTCACATTTTCCCAAGTTATTCTGCATCTCCCAATTATTGTCTACTCACCCAGCCAATCTAAATCGCTCTGTACACTCTATATGTCCTTCTTCTACAGTGAAGGCAGAAACAAAATACCCGTTCAACAGTTCTACCAGTTCCTTGTTTTCCATTATTAATTCTCCAGTCTCACTATCTGCGGGACCAACATGCACTTGAAGAAATATTTATAAACATTTATAGACTGAATTCCGGCTCGGGAGTGGTCCAGCGAGCGGAACACAGCAAAAACAGTGTTCATTTCGGGCTGAGTTTGATCTGCACCATCTCCGCTGCCTAAAGCGACCTGGAGCGTCACTGGCTTTGACGTCACAGACACTGAAACTCCACGTGTGGAGCGCGTGCTCTCTGCTGTTCCGGTGTCAACAAACTCAGCCAAAATGTCTTTCCCATGTGGACCAACGTGGGAACTTCCCGGGAAGTTTACATTTACCCCTCCTGCCGTGGACCCTCCTCGAATGCCTCCGACTCTGAACTCGAGTCAGAAACTTGGGACAGATCCCAAACAATTAGCTTACTAGATGCCCAGGAAAGGTTAAACAGTTTAACTTCTTGTCTATCACCTGGGTTACTGCGCAACCGAATACTCAGTCGCCCCGATCCGACCACCTGACCTCTCCGCGGATCTCCTGACTGGCTCCCAACCTGTATGTTGACGCGGTCACGCACTTAAACGACCAGACCCACCAACGCACTCACCCACCAAACTCATTCACTCAGCCAGCTATCTACCTACACACGTCACCCACCTAACCATTCATTCAGTCACTAGCTCACCCAGTCAGTCATCTATTCTCTCCCGCACAGTCAATGACTCGATATTTAAACGACCAGAATATGGCAGTTAATGTTGTAAAAAGGGGCCATGTACTTTCGTTCCATGACTCTGCCGCTGGGTTTAAATGTCCTACCACCTTCAATGATTTACGTTCATAAACACCCAAGTCCCACTGCTTCTCCACCTCCCTTAGAGTTGTACCCTTCATTTTATATTGTCTTTCCAAGTTCTTCCTACCAAACCTCAGTCCATTGAACTTCATCTGCCACCTGTCTCCCCATTTCCACCAACAGGTCCAAGTCCATTTGAAGTTCTACACTATCCTGCACACTCTCCACAATGCTTCCAAACTTTGTATCCTCCGCAAACGTTGACATTGTGTCCTGGGCACAAAGGTCATTGATATTTATCAGGAACAGCAAAGGTCCCAACCCTTTCGCCAGGCCGAAACAAAACCATTTACCACCAACCTCTGTTTCCTGCCACTCAGCCAATTCTGTATCCTTGTAGCGGCGAAGCGGCTCTCCTCCTGTTGCCACCTGTTTCACTACTCGGTGGCGAGTTTTCTTCTGTTAAGTGGTTCAGATTGGAAAGTGGGGTGTGACTGGATTCACCTGTACAGAGAGGGGTTGGTGATGGTAGTTTCCCTTCTCTGATGAACCAGTTGCTGATTTGCTTTTATTTAAAAATCGACTCTGGTGGGACTCGAACCCACAACCTTTGAATCTCTTATAGAGCAGCAGTTAGAAGTCCAACACGCTATCCGTTGCGCCACAGAGCCCAGCACATGGATGGCTCATTTCCTATTCCATATAAGGGAATTTCTGACATTGTAGAACAAAACGTTCAAACGGTCAGCAATTTCCTACGTTTGAACAATGACAACATTTCAAGAGCACTCATTGCCTGTGAAGTGTTTTGGACGTCCTGTGGTTGTGAAAAGAGCGATAGAAATTCGAGTGAAAGAGCAATTTCCTTCAAAAGGACATATTCAGGTTGGAAAATAGGGCGGCTGAATTGTTTTGCAGAGAAGGGTGAAGTGATTCATTTTGGTCGGAAGAACACGGGGGAAAAGACAAAATAAAGTTTACAATTTCAAAGACGGTGCCGGAACAGCGGGAAATGATGTACATCTGCATAAATCATTGAAGGAGGCAGTGCAGGTTGAAAGAATCGTTCATGAAGCATACAATATCCTCGGCTTTATGAATGGGAGCATAGATTACAAGAGCAAAGCGGTTGTTATGAACTTGGGAAAGACAGTATTTCGGCCACAGCTGGAGCATTGCGCCCAGTTCCGGGTATCACACTTTAGGAAAGATGTGAATGCATTGAAGAGGGAGCAATAAAGTTTAACGAGAATATTTCGCAGCGAGGAACTTAAATTACCTCGATACATTGTAGCGGTAGGGGATATTTACCTTGGAGACGAGGATTTTGAGAGGAGATTTCTTAGAATTCTTTGCAGTCCCGTGTCTTCTGGACAGAGGGTGGGTGATGATTTGGACATGGTCTGCTTCAGTATCGGCGGTGTTGAAAATGGTACTGAACATTGAGCAAACATCAGCGAACATTCCCAATTCTGCTGGAAGGAAGGTCACTGGTGAAGCAGCTGAAGATGGTTGGGCCTAGGGCACAACACCGAGGAACTCCCACTGTGATGTCCTGGAACTGGGATGATTGATCTCCACAACCACAATCATCTTTCTTTGCGCTGGGTATGACTCCAACCAGCAGAGAGCTCCCCACCCCTCGCCTCCGATTCCCATTGTCTCCAGTTTTGCTGGGGATCCATAATGCCACACAGTCAAAAGCTGCCTTGATGTCAAGGGCAGTCACTCTCAACTCACCTCTGGAGTTCAGTTTGCGTTGGAGGACGAGGGGAATCAGGCTGTTTTGTTTGCCCACCCAAGCTGAATGTTGGGCTTGAGGTGGCGATCAGATTCGGAGAGGATGGTGACAAGCTTTCACTGAGTTTCAAGGTTGCAGTTCAGACCTTGGTGGGATTGCTGCTATATTCCCAGGACGTGGTGATCTCATTCTTAGAGCAACACACTTACACTGAGGACAAGTTGCTCCATGTAAAATTAAATGGAGATGTGGGATGTCAGAATCTGTTCATCACTGATTCACTTTTATTCATTTCTGCATCCTAGAGTAACAAAGTGGTTTGTAACTGTAAAAAAGTAAATAATATTCAGTAGATTCAGTCCAATACCTCCACAGTTTCCACTATTACAGCCCTCAGCGTTTTCAGATGCATTCCATCTGATCCCACTGACTTATCAACATTTAGCACAGCCAGACCTTCTCGTATCTCTTCTTTAACACGAGTTATATGTTAAAGAAGTCATTTGCAAATTGTCGATGGCGGATTTGTGCCCTCTTATTGAAGAGGGTTTAAAGGAGAGGAGCGAAGCATTTGTGCTGAAGAAGTGGGATCAGTGAAAATAGAAGTAACAATAAGTGGAATGAAGGAGGCGGGCTGTTCATTGGCTGACTGGAGAATTTCATTAGGATTTATTCATTGGAGATTGGAAGGTCATTTTTCCAAATCTTTAAGGAGATTAATGTTGAAGGAAGCCTGCCTTCATCTATAAGGAATCATTAGCTAAGTTTATAAAAATAATGCGGATTGATAGGATTCAAAGAATTGGAGGGGTAACACGTTGTAATGTGGAATATAAGATCTTGGTGAGGGGTTTAGGAACAACATCAAGTCCTTGGAGAGCATACAGTGGAAATTTTCTGGAATTGGATCAGTGGTGAGGGATTCCATATGTGGATGGACTGAAAAATACAAACTGGAGATGCTCTTATTGGAGAGAATGTTAAGGGGAGATTTAGCACAGATATTTAAGATTAGCCGATGTATTTAATATCAGCCCAGGTATTCATTTCTTATACACATTAAGCGATATTTTTCCCATTGATGGAATGTTTGAAAACCAATGATTAGATAAAAAATAAATCGTGGAGAAATGTTTCACACTGCTCCATTCCAAACAGTTCCTGACTTGACGTGATACATTTTTTTCCTGCTTACTGGAGCCGCATTTCCAACATTGCACACCTGGCTGCACTTTCAGAACCTTCTTGCTAACTCTTCACGGCTGGGAAAAAGGATACGAGGCCATGACTTAAAGCTAGGATCGGGTCTGAGGGGATGTTATGATGAGGGATTGTGAAACCATTGTGCTTTTCACACGTGGGTTCGAATCAAGTTATTGGATATTTTTAGTTAATTGCTTCTTCCTGTTTGAGTAGGTTTCACATAAAAAAGGCCTGGAATCGGATGGTTGTCAATGTCTCACTGGAGATGAGCCACACAAGTGTCAGGCAATAATCATCTCCAAAAAGTAAGAATCCAACTATTACCTTGATGTTTACTGGCATTAGCATCACTGAATCCCCCTCTATCAGCATCCTGGGAGTTACCATTGACAATAAACTGAACTGGAATAGCTATATAAATATTATGGCTTCAATAGCAGGTCAGAGGCTAGGAATCGTGTGACACACGTCCAGGCTCCGCAAAGACTGTCTACCATCTACAAGGCACAAGTCAGGAGTGTGATTGAATGCTCCCCACTTGCCTGGATGAGTGCAGATCCCACACCACCCAAGAAGCTTTACACCATCTAAGACAAAGCAGCTCGCATGATGGAGACCACATCCAAAAACATTCATTCCCTCCACCACCGACGCACAGTAGCAGCAGTGTGTACCATGTTCAAGGTGCACTGCAGGAACTCAGCAAGACTCCTTCGACAGCACCATCTAGACCCTGGACCACTACCATGTAGAAGGTCATGGTCAGCAGAAAGATGGGAACACCACCACCTGGAAATTCCCCTTCAAACCATGAATTGTAAATATATTGCTGTTCCTTCAATATCGCTGGTAAAAATCCTAGAACTCCCTTCCTGACAGCACTGGGGACGTACCTACACCACATGGACTGCAGAGGTTCAAGAAGGCAGGTCACCACCACATTCTCAAGGGCAATTAGGGATGGACAATAATTGCTGTCCAAACCAGCGAAGGCCAAATACCTAGAATAAATTTTTTCAATGGACTATTTCAGAGTTAATCAAAATTGATAGTGAGCTATTACAGTCCTTTCCCCAGATTTTATTGGAATGATGAACAAATAGGATTCAGGAAAAGGAGAAGGACTATTCCTTCCCTTTCATTCTCCAGATTTACCGTGGCTGAAAGAGCAGCTGGAAAAGGTAATGGCGATGGAGCAGAAAAAAATAACATTGTCCTTGCGGAACACATTTAGTTTGACATTTTCTTGATAAGTTCAGTGAGTGAGCAAGTTTTAGCAAATAAGCTTTAAAGTGAAGGGCCATCTAATTAAACCTATAATATATAGAAAAGGTTGTTTAATTTTGTGGTGAGATTCTCGAAACTGTGGAGGAGCCAAGAGAGATGAACAGACATCATTAAAAGCTCGTGGACAGGAAGATAAAAATAATATCTAAGACTAATAGAATACGAAGTATTGGGAATCATATTACAGTTGTATAAAACCCTGTTTAGATCAATGCATTCTGTTCCTGACAACAGACCTAAGGGATGTTAGATTGGCCTTGGAGTGGGGGCAGCAGAATTTCATCAGAGTGATACCAGATTCAAATGACGAGGACAGATTGTAAACACTAGTATTGTAATGCCGTGAATATCAGAGACTAAGGGGTGATCCAACTGAGATGTTTACCGTGCGTGAATGATTTGACAGGGTAGATAGAGGGAAACTGTTACCTCTGGTGCGACGGGAGGTTGGGGCCGGAGGTGGGGGTGGTGCCCTTAACAAGGGGGCTTAACCTTTAAATCAGAATGAAGCCTTTCAAAGGTAATTTCAGGAAGTACGTCTTCACACAAAGGATGGTAGAAACTCCCTCCCCCAAACAACTGTAAACGCTGGGGGTCAACCGAAAAGTTCCAAACTGACATCGATAGCTCTTGTTTGTTAAGTGTTTTAAGGATTATGGAATGAAGAGGGATAAATGGAGCAAAAAGACAGACCAGTCATGAGTTCATTAAATGGCAGGACAAACTTGGGGGAAGAACACTTTACTTTTGTTCCTCCACCCCGAATTCATAAAGAAAAACTAAATCTGGAAGGAACTGAAATGAGGTGTCATCACTTGTTGGTCCCATTATTCTCTCAACATTGACAATCTCTAGTGCTGAGCTATAATTCCACACACAACTCGTCACCCAGGAAATGCTGCAGGAAGAAAATTATCCTCTCCAACCTGCATTTCCCACATTTTACTAGCTGACAATCCTTTGATCAGCATTTGGAAATTGAAATCGGTCTATTGCCCCACTTCCATGGTGATTTTGGGAATAGTCAGCAGGGGAGCAGAATTAGAAAGCAGTTGTTTTCCTCTCTGTTAATATTCTCTCAATATCGACGTGCCTCATTCATTGGATGGAGAAGTGAGCTTGTATTAATCCTGTGATGAACAAACCTGCTCCATGTTACAAGCATTTTCTGTATTCATTTTTTAAATATCAGATGACAATTTCTCATTGAAACACAGTAAACTGCTCCCAGGTACTTTCATGAGCTTGTGAAACAAAACAATTCCAATTTCTGCACATAATGAAGCCAAGCGGGAGGAGACACCTGTTTCTCAATGATCAGATATTGAAGTTGATGCAGAATGTTTTCTGAAGATTAATGTGTCCTTTTGGAAATCTGGAATGGGTATGGTTTTCTATATTAAACATTGACCCTTCCGTTAGTTCTTTATGTGCAGCTGTTTTTGGTGGTGTTATTGAGTCAGGGATGTTGGTCAGGGCAGCAAGAGAAATCACTGTGCTTCTTCAGGAGCGCTAGGAAATCTTTCATCACTTTAAAAACCTCCCACCAGTTATTGCTTAGGATTAGCCAGGAGTGGTACACCGAGGATATTCATTTATTGAAATTAATGCTTTTCACAGAAAGCATTAGTTCCTGTCAAGCAAGTATAACAGTTTCATAATAATTTTCTGGTTTATTGCGAAGTAATTTTATGGGGTTAGTATAATTGGGTCTGTCTGTGTGTAATGTAATTACATTTGGAGTCAAGTTTAACTCATCAAAAGAAGCTGGGTGCTTGACATGCTAATGAGTAAACATGGAACCTAGATTAGCATGTAAGGTGTGAAGGGAATTTGCATTTTTAGATAAATGAAGGGATATTTGGATTTCAACGATATCTCAGTCTGTTTTCAACTAGCCGGATAAGCAAAGCTAAGGAACATGTTTATTTTTCCCAAAGGTTACTGGAAATAGTGGCGATATGGGAGTGTTTTAATATTGTGAAGAAGATACAATTTCATCAATATCTGGGTCTATAGAATTTACACATCAAGAAGAGAGAAACACATATAAAGGAGAATGAAAGGTTATGTTGAAAAAGGCCATGTAAGATCTAACAGGAGTGTGTGAAATGGCCTCAATGAAGCCTCCAGCATTTTGGCGTAAGTCTGCTGTCTAACTAAACGGGAGTTGAAGAAAAGCCATATGGCATTCCATTGTCCAGGATACTGTGTTAACTTGCTGAGTCTGCTTTAATTCTAAAATCTATTTCGGACCTTTAAGGGTGTGTAACTGAGGGGGTCAAGTTAATGAGTAACTTGAGGAGTTATAGCGCTATTTGTAGTCTTATGTATGTGCTTGACATCTTTTATCTTTAACAAGATATTATTATCATTTTTTAAAAATTTCTAAATGTCCTGGCAGGCATGTTGCTTCTGAATTCAGTGCACACATCTCGTAATAAATACAAATTGCAAAACCCTTGTGACAACACGACCAACTATCCCTCCAGGATTTGGTCCATATCTTCTGCAACGTCATAACAGTCCCTCACACACTCTGATCAATTAACGCCTGTACCCTTCATTGCTGACGGATTTCTTGTCATTTTGAGCCCCACCTGAGTTGAGTTTGAAGTCAGATTTCATGTTTTCTGGAGCAAAACTGAAACTGATGCAGGAAAAATGAACAGACACTTTCTGTCAGAAAGGGGCAGCTAATTTCTGCACAGGAAACACCCACAAACAACAATGTGAACATGCTTTGGGATGATGATTGAGTCTCGGGGGAATAACTCCACTGCTCGTGTGTCTTTGGCACAGCGCCATGGGGTCACTTAGGATAAAATAAGAGGTTGGGCATGGCCTTGTTTTATCATCATTATTTAAAGACAGCACCTACATTAGTGCAGCCCTCCCTCAGTACTAAACGGTATATCTTGCAATAAGCCTATTTGCATTAAGATATACAGTACTGGAGTATCAACCTTCTTTGTTACACACAAATTCTGGCACGGGTTTTGGGGACATACACTTATCTTTCATAGGCAAATGCGACAAAATCAGCCCCACTGAAAGTTTTTAACAAATCGCCCAATCCACAGCAACAGGACTGGGGCAATTATGAGGTCATTCCCTGGCAGGTCACGTGACAGATGGGGCCACAATGCATCACCACCAGGTTTGTGACTTGTTCAAATCCAAAATCCTGTCACAATGATTTTTCAAATAAATCAGTCGTCTACTTGCCAACACAGCAGTAACACTTTCTGCCTAACCATGAGGAGAGCTAGGGAGGAATGTACAAAACTAAATTCTTTCATAAAATAGTTCAAAAATCATTTAGGCTGAAATTCTGTGAGGAATAGTCCAGTTATTATTGAGAACTCTGCTCAGAGAACTTCCTTGGACAGGAGAGAAATCAGGTGAAGAATCCGAGTAAATCGACACCAGCGAACAAGTTGACATTGAAACTGGATCAACTCCCGTGAAGATGAATGAGTAAAAGCTGAGAGCTCCGTGCACCATCAGTTGACCAAGTAGAGATATTGCCTGGATAAAGCAATCTGTTCAGGACAGGATTTATTGAACTAAGTCGAATAGACAGGTCTTTGCACAACAAGTCAGTCATCTCTAGATTTTAAATTGAAAACTTCCAGTTTGTTGCAAGATGGAATTCATATAAATTATAATTACAGTACAAATGAGTTGATAATTCAAACACAAACGTTGCTTTCAGGTAAATTAAGTGGGACAATGAAATTACAACCAAGAACTCAATTGACCTGGGAGCTCAAACACAGAAAAAGTTAATTGCAGAGTGAAGAGTTTATAATGTGGATTTGTTGAAAGTGGAGATTAGGTGTAGAGGGAGAATGAGCTGCTGTGTAAATTAAACCGAGAGACAACAGCAAAGATACAAGCAGGAAGGAACAGAACATTCTAAATAACGAAAACTTTAATTAAACAGGCAGCTCATTTCATTGTAATAACGGGATAGCTGAGAGCTGTTGACTACACATCCTGTGCTCTGCTGGAAATCCAAAAACAGGCTAATGATAGACGTCAGATTCATAATAAATTAGGGAACCAAGCAGAATACAGGAAGTACAGAGGAGAACTCAAAAAGTAAACTTGAACAGCAGAGAGATTGTATGAGAAAAGATTAGCAGGTAACACAAGGTAACACTGAAGGCTGTTACCAACAAATGGACAGTCACTGAAAGGGAGGCTGTGGAGGCAGAGGGGATGGCTGAAGCTCTACATGGCAGGAGAGATTAAATGACGAAAGAATTGATGCTGCAAGGCAAAAGGAAGAGTTAAAGGAACAAGTAACAAAAAACTGAGATGTGTCGAAAAGAGGTGCGAATGGAAAAATGAGGAGAAGCTGCCACCCGAAAGCAAACGCAACAGAAAAATGAGGTTAAAACCAAATGTGAAAAAAAGGAGTCAAAATGGGGACAGAAGTTACAGTTTGAAGAACATTAGAGATTTGAGCAGCTGCAGGTCATTCAGCCCTTCGAGCCTATTCTGCCATTAAACACGATCATGGCTGATCTGATTGTACCCTCAACTCCACTTTCCTGCCTGCCTCCTGCAACCCTTGACTCCCTCGTCGAACCTGTGCAGCTCAGCCTGGAATATATTCAATTATCGAGCGTGCACTGCTCTCTGGGGAAGATAATTCAAAGGCCAATGATCCACTGAAAATAAATTACTCCTCATCTCCATCGTGAGTAGGGGACCCATTATTTTATAAACTGTGTTCCCTAGTTCACACTGCAGGTGTAATCCTTAGCACAATTGTGATTGTTTATTAAGTGTTGTCCAATCACGGAATGAGAACGTGGAGTAATGAACTGCCTGGTGGAGTATATGGTAGGGTTTGCCCACATGGTTCACTGTGTGCACGTATGCATGGGTTGCCAAAGACACAGAAAAGTGATGTTCCTTTACATCCTATGTCATCTCTGACTGATTCTTCACAACATGAATTGGCCAAATTGCTGAGTGAGTTGCTACAAACAGTTCTGAGCGAGTTTTCCACATACACGGTGAAGGGATTCTTCTCCTTTGTGAAGCCCATACAGGATTTGCATATTGATAGCAATGGCGTTTGCATGTGCTTGTTGCTTGTTTAACTTTGCTAGCCTCTTGATTAATGTACCACTCAAGGAAGCCATTCACATATGCACCATGTCATTATTTCATGATGATCTAGTCTCACTGCCATTGCCTGAATCTGTATTCAATAAACATATGAACTCAGCAACTCATGCAGTTCATTTCAGTTTTAATGGCACCATGTATGCCCAAAGAGATAATGTTGCCATGGGATACCCTCTAGGCCCAGCTCTTGTAAACATCTTTGCCAATTTCCACGAGAAATGTATCTTCAGGAAATGACCCCTAAAATCCTATCCCTTTCCTTTTTCTGATACACAAGTTACGTGTTTTCTATATCTGCATCTGCAGCTACATGTAAAACATTCCTGTGACACCTTAATGTGCTCTAACCTGCTCTATTCTCATTGAAATTGACCAGTCAAATGAGACCCTTTCCTCAATGTACTACTTGAGAAATCTGCCAATGCATTCTCTACTACTGTCTGCTGCTAGCCCACCGCCACTGTTGGGATTCCTACAGTTCCATGCGGTATAAGGTAGGTCCTGTCGGCAAACTGATAGGTAGGGACCAGGCCATTTGCTAATCATGCAACATGATGCCAAAATCAGGCACTTCAAAGCTATCTTGCTGAATAATGGCTCCATCGATCAAATAATTGCTCACTGTATATCACACAAACTCAACAATGGGCCTAAGCCCGTTCTGAAAAGTCTGTTCTGAAAAGTGTCCAGTCTACCTCACATATCCCTGGAATGGTTAAGGTATCTCAAAAGCGTGAACAACTAATAGAGCTACCTGTTTCACAATGCTACTATGCAGTAGCAACACCAGTGACATTCTCCACTAACAGGATGCTGCTGTCAAGACTAAAAATATGTTCTGCCAACAACACAAATAACTAATGTTGTGTATGAGTTTCAGTGTCAGTGTGATGTGACGTCTGTGGACATTTGCCCCAATGGCTGTTGGATCGTATCAAACAGCTTAGGCCTTCAGCTGTTCACAACAGGCAAAGTACTGAGCATACTCACCAAGATCCTGCTTGAAAAGCTCAGAACATAGTGTCCAACATTGGATGTGAATTCACAGAAGGACAATACTTACTGACCAATCCTGATTGTGCTAAGAATTACACGAACATCTGTTACAATCCGGCTGATGGTAAAACTGGATAAGTCAGTTCCTTGAGTGAAACCTGGCCTGATAGAACCCAACATGTGTAGGATGTGAGAAAAGTTTCTTAAGAAATTCACAGGTATTTGCTCATGAACTTTGAACACAAAGAATAAAATATTTATCAAAACAACCGGACAACACAGTCAGAAAGATCTCAATACCAACAAAAGAAGTTGATTCAATTTCCCAATATTCCTTTGCCCAGCAATATCTTTACAGATGGATAAACCAGTGAAGAGTTACCACGGGCTTGTCACAAAGGCTTCTTGCTTGGGGCTGGCACACGTGCAAAGTGTTTTCTTGTGGTGAATTCTTGAGCATTCACTTGATCCTTCTCAACTAAGACTTATCTCACCCAAAATAACTGCACTTTATACTCACTGTTTCAGTAGCAACACCACCGAACTGATCACGACAATGAGTCCTATAACTGACTCTGCAGTTAACTATTGTCCCAGTAGCCTTGTACTTTTCTCTTCTCAAGAGCCTAAAAAATCCCTGCTTAACTCTTTGATGCACATTGAACTCGTCCCTCTCTTTCTCTGTCTCTGTGTCACTTGAACACTGTCGGTAGGCAGCAGCCCAGTTTTTTTTTCTATTGTGTGTTTCTTTTTTCCCCAAAATCACTAAACATCTAACCCCTTTACTGACCTGTCAGTCAGGGATCCACCCAGGCTTCTAAGTCCCAAGGCTAATTTATAAAAAAAACTTGTGAAACTGGAACAACTCTACATTTCTGACACAAAAAATGCACACACACTATCTATCTAAACACATTATATAAATATATATATATATATATATACACACACACTCATTAAAAATTATACATAGTTCCTAACAAGCAATTGAAGATTATCTGTCGAGCTCGCTGTGTGCCTCACTTACACATGCTCGGGGATACATTTCTTCACACACAGGCCACTACCTTGGCAACCAAAATGAACATGTCCACGCATTGTACTTCCTGCAACTGAAGAAAAGCTTGGTGGATAATCATTCCCTGATTCCTTCCCAGGGAAATGCCTGGAGCAATCAGAGTCGACTTGGCTGTTTGAAATAAGACAAAAGTTTGGCAGTTAACTCTTCCCTGTTGCATTCCCGTGGCAAAGCCTCTACCAATCAGTGAATACTTGTCAACCAATCAGCACCCCCTTCTCATGCAGTATAAGTTTTTGTTCCCTTTGAGGTTTGGTATAATTGTATCTGCTCTGAAAGTTAATGTATTTTCAATGAGTTATTTAAGGTTTGTTAACATAATATCAATTGCATTGCTTAGCTTGAGAAAATAAAGTACTATTTGTCGTTGAGCACATATACATAGGGGATAGCTGGGAAATAGGGTTGTGAAGCAGCACAGCTGTGAGACTAAACAAGTAAATAAAATCTCTCGATAAATACGAACTCTGTGTCTTACTTTCGGCTTCACCAACTGATTTGGATCCCATTAACACTGAAGAGGGAAAGACAAAAAAAATCGACGTCATGTCTCTTTTTTTCAGGAATACTCAAGTTCTGTATTCCTAAGTGACAATTTCTACATAAATCTGTCACATTTCTCACCGTTCCAAGTTCCAACAAAGTGTCATGACCTGAAGGCAGAGGTACTTCCAGATTTGCTGTGTATTTCCAGCGTTTCCTGTGTTTATTTCAGATTTCCAGAATCCAGAATATTTTGCTTTTATATTTCCATTGTATTATTGGTTGTTACTGTGGGATAAATTTTATGTCTGCCTGGCCCTTGCACTGTGTCTGTGTCGGATATGAGGTGTACATGTCGGTCTCTAACATACACGTGTGCCTATGGAAAAGGACTGCCTGTGCAGACAGTTCCTATCCTGATCCTTACAACTCCTCCCACACCAAGTGAGATCAGACAGATACAGGCTCCCTTGCACAGATTCAGAAAGATGTCACACAGACACTAGTATTAGCCTAATTTTCGGCACCAAACCTTTGGAAATACGTGAAGATTTTATGAAGAGTGCAGAAAGGGTTTATAAGAATGTTTGTAAGGATGAGGGGCTTTAGTTACATGGATAGATTGAAGAAGTTGTGGTTACTCTCCTTCGAAAAGAGAAAGCTGTGAGGAGATTTGGTAGAAGTGTTCGAAATAGTAAGTGTTCTAGACAATGTAGATAATGATAAAATGATCCTGTGGGCAGTGGGCATCGATTTATGGTGGTTGGCAAAAGTACTAATGGAGGCATCAGGATTTTTTTTTAATGCAGGAAACCATTAGGGTCTGCAATTCACTGCCTGAGAGTATGCTAAAGACAGGAGAATTTGGGGGTGTCAAGAGGGAATTGGATAAGCACCTGAAGAAAAAAGGTTTGACAGGCTGTGGTGAGAGGGCTGGGGATCAGAAGTAGCTGAGTGGCTCTGGTGGAGAAAGACCACGGACATGAAGTGCCGAATGGCCTCTTGCTGTGCTGCAACTATTCTAAGCTTGTATGTATTTAAGTGTAGCATTCATTCTGTCTCACTATACCTCTGGCAAAGAATTTGAGTGTCTGAGTCATTTTGTATCTGTCAGTCTCTAGGGATGTGTGTGAGTGTATGATTCAGTCTGTATTGTTGTCTGTGGTGCACTATGAGTGTGAGATTCATTATGTATCTGTCAGTCTCTGAGACACTTTGGAAATCGGTATTCATTCTACCCAGAATATACTTCATTGGGCCATCTGGTCTAATTGGTACATTATTCCACAAGATTCTCCACCCAGAATACTTCATGTACCATTATCTGCTGGTCCATGAAATCCATTCTCCCTCCTGTACTTACCTATCTTTCCCTTAAATACAGCTGTGCTCATTGATTGAACTGCTCAAGACGACAACAAGTCCCACATTCTACAGATTCCATGAGAAATAAGTTATATTGATTTTTTTATTGGATTTAATACTTACAACTCTATGTCGACCCTGTCACATCCCATCACTACTTCCTCACATTGACCTGAATCTGCAACACCAATAGTTCATGTTAATTCCCTCCGCTCTGTTGCAGTTCTAGGCTCTGGCCAGTAGATGTCAGCACACTCTGCTAGGTCGAAGTTTGCAGATCAGAGATGGACACAACAGGCAAGAATTGTTCACATTATATTAAGAGGGGAAGAGAAGGTCTTAGAATTACTAACGGTGGATATGACCTTTTATTATATTTTGCTATACAAGCAGTAATTATAATGTTGTGCTAAAGCCGTCAATATGTTGTGTGTGAATGTGAGATACATTCTTATCGGCCCTTCTCTGATCCAACTTGTGAATGTGGGATTCATTCTGTGTCTGTTACTCACAGGTGCTGTGTGAAAGGCACGCTGGACCTGTCAGTCTTGGTTACTGTATGTGAGTGTGGATACATTCTCCGTGAAACTGTAGGTGAATGTTGCATCCATTCTGCATTTGTCGATACCTGGTACAATATATCTGTGTCATAGTCAGCCTGTATCTTGCATTTCCAGGTACTGCATGAGTGTTGGGTCACGCCTTGACCCTGACAGTGGAATGGGACGTATGCAACGGATGTGTTCGATCAGTCACTTTCTGGTATTGAACGGGACTCAATCTGAATTTCTTAATGGTGATGGTGGTTTGTGAGTGTGCATGTGTTTCACTCTTTGCCAGTCAGTGCTACTGTATGTGAATGTGGAAACCATTATGAATCTGAATGTCTCTTGCATTCCGTGGGAGTGTAGTTTCAGTCTGCATTTGTTATTCTCTGGAGCTGTGTTTGAGTTTGGCAGGCATTCTGGTCTGTCAATAGGGGAGGAGATGTGTGTAGAGTCCATATTGCACATTTCATTCTCTGGCACTATAAAGAAATTGGGGCTGATTTTATATCTGAATGTCTCATGTTTATGAGCATGGCAATCATATATATCTGTCAGGCTGTCCTAATGTGTGAGCCTGGGTTTAATTCTGGGTCTGTCGATGGCATTCTTTGCCTGTTGTATTGTATGTAGGTTGGGAATCATATGAATCCTTCAGTCCCTCATGCTGTTTGTGAGCATGAGATTCATTCTGTATCATCAGTGGGATTAATTCTGTATCTGTGAGTGTCTGCTACTGTATGAAATTGTGGGATTCAATTGGTATATTTCATTCACTGGTATTGTATGTGGAAGTGAATGAAATACACCAATTGAATCCCACAATTTCATACAGTAGCAGACACTGACAGATAAAGAATTAATCCCACTGGCAGATACAGAATGAATCTCATGCTCACAAATAGCATGAGGGACTGAAATATACATATGATTCCCAACTTACATAACAATGTGCATGCGTGTGTGTGTATGTGCATGTGCATGTAGACTTCCATTTGTTTCCGTCAGCACCTGTTATTCTCTGTGGCTCTTGAACCCTTTCTACAATCTCTCAGTGGGATAATTGGTGTGTCAGAATAATTTGATATCACTCACACTGAAATATTGTGAGTGAGTGCAGTAAACAGTCTGTGTCTCTCAACATCCGGCACTGAACATGTGTTTGATAATTGCTCACTGGTACTCTGGGTGAGTAGAGAATTCATTGTGTAACCTTTAGTGTTTGGGACTGTTTGTAAGATTTGGTTAATTGTAAATAAATTTCCAGCACAGCCACAGGCCACTAATGTGGTAGGCTTAAGCAAACGATATGTGGGAGTTTTGGCCCAATATTAAATCTGTCACTTTGAACACAATTGGGAAAGATAATGAATCCTTTAATCTGATACTGGATCGGTGTGCAAGTGTAACTCAAGTTGTACTAATCGATTTGATCTGTGACATTCAGTCTGATTCTGAGTAAGAACTTTGACATGGATGTAAAATGGAGCTCAGTCTGGAATTGTTACAGTATTTCCATTTGACACTGTGTGAGGATGGAGGATTAGTATGTAATCTATAGCTCAGTTCATATTCATCAAATTAATATTGTATCTTTTAGTTTCATAATAAGGGTGAATTTTAAACTAGAATCTGAATTTCTGTCTCAGGTTATACTAGCTTTCAGAATATCTCAAACTGATAATGTGCTTGAGATTTGAACTTGTATCTCAGGTATATGTCAGGACACACTATGGGAATTAATAGTGCAATTTATAAATCCATGATGTGTGTGAATTTTGGGCTCGCAATGAACATGAATCTCAGTGAACATCATTAAGGTTAAGCCTGTAAGCTTGTAACTGGAAACATGTCAGTTTTATCAGATGTTTAATTTGTAGCGAAGGCAGCACGACTGTGGGATTGACCCAGTGAGAATTTAATAGCGGGTGAGAATTTGGACTGGGATTTATGGACACTCCCATCTGCAGGACTGAGTTTGGGTGACATGGATACAATGTCTATCTCTCCTGCTCCATTTGATTCATTGATGGAAAATGACTTTGGAAGTATTTATGCTGTCTGAGACTGTGAAACTGATGACCTGTCTGTGTCTCTGTGCTCTGTTAGTGATAATGCACATACTGTGTGTGAGGAGCTGGCGGGAATCTTCATTTTAATTTGTCTGGAGGAAACATCACATTTATTCTGGTTCCTTCAATTATTTCCCTGTTGGAAAAAAGTATATTTTAGAATTCAAGTACAGGTGAGGAAGAAGATACTGATTTTATTAGTTTAATCTCTCTATTAATAACCATTATGAATGATCTGGGAAGAGTGCCCTCTGCATTCCCAATGGCCGGGTAGCAGTCTGGGAAGAGTGTCCTCTGCAGTCACCGTCACTGGAAAGCAGTCTGGGAAGAGTGCCCTCTGCAGTCACCATCGCCGGGAAGCAGTCTGGGAAGAGTATCCTCTGCAGTCACTGTCGCCGGGAAGCAGTCTGGGAAGAGCGTCCTCTGCAGTCACCGTCGCCGGGAAGCAGTCTGGGATGAGCGTCCTCTGCACTCACCGTCGCCGGGAAGCAGTCTGGGAAGAGTGTCCTCTGCAGTCACCGTCACCGGGAAGCAGTCTGGGAAGAGTGCCCTCTGCAGTCACCGTCACCGGGAAGCAGTCTGGGAAGAGTGTCCTCTGCAGTCACCGTCACCGGGAAGCAGTCTGGGAAGAGTGTCCTCTGCAGTCACTGTCGTCGAGTGAAATAAAAACAAAGAGTGACAGCATAGGAAAACCGTAAGTTCATTGGATGGTGAGTAACTGCTAGTTTGAACTACCTATTCTAAGTTGATTTCAGATTAAAGGTGACTACTGGGGCCCAGGATCGGAGGTCTAACACTTCAGCTTCAACTCAGCAGAGACAGCGAGTTCCAGTTGATTTTAAAAAGTGTATTTTGATTCTCTATTCTAACTTGCTTTCAGGTGAAAGGTAAATAGGAGAAATATTTTACAGATTGATAAATTAAAGACCAGTAGGAAATTTAACAACAAATTGAAAAACTAATTAAATAAAATAGAGATGCAGTGCCAGGCGATGTGTTGTAGCTGTGTGGTGTGGTTGCTGTTGGACCCCATTGTGGTTCCTCATGACCACATCTGTAGCAAATGTTGGTTGCTTGAGGAACTCTGGCTCAGAGTTGATGAGCTAAAGTCTGGGCTTCAGACACTGCGACACATCAGGGAGGGGGAGAGTTACCTGGACGCTCAGGAGACAGTCACACACCTTAGATTAACTACCATACATTCGGCCATTGGTCAGGGACAGGAGGGTGTGACTATGAGTGAGGCAGGTGGAGGGGTCCAGGAAGTAGCACTGCAGGAGCCTCAACTCTTGCCCTTATCCAACAGGTTTGAGATTCTTGCTCCCTGTGTGGATGAGAGCGGGGACTGGAGGGAGGATGAGCAAACTGACCATAGCACCATGGCACAGGGAGCCATTCAAGTGGGGGGAGAAAAGAGAAATGTAGTTGTACTCGGGGATAGTATAGTTAGGGGAATAGATACTGTTCTCTGTAGCCAGGATCGAGAGTCCCGAAGGCTGTGTTGCCTACCTGGTGCCAGGGTTAGGGATGTCTCATCTGGGCTGCAGAGGAACTTGGAGTGTGTAGGGAAAGATCCAGTTGTTGTGGTCCATGTAGGTACCAACGATATTGGTAGAACAAGGAAAGAGGTTCTGCTGAGGGAATACAAGCAGCTAAATTAAAAAGCAGAACCAAAAAGGTAATAATCTCCGGATTCCTACCTGAGCCACGAGCTAATTGGCATCAGGTCAATAAGATTAAAGAGGTGAATGTGTGGCTCAAAGATTGGTGTGGGAGAAATGGGTTCGAATTCATGGGACATTGTCACTAGTACTGGGGAAAGAGGGAGCTATTCCATTCGGATCAGCTCCACTTTAATCAGGCTGGGACCAGTGTCCTGGTGAATCATATAACTAGGGTTGTAGATGGGGCTTTAAACTAAATAGTGAGCGGGGAGGGTTCAGTTGCATGGAAATATAAAAGAGCAAAGTTTAAGGAGAGGGTAAGAATGCAGGTTAGTGACGAGGCTGATTGTTCCAAAAAGTGAAAGGAAGGGACAGAGTGTGTGAACATCATATTGTACCGAAGAATCAAATAAGAGTAGGGAAAATTGACAACAGGGCAAACTTAAAGGCTTTGTATCTGAATGTGTGTAGCATTCGGAATAAAACTAATGAGTTAAAAGCGCAAATAGAGATAAATAGGTATGACTTGGTGGCGATTACTGAGATGTGGTTACAGGGAGAACAGGTTTGGGAGCTGAATATCCAAGGGTACTCAGTGTTTTGGAAGGATAGGCAGGAAGGAAAAGGAGGTGGTGTAGCTTTGTTAGTAAAGGAAGAGATCAGTGCTATAGTGAGGAATGATGTAGGCACTGGAGAGCAAGACGTAGAGTCAGTCTGGGTAGAAATAAGAAATAGCAATGGAAAGAAGTCCCTGGTGGGAGTAATCAATAGGTCCCCAAACAGTAGTTCAGCAGTAAGACACACAATAAACCATGAAATACTGGGAGCATGTAAGAAAGGCACGGCAATAATCATGGGTGATTTTAATATGCATATAGACTGGGCTAATCAAATTGGCAAGGGTAGCCTCAAGGGAGAGTTCATAGAGTGTATTAGGGATTGTTTCTTGAAGCAATATGTTGTGGAACGAACCAGGGAGCAGTCTACTCTCGATTTGGTTTTAGTAATGAGATTAATGTTCAGAATATAGGATGCACTCCAGTAGAGTGATCATAGCATGCTAGAATTTCAAGTTCAGTTTGAGAGCGAGAAACTTGAGTCCCACACTAGTGTTCTGGAGTTAAACAAAGGTAACTACATAGGCATGAGGACAGATTTGACCCTAGTGGACTGGGCAGGAAGACTACAATGTAGGACAGTTGATGAAGAGTGGCAGATATTTAAGGAGATATTCAATTCCTCCGAAGTAAAATATATTCCAAAGAGGAAGAAAGATTGTAAGAGGGGGAAAAACCATCCATGGTTAAGCAAGGAAGTTAAAAATAACGTAAAGGCAAAAACTAAGGCATACCAAATTGCAAAGGTCAGAGGCAGGCTGGAAGATTGGGAAACTTTTAAAGATCAACAAAGGATTACTAAAAAGATAATAAAAAGAACAATGGTAAATTATGAAAGAAAACTAGCGCAAAATGTAAAAACTGATAGCAAAAGTTTCTGCAAGTATATAAAATGAAAGAGATTAGCTAAAGTGAATCTTGATCCCTTGGAGGATGAGACTGGGGAGTTAATAGTGGGGAACGCAGAAATGGCAGAGACACTTAATCAATATTTTCCCTCAGTTTTCATGGTAGAGGACACTAGTACCACCCCAATAGTGATAGGTAGAGCAGAGGGTATAGAGAAGGAGGAACTTCAAACTATCACCATCACTGGAGAAAAAGTACTGAGCAAACTATTGGGACTAAAGAGTGACAAGTCCCCAGGACCTGATGGCCTACATCTCAGGGTCTTAAAGGAAGTGGCAGCAGAGATAATGGATGCATTGGTAATAATATTCCAAAATTCCCTGGATTCTGGAAAGGATCCAGTGAATTGGAAAAATGCTAATTTAATACCCTTATTCAAAAAGTGGGGGGTGAGACAGAAAGTAGGAAACTATAGACCAGTTAGTTTAACGTCTGTCACTGGGAAATTGTTGGAATCTATTATTAAGGAAGTAGTAATGGGGTATTTGGAATCCATCAGAGTCAGCATGGTTTTCTGAAGATTAAATCATGTTTGACTAATTTGCTAGGGTTCATTGAAGATGTGACAAGCAAAATGGATAATGGGGATTGTGTAGATGTAGTATATCTGGACTTCCACAAGACAATGATAAGGAGCCACACAAAAGATTAATACACAAGATAAGATCACACGGAGTTAGGGTAATATAGTAGTTTGGATAGAGGATTGGCTAACCAACAGAAAGTAAGGAGTTGGGATATATGGGTCTTTTTCTGGATGGCAAGCTGTAACTAGTGGGGTGCCACAGGGTTCGGTCCTTGGGCCCCAACTATTTGCAATCTATATTAATGACTTGGATTCAGGAATAGAAGGTACTATAGCTAAATTTGCAGGTGACACCAAAATAGGTGGGAAAGTAAGTTGTAATGAAGAAATAAGAAATTTACAAATGGATATGGACAAGTTAGGTGAATGGGCCAAAATTTGGCAGTTGGAGTTTAACGTGGATAAGTGTGAGGTTATCCACTTTGGTTGGAAAAATAAAAAGGTGACTTGTTATTTAAAGGGAGAGAAACTTCAGAATGCTTCAGTGCAGAGGGACCTGGGTGTCCTCGTGCATGAATCGCTGAAAGCTAGTATACAGGTACAGCAGGTAATAAGGAAGGAGAATGGAATTTTGGCATTTATTGCTAAAGGAATCGAGTGTTAAAATAGGGAGGTGTTGTTGCAACTGTACAAGGCATTGGTGAGGCCGCACCTGGAGTGCTGTGCACAGTTTTGGTCCCCTTACTTGAGAAAGGATGTAGTTTCATTGGAGGCAGTTCAGAGGGGGTTCACTAGATTGATCCCAGAGATGCAGGGCTTGCCTTATGAGAAGAGATTGAGCAGTTTAGGCCTATACTCGCTAGAGTTTAGAAGGATGAGAGGAGATCTATTTGAGGTATATAAGATGCTAAAGGGGATAGAAAAAGTAGATGTGGAGTGGATGTTTCCCCTTGTGGGGGATTCTAAAATGAGAGGCCATAATTTTAGGCTAAGGGGTGGTAGATTTAAATCAGGGATGAGGAGGAATTACTTTTCTCAAAGGGTCGTGAATCTGTGGAATTTACTACCTCAGAGTGCAGTGGATGCCGGGATGCTGAATAAGTTTAAGGAGGAGATAGACAGATTTTTAAATTAGTAACAGGTTGAAAGGTTATTGGGAGAGGGCAGGAAATTGGAGTTGAGGCTGAAATGAGATCAGCTATGATCGTATTGAATGGCGGGGCAGGCTTGAGGGGCTGAATTGCCTATTCCTGCTCCTAGTTCTTATGAATGGCTGGTGACCTGTAGCCAGATTGTAGCTTCTATTGGACAGACCCTTCTCAATCCAATTCTCAACTAATCAGAGAGCCAGGTAGAAGAAACTGTAAGTTCTGACCGGCTTATATTTTCATATTTGAAAAGCCTGCCAATTTCAGATCATGTGGGGATAATTCTATTTCCAGCAATTTCTGGTACTGAATGCAACTTTGGGGTTCATGCTGTACCTTCTAATTCTGTGACTTGTACATGAGAGAGGTTTGTTCTGTATCTGTCAATCTCCATTTTTCTTTTTGTGATGGTGGAATTCATTCTCTATCTGCTAATCTTGTACCATGTGAGAGTGTAGGATTCTCTCTGCATCTGTCACTTGCTGAACTGAATGTGTGTGAGAGATTTATTATGTGTCTGTCAGTCTCTGCTTCTATATGCAAGTGCTGATATCAATCTGTACTGCCCAGTCTCTGCTCTGATCTGTGAATGTGGTCACATTCACTGTTTGTCATTGTTCTATGTGACTGTGGGATTCATTCTGTGATCATCAGCCCCTGGGACTCAGCCAGTGTGAGAGTCAGTCTGCATCTCTCCATCTCTCATCCATTGTCAGGTTAATTCTGTAACTGACATTCATTGGAGCTGTGTTGTTATGGCCTTAATTCTGCATCTGTTAGTCTCTGGTTTGGAATGTGGATTTGGGACATATTCTGTATCTGACAGACTCTGGTACTGAATGTGACAATCAGTTTAACTTTGTATCTGTCAGTCTTTATGCAAAATAATTTGTAATTGTGTATTTGTCTGCCTATGGTACTGTATGTGAGCATGCGATGAATTATGTACCTGTCAGTCATGGAACTGAATGTGATTTTGTGATCCATTCCATCTGTCAGTCCCCAGAATTACAAGTGAATGTGGAGTTCATTTGGAAGCTGCCAATATCTGGAAGTGAGTGTGAGTTTAAGGTCAGTTCTGCAGTCATCAGTCTTTGACTATATGTGTAATTTATTCATTCTGCAAGTATCAGTCTCTGGTCCTGTATCCAAGTGTTGATTTTTGTTTGTATCTGTCAGTTGTGGAACTCTGTATGAGTGCAGGATGAACTATATGAATGTCATTCTCTGATACTATCTGCTTCAATATATCACTTGTGAACTATTAAAAACAAGTGCTTCCTTTCAGTTACCTGTGAAGTGCAATATTGTTGCATTCAATCTGTATGTGTCCATCTCTTGTCTTGCACGTGGATGTGTTATTTTTTCTGTATCAGTCGGTCCCAGATAATTTACATGAGAATGAGATTAACTCTAACCCTAATATATGTGACTGTGGCATTCAGTCTTTAGCTGTCCATATCTGGAAATAATTGTGTCAGTGAAGTTGATTTTACTTTTATCTTCATCTATTGCTGTCTGTGAATGAGATTTGTCTTATGCCTGTCAGTCGGTGGTACTTTAAATGACTGCTTTTGGTCTATGCCTTATTGTCTTTTTCTGTGTGTAGTCCTGTGGATTTTTTTTTCTGCATTTCAGGGTTTGGTCCCCTGTGTAAAGTGGGATTAATGCAGTGTATGTCAGTTTTTGGTGAGTGTGGACATACTTCTGTGTTAGTCAGTCTCTCAAACTGAATGTGAGTGTGCATTAATTCAGTTTTCATCAGCATCTGGCAGACCCTGAGGGTGGGAATCATTCAATATCTGTCAGTTTCTGGTATTGTATGTGAATGTGCTGCTCATTCTGTGTCATTACCTTGTAAAGGGTGTGGGTGGGGGGTTTATTTGTACCTATCACTGTGCAATACCGAATGGGATTATGAGCTTCATTCTGTATTTTTGAATCTCTACTGCTCGATGTGAATGTGTTTATTTTTGGCCGTCAGTCTCAGGTACAATAAGAGACTCTGGAATTTATTATACCTTTGCCAGTCTCTGGTAGGGTATGTGACACTGGGCTACATTCTACATCTTTCAGTCAATGGCAATGGATACGAAAGTAGCATTAATTCTGTATTTGTCAGTCCCTGGGTTGAATGTGGTATTTGGAATTTGTTGTTCTTATGTCTGTCTCTAGATTTTATGTGAGTGTGGGGTTCATTCTCGATCTATGTGTCTCTGCCATTGAATGCAACTGTGCGGGTTTTCTGTATTGGTCCTTCACCTGCATCTCAGGCATGATCTAAAGATACATTCAGTAGTTATGTGCGAGTTGTGTAGTGGTATTTAATTTTTATCTCTGTGAGAACAAATTCGAGTGATACTATATGCATCAATCTCAAACCTGGTCCATTATTTAATTCCTGCAGTTTGAAAAAAACAGAATTCATACTTTAATATTCTAGTCTAACACTTAGTGAAATTTTGGAACTGGTATTTAATGTGTAGCTCACTCTACATTCTGAGGTGCTTAGTAGCAATTCATCCTGCATATTACAATAGGGTAAATGTTGTCTGACGTAGTTAATAATTAGTATTTAATTTGTGGCCAAGATGACATCGTGTATTTAAATCAAATAGTGGCTGTGCTTTTGCCCTGGGATTGATGTATCTCGTCCTCAGGTGTACTGGTTTAATGTAAACAACTTCTCCCAGCAATGCTCTGTTTGACTCTTATATTGAAAGGGCGCCTCTCAATCTTGGTATCTATGTCGGTCTCTATCTGTTTCATTTTGGCCTAAAGACCTGGCAGTATCTCTGCGCTTTGTGAGTGATATTGTACTTACTGTGAGTTGGAACCATCAGGCTGCACATTTCCTTGTTTCGAAGAACCATCTGGTTCCTTCAATTCTTTCCGTGCACACAGAAAACATAACTCCTTTACCTGAAGAATAGGTGAAGTAGAAGATACAAAAGAGATCAATGTATTTTTAAAATAAGTGTTATTATAATGAACAATCAACAAAGCAAAGCTAGCAGCATACCAGTGTCTGACCCCACCACGGTACTGGAGCAATCTGTTTCTGCTTAGCTGCTATTTTGAGCGGTTTTACAACAATTTTATGACGTCCAGAAACATCCCGTCCTGTGCACTGCTCCTTGAATTAGACTATCCGATGGAGGAGTGACTTTGGCAAGGGTCAGATTTGTAATTGCTGCTCCCTTTCAACTAACTGTACACCCGGAAACAAGCAGGTACTGTTTAAAATGTCTCTTTCACACTTCTCACCTGGTGCCTGAAATTGATCTTCTTTGTGTAACTGGAAACATTGTTACTGTGCGGCTATTTCCCCCGCCATTCTCTGTCCAATAACAAGGGGCAGTGGGAGCCGGAACTAAGCCAGGAAGCTTCACTCGGGTTTGGGGAGAGAAAGCAGCAATGATCTTCAATGGCGAGTTCTTCTCACTCTGTCCAGACACTGCTCGAGAATGGCCTCTCCCTTCCCCCCGCTCACTCCATGTTCCGGGAGCAGCTCGTGTTCCAGGGAGCCCATTAAAAACAGCCGCCGCCTCCGCCTCAGCTGCCCGGACACTCAATGCCAATCTCTGAGCATATCTGCGGACGCGGCTCCAAACCGATGCGCTGCTTTAAGCAGATGCTGTTTGTTCACTTCCCTCTGGGGCGGTGATGTCTCCGATCGCTGCTGAATTAAACCCTATTCCGCTCACTGAGTGAATGACGCTCTCGGCCATTGTTGGGGGAGGGGTTGCGCATGCGCTCTTATGCTCATGGTGACGACACCGGGGACGGGTTAAAACAGCGCATGCGCAGATCTCCGCGGCGACAATTCAGCCGCTAAAATCAATGGGAATTTTCCCCATTTCACTCTCATCACAGAGAGAACAAAATCTCCGAACCTGTGTCGGCGCGGGGGGCAAGGGGCGTTGGGTGCGAGTGGACGTGTGGCGGTGGTACACTGGTGGGTAAAGGCCGCTTTACAACATCAATTTTAACACAGGAGATTCCCCCAAACAGCTTGTAAAATGCTGGAACCGTGTGTGTATGAGGATGGTGATGTTACTGAGGATGATTCCCGTTGTAGAATAGACTGTGTTTAGGTCGGAATATTACTGACTGTTAATTATAACGAGAGCATATTTCAAAGCCCCGGGTTTGCGGAAACTCCTGACTGTGAAGCCCGGGTCTGTCCGGGTTTGTGTCTCGGTTCCATTGGTAATAAACGGCTGGAAATTGGCGGATGCAGAAACTGGAGGAGGAGCTGAAAGATCTGGGGCTTTTCTCTTTCTGTCTGTAACTCCGGCTCTCTCCTCCCTCCCGATCTCTGTTTAATCTTCACTCTGTCTCCTCCCCTCCCTGCCATCAAACCGCGTTTTTCAGTCAGGTCCGGGCGAGCTGTATAAAAGAGGAACGTGAAGCAGCTCGTGTCTCATATTCTGCAGCGATCTGGGTGAAGAATCATCATGTCTGGCAGAGGGAAAGGAGGGAAAGGACTGGGGAAAGGCGGAGCAAAGCGGCACCGCAAAGTGCTTCGTGATAATATCCAGGGCATCACCAAACCAGCAATCCGCCGCCTGGCTCGCCGTGGCGGTGTCAAGCGGATCTCGGGTTTGATCTATGAGGAGACTCGCGGCGTGCTGAAGGTTTTCCTGGAGAATGTGATCAGGGATGCGGTCACCTACACTGAACACGCCAAGCGCAAGACGGTCACTGCCATGGATGTGGTGTACGCTCTGAAACGCCAGGGCCGCACTCTCTATGGATTCGGCGGCTAAACAACTCGACCCTTTCTACCGAACACACAACAAAGGCTCTTCTCAGAGCCACCCACCACCTCACAGAGAGAGCAGAGACCTTGGAACGGGAATTGGGATTGGCTGTGATCGGGAATGTTAGTGTCTGAAACAGAAAAGAGAGCTCTAACGAAGAGTGAAACGGACTAGAAACGCAAACTCTTTTCTATCCACAGATTCTGTGAGACCTACGGAGGTTTCCAGCATTTTCTGTTTTTAATTCAGATTTCCAGCATGTGCAGTATTTTTCATTTATTTTAGTGCCTGATTTGTTCCGGGGTTCTGGGGGATGTACTAAGTAACTCGATTTAATCGTTGTTTATTATCCCTTTCCCCGCTCTTTATAGTCATGAACTGCCCAGAATGAGGGCAATGGGAAGGGGTGTGAAGCCCCCAGCACCGGTTCCATTTTATTACCCACTCCAGACCTCTAAGCGAGCGGCGATTTTAAGGGTTGGTTGTGCTGTAGGGAGCAATGGACAGTCCTTCAATTTTTGCCCCGGAAATCCAGCACTGACTTTACACAGTTCAAACAACAGACTGGTGTTTCTGTCCAAAAATGTGCAGGTTCACCAGGATGATGCCGGGTTTAAAAATTGTCGGAATAGGTTAAATGAACAGGAATTTCATTCGGGTTAGGGAATAATGATTTGCAGTAAAAATGGTATTTTTAATTTTAAGAAATGAAGGAACAAAGTCTTCTGATGTCGAGGCGGTAAACGGCTGGAAATAAAGGCGGAATTTTTGAAATGAGCGATTAAAAACTACTCGACCAATGGAGACCTGGCAACTCAGCCAGGGATTAGTTCATTGGTTAGATTTTGGATAAAACTGCCTGGGCGTAAGGCTGCAGCCAATTACTGTTCGGGGCGGTTCCTCACAGAGTTTAAAAAGGCGAGTTGCAGTGCAGTTTGTCTTAATAGTTCTTGCAGCTGACATTGTGGTGAATCTGTTCGGAAAATGGCCAGGACCAAGCAGACAGCGCGCAAATCGACCGGAGGGAAAGCTCCCCGCAAACAGCTGGCTACCAAAGCGGCCCGGAAGAGCGCTCCAGCAACAGGCGGCGTGAAGAAGCCTCATCGCTACAGACCCGGCACTGTGGCTCTGAGGGAGATCCGCCGCTACCAGAAATCCACCGAGCTGCTCATCCGCAAACTGCCCTTCCAGCGCCTGGTGCGAGAGATCGCTCAGGACTTCAAGACAGACCTGCGCTTCCAGAGCTCGGCCGTCATGGCTCTGCAGGAGGCCAGCGAGGCTTACCTGGTGGGGCTCTTTGAGGACACCAACCTGTGCGCCATCCACGCCAAGCGAGTCACCATCATGCCCAAAGACATCCAGCTGGCCCGCCGCATCCGCGGGGAACGCGCCTAAAACCAGACTTCAGCACCAAGTACAACAAAGGCTCTTTTAAGAGCCGCTAAATCGGCAAATAAAAGCTGTGATCTCCTGTTGACCACTCCAGCACTTAGACATCGCGAAGTTACCATTTACCTCCTTCCATCAGTTTATTTTTTCTTGTCTACAAACCTCTTTTGGGGTTGATAATCACAGACAATGCAGTTGTAAGTTGTAGCGCAAATGGTGTCTTAATTTAAGCATAAAATTGGGAATGTGGTCACCTTAGTGCTCTTGGATACTTCCAATAAATGCGGCGCTGATAATGTATTAAATACTGCGAGCAGACATCAATCCCGGGCAAAGAGTGATCTGCGGGTTACAAGTCAGTGCTCATGGAAGTCAATAAAGGCAACGCCCTGAGCAACAAACGTGTATCTCTCCGGTGCACAGATTTATCATAGAATCAATCAATTTGCACAGCACGGGAGGCCATTCGGCCCTTCGGTGCCTGCATCTGCTCTCCAAAAGAGTGTTATGACCGAAAGCTTTCACCCCGCCCCATCCCTGCACGTTGTTTCTATTCAAATAATCAGCTAATACCCTCTTGACTGCCTCTATTGAACCTGCCTCCACTACTTCCAGGGAGTGCATTCCAGTCCCGAACCACTCGGATGGAAATGTAATTTCTCTTTTGATACGAGTTGGTTGTCGTTGCGGATCATTAGAAACGCTTCACCATTACTGAAATTCGGCACGTAGCGGTAGTCAATAGTTCACCCTTTCACAGACTCTGTGGGTGGCTCTGAAAAGATCCTTTGGGTTATTAGATTAAAGAATGACCGCTTCACTTGGTCTTCGAGGCCGCAGAGGCGCTGGTTTTCTTGGGCAGCAGCACGGCCTGGATATTAGGCAGCACCCCGCCCTGAGCGATGGTCACACCTCCCAGCAGCTTGTTGAGCTCCTCGTCGTTGCGGACGGCCAGCTGCAGGTGTCTGGGGATGATGCGGGTCTTCTTGTTGTCCCGAGCCGCGTTACCGGCCAGCTCGAGGATTTCAGCCGTCAGATACTCGAGCACAGCAGCCAGATAGACCGGGGCTCCAGCACCCACACGCTCAGCATAGTTGCCCTTTCTCAGGAGCCTGTGAACACGGCCCACCGGGAACTGCAGTCCAGCCCGGGAGGAGCGAGATCTGGCCTTGGATCGAGCTTTACCGCCGGTCTTTCCTCTTCCAGACATTTCACAATCTCACTAACACTTTTACAGAGAATGAGGAAATGGACTCGCATTCGCTTCTCTTATAGCTTCCGGAGGAATGGTGCTGTCGGCATTGCTGATTGGTCACTTTGTGTTGCGTCACATAATTTTGTTCATATCACCAACCAGATATCTACTGAAATCACCAATCCGGAGACTCCACGGAGGGAGGGCGGAAAATCCAGCGCCAAATTTTGAGATTCCAACCGAGCTTTTTTTTTCAAATTTTAAAAGCCCGCCAAATTTGTAAAAAAAAAGCCAAAAAAGAACGGATCGAACATAGTACTAATTGGATAAAAGCAAAATACTGCTGATGCTGGAAATCTGAAACTAAAACAAAAATACCTGGAAAAGCTCATCGGAGAGGAAGAAAGTTGACGTTTCGAGTACTAATGGGAAATGGTTATTCAGTATTTAGTATTCGAATGTTACATTCTCTTCATCTCTCTCTCTTTCCCTGGACTGCAGTTTTTTGTATATTTCAGTTTCTGATTTTCTGTCTGGGTTTATGTGTATCTGAAAACAAGTCGAAAATAACGGCGCAAATTTACGCAATCTATTTTTTTATTCGACATCGAAATTACCGCCGATATATTTATAAAACAAGAAATACATTTCATATAGAAAACCAGTTAATAGTGAACACGGTCTGACGACAAAGTTTTACAAATGTCCTTCCCTGATGGGACTATTACACATTTTATCCATTTTAAATTTCAGATACGCTTTAAGAATCCGGCATCAATTCGAGGTAATCTCGATCCGTCATGAAACCTTCTTAGCAGCCGGCTGAAAGTGCCATTTACATCGTTCTGCTGATAGACGGTATATTGTAGATATTTGTGACAGCCAAAATTAAACATACTTGGAGTAAATTTGCTAGCGTTGAGACTGAAGGTTGCTACACAACTGGTGCTTATAGGAAATTAACTGATCGATTATTGAGGCCAAACTTGAACCGAATTGGAACCAGAAGAATTTGCGCTCTATTCGCGCGCTCTCCAAAACCAGGGAAAGGGGTCGAATATGACGGGTCTTAAAGCAAAGCGCAGAGGGTGAGCGGCAAGTCATTAATTTATGGGGCATCATTAACGAGGCCCAACAATTGAACGAGTGTTAAATTTACATTGCCGAGAACCTGTGAGTGAAACGTGATCAAAATAAAAATTTCACAATTCTAAATGCTTCATAGTAAAATCATAAATTAGAAGTAATGAAATCATATAGCTTTTTCAGAGAGATTGTGAGTGGCTCTTAAAAGAGCCGTTGTGTTGTGAATGTGTTTTTCAGTCAGTTCGGGGGTTTTACTTGGAGCTGGTGTACTTGGTCACCGCCTTTGTCCCTTCCGACACGGCGTGCTTGGCCAGTTCCCCGGGCAGCAGCAGGCGCACGGCGGTCTGGATCTCCCGGGAGCTGATGGTGCTGCGCTTGTTGTAATGGGCCAGGCGGGAAGCCTCACCCGCGATGCGCTCGAAAATATCGCTCACGAACGAGTTCATGATGCTCATGGCCTTGGAGGAGATGCCGGTGTCGGGGTGAACCTGCTTCATCACTTTGTAGATGTAGATGGCGTAACTCTCCTTCCTCGACTTTCGCCGCTTCTTGCCGCCCTTCGCTACCGGTTTCTTTAAAGCTTTCTTGCCTCCCTTCTTAGGAGCTGGTTTCTTCTCATCAACCATCTTCAGTTTCAGGCACAGAATAAAGCAAATCCCTTTCGAGCGCCGATTAAATAGACAGTCTGACAGACCTATGCTAATGAGGAATGGGGAAACAATGATTCTGATTGGACATTTAAAAAAGTACAACAGCCACTTATTTTATACTTTTCTCTGATTGCATATTTAAAGACACCAATCAAATTTCGACTTCTCCATCCTCATTAGCCCTTTTACTATAATCAGGAAAGAAATTTTATCAGGATTCTCTCCAGTCCCAGTTTGTGAAGATACACCGGAAATTGTCGTCTGGTTGTCCGTGCGAGGGGCCCTTCTCCACAGAGGGACTGAACGGAAAAGCGGGATTCCTCCTGGAACTCTTGTAACGTGTGCGAATTACTCACTGGGATATTGTGTGAGTATGTGTGTGTGTGAGTGGTAGGGGGTTGAGGCTCTGGTACGCCATGTGAGTGTAGAATTTATTCTGTATCTGTCTTTGGGAGTGTTTAAGACTCATTGTGCGTTTGTCACTTCAGGATGCATGTGAGTGAGCGGGTGATCCATTCTCAATTTGGGAATATATGCTATTTTGGCTGAACTCCGTATCTGTCACCTGCGGCTTAAATATGTGAGTGCAGGATTTATTCTCTACCTGTCAGTTTATTGAACTACAAATGAGATTCACACCGTGTTTCTCAGTCTCTGACACTGTAGATCAGTGTGGCATTGATTGTATATCTTTCAACCTCTGTTACTATCCGACTGTGCATTTCTCATTCACTCTCAGAGGCTGGGATTGAGTATGAGTGTGAGATTCATGCTGGACATGCCAACATCTGATCCGCAATGTGAGTGTGGAATTCAGTCTGTATCTGTCAGTTTCTGGTATTGAATGGGAATGTGATCATTGTCAATATCTGGGAATCTTTTGAACATATTCTGCATCTGTTTGTCTTCAGTGCTGAATGTGAGATTACTTCAGTCAGTCAGTGATACTGTATGTGACTGTGGGATTAATTCTATCAGTGATACTGTCTGTGAGAGTGGGATTATTTCAGTTATTCGGTGGTGCTGTGTGTGAGAGTGGGATTAATTCAGTCATTCGGTGGTGCTGTGTGTGAGAGTGAGATTAATTCAGTCATTCGGTGGTGCTGTGTGTGAGAGTGAGATTAATTCAGTCATTCAGTGGTGCTGTGTGTGAGAGTGGGATTAATTCTTTCAGTCGGTGGTACTAAAATAGATATGAACATACGGACCAGGAGCAGGAGTAGGCCCCTCAGCAGCTCGAGCCTGTTCCGCCATTCAATAAGATCATGGCCGAGGGATAGGCAGTGGCAGATATTTAAAGGGATATTTCAGAATACACAAAACGCATGCATTCCAATCAGAACCAACAATTCCAAAGGGAGGTTATGTAGATGTTTAAATAAGAAATGAATTAGTCCTATAGAAAGAGCATTTTGGGAATTGAAAATGCAAAATAGGGAGATGGCGGATGAACTAAACAGGTATCGTGCTTCAGTCTTCACCATAGACGACACAAGTAATACCTTGGAAAAAGCTGTAAATCAGGAAATGGAAGGGAGGGAGGAACTCGTGGAAAATTACAATCACCAGGGAAGTGGTATTAAGAAAATTGTTGGGGCATCGGGCTGTGAAATCCCCAGGTCTGGATGGATTTCACCCCAAATTCTTAAAAGAAGTGGCCGGTGAGATTGTTGGTGCATTTGTTTTAATTTTCAAAATTCCCCAGATATGGGGAAGGTTCAATTAGATTGGAAAATAGCGAACGTAACTCTTTCATTCAAAAAGGGAGGGAGACGGAAATTAGAAAGCTAAAGGCCAGTTAGCCTTTCTACAACTAATACCTTGTCAGTCTTTCCACTCCACCCCCACTAGAGTTGTACCTTGAGTGTCCTGCCATCCATTCTTAATTAGCACATTTTCTTAGATAATATCACCAACTTCAACACCTCTTTGATCCTTTTGTCTGTGACATCTTTTGATTATCTGCTCCCATCACTGCTTGCTTGTCCCGACAACCACCATCACCCCCCCTCAACTTCTCTTTCCACCACCACCCCCCCACCCCCAAACTTAAACCAGCTTATATTTCACCCCTCTCCTAACTATACTCAGTTCTGCTGAAGGGTCATGAGGACTCGAAACGTCAACTCTTTTCTTCTCCGCCGATGCTGCCAGACCTGCTGAGTTTTTCCAGGTAATTCTGTTTTTGATTTAAATGTGTTTGAAGCAGTTCAGGGAATATTTATTAGTCTAATACCAGGAATAGGTCGGTTGTCTTATGAAGAAAGATTGGACCGGTTAGCCTATCTTTGTGACTGGAATTTAGAAGAGTAAGAGGGGATTAGATTGAAACCTTTAAGACCCTGAGGAGTCTTAACAGGATGGATGTGGAGATGATGTTTCCTCTTGTGGGAGAAGCTAGAACTAGGGGGTCATTATTTAAAAATAAGGGGTCACTCATTTAAGACATTGATGAGGAGAATTTATTTCTCTGAGCGCAGTGAGTCTTGGAACTCTCTTCCTCAAAAGGCAGTGGATGCAGAGTCTTTGAATATTTTAATGGTAGAGCTGCATGGATTGTCGATTAGCAAGGGGGTGAAAGGCTATCGGGGGCAGACGGGAATGTGGGGGTGAGGTTCACTTTAGCTAGCTCTGCTTTCATGCCCTCATTTAAGTTGAAAATACTCATCATGGGTGCACTCATTTCTCCATCCAAAATGAGTGTAAAATTCAATCATATTATGAACGCTGTTACCTAGAGGTACCTTCACTATGAGGCTCTCAATTAATCCTGTCTTGTAGCTCAATACCAGGTCTCGAATATCCTGCTCTCTGCTTGGCTCCAGAATGTGCTATTTTAAGAAAGTATCCCAAAAACACTCTATGTTACGTTTGTCCATCTGATTTTCCCAGTCGATATGTAGATTGAAATCCCCCATCATTATTGCTGTACCTGTCTGACAAGCTCCCATGATCTCCTCTTTTATGCTCTGTTCTACCGTGCAGTTAAATAGTCACCTGGCCCACAAGTGACTTCTTGCCTTTGTCATTTCACGTCGCAACCCAAACCTGAATCATCCTGGATTTCTGAATTTAGGTCATCCCTCTCTAATGTGCTAATACCATCATTAATTAACAGAGCCACCCCTACACATTTTCCTGACATATTTCATTCCTAAATATCACATACCCTTCAATATTCAGGTCCCAAACTATGTCACCCTGTAGCCGTGCCTCTCTGATGGCTATCAGATCATTCTTATTTATATATATTATCAGATAATTTGTTACGTTTCAAATGCTACATGTGTTTAGATACAGAGCCTTTAGTTTTGTCCTTTTATTCTGTAGCTACGAGGCTTATCTGCTGATTTACTCTTAGATTTATGCTATTTCTCCCTTCCTGTCATGGTCTGTTTATCATTTCCCATATTAATACCTTTCTTTCTTGCCTTGTCTCTACTCTTTGAAAATGTGATCCTTTCCACTATTCAGTTTAAAACCCTCTCTACTTCCCTAGTTATGCAGCTTGTGAGGACACCAGCCCCAGCACAGTTCAGGTGTAGACCATCCCAACGGTACAGAAAAATCTGAAAGAACACCCAAAACTGGTGCCAGTGGCCCATAAACTGGAACCCACTTCTCCCACACCAGTCCTTGAGTCTTGCATTCATTTCTCTAATCTTATTTGTCATATGCCAGTTTGAACATGGCTCAGGTAATAATCCTTTGAGGTTCTGCTGCTTAATTTTGTGCCTAGCTCCTCATACTGACTATGCAGAGCTTCCTTCCTCATCCTGCCCATGTTGTTGATACCTACATGGACCATGATCACTGGATCCTCTGCCTCCCACTGAAAGTTGCTTTCCAGCCCTGAACAGATGTCCCAAACCCTGGCACCAGGCAGGCAACAGAGCCGTCTGAACTCTCGCTCTTTGCTACAGAGAACAGTGCCAATCCCACTCAATATACTGCCCCATACTACCACTACATTCCTTTTTGTTCTCCCAACTTGAATGGCTTCCTAAACCATGGTGCCATGGTCAGTTTGCTCATCTACCCTGCAGCCACTGCCCTCATCCAAACAAGCTGGGAGAACATCAAACCTATTGGACCATTGCAGAGGCTCACACTCCTGCCCTCTGGGTCCTGCCTCATTCGCAGTCACACCCTCCTGTCCCTGACCAAATCAGAAGGCCCTACTCTAAGATGTGTGACTGCCTCCTGGTATAAAGCATCAAGGAAACTTCCTCTCTCGCTGATGTGTCACAGAGTCTGCAGCTCAATGTATCTGAGCTGAATTTCCTCCAGCCGCGAACATTTACTGTAGACATTTCGTCTGGATCGGAATGTTATCCAGGAGTTCTCACATGCTGCAGCTTGGACACGTCACCTATCATGCCATCCTTAATGTGTTTTAAATAATTACTTAATTATGTAATTCAGTTATTTATGTTATTCAGTTATTTATGTTACTTTCTTATATATTTTATTTACTTTACCACAAGTTTGTGTACTATTTTCAACCTTAGGGATAGAATCGACCTTACACACGTACCGGATATTCATCAAACAGCTAGCTCCTTTCCCTGTATTAGAGCAAGAACCAATTCCTATGGGGTGAGAAGGATAGAAGAAGGGAACAATTACCTGCTTTGCTCCCCCCCACCCTTCACCGAACTCCCATCCCACCAAACTCCAAGTCTTCACTCAGTTAGCTCAGCTGCACTCAGTTTACCTTGGCTGCACTAAAGAACCCTGAATTTATAGTAAACTCAACTGGGTCAACAGTAACCAGATTGAAAACAAAAACAAACAAAAATACCTGGCAGGTATAATAACTCAGCAGGTCTGATAGCATCTGTGGAGAGGAACACAGTTAACGTTTACCAGATTGAACCAGTTAGCTAATTAACTACTCAACTCCGACAGCTGAGAGTGAGCTTGCTCTGTCTAAACTGAAAGAAAGAATTTAGCCCGTTTACACAGTACTTTCCAGTTACTGCTAATTACAGAATAGATTAGATTTTAAGAGCAAAATTTAAGAACGAAATTAACACTTACATCTCCCCCCTCACCAAACTCAATTCTTTAGCCAGCTAGATCAGCTGCACTCTGTTTGGTACTGTATGTATGAATGGGATTAGTTCTGCCCATCTGTGGTACGGCAGATGAGAGTGGGATTAATTCTGTCCAGCGGTGGTATTGTATGTGAAAGCATGATTCATTCTGTCAGTCTTTGATACCACATGTGAACGTGGGGTTAATTCTGTCAGTGGTTCATTCTGTAAATCGGTAGTATGTTTGTGAAAGTTGGATTAATTCTGCCATGTGGCTATACTGTATGTGAGAATAAGATTGATTTTGGCTCTGTCAGGCCCCTGGACTCTGTCTGAGTGTTAGATTCATTCTGTAACTCTCAATTCCTGATGCTGTGCACAATTGTGGGATTCATTCGTCTCTATCAAACCTCAGTTCTGAACGTGTGTTCATGAATGTTTTGTGTGTGTGTAAGTTTGTGGTACCGTGTGAATTTCAGATTCTTTCAGATTACATCTCTGGGACTGTTTGAGGTTCATTCTGTACCTATCAGTCAGTTCCACTGTGTGAGACATGGGATTCATTCTGCAGTTGTCTATCTCTGGCACTGTCGGTGAGTGTGTGATTTATTCTGTTTCTGTGTATCTCTGGTGCTGTGAGTGCCTTGGACTTCATTCTGTATGTGTCAGTGCCTGGAAATGTGTTGGATTTGTTGGGTACTTCACAGTGTCCAGTTCTTTGTGGATGTGGAGTTTATTCAGTCGCTCTCAATCTTTGATGTTACTTGTGACTCTGGTATTAATTGTGTATCTATACTCAATATTTACCTCAGGCATGGTGTTGGAAATGAGTTAACATCTTAAACCTTTTAGGAAGTAAAACTACCATCCAAATCCTTACCCAGTCTGGTTTATATGTGATCTCAGAACAATCCTCAGTTATCAGCTTATCCCTGAACTGCCATCTACAATGTCCAAGCAAACCATTCTGTTCTATTCAAGAAGGCCGCTCACTAATACTTTCTCCAGGGCAATTAGGAATGGGACCACATCCGGTGATTTAATACAAGAAAGCTCACATCTACGACAGCCACCAGTCTGAAAATGTCACCACTCCAGTTTTAAATTCAAATATTCATGTTCCTTTCCTTCTTTTCAACAATACAACAAAAGATTGTCAGTCTTATCAAGCGGCATTGATACATAAAAATGTTTAAACGTGTCAGACTTATCAACTGAACTTTAAACTTTTCATCTGACCTCATGATGTGAATGAGGAGTCTCACTAATGAATAGTGCAAAATGGAAGTCTGGATGCAAATTGAATTCAATGGTTGGAAATCAGGTAGAGCGTGTGTGTCATTTACATCCTGGACAGATCAGGCTTCTCACTGGAAGTGTGAATTTGAAAAATGATGTTTTAAACCAAGCAAACAACAGTAGCTCCCTAGATTTAAAAGAAGGAAACATATTAAACTGGAACCAAACTAGTTAATTACTCATTTCAGAAGAGTAATCAAATAAAAGCAGGTATACTTCAGTAGGAGGATTGGAATAGGGAACAGACACAGCTGAGGGCAACCATATTTGCTACCATAGAATGTAAAGGGTAAAAGAGAAGAGAATGGGAGCTGACTGCAGTGGGGTGGATCCCATGATAAAACTGACGGTTTATAAAGCTGCTTTGTAACAGTTTTGCAGACTGAAGCTGATGCTGTGTTATCCCTATTGTGGCTGAAACCCCATTACTAATCAGCATTGGCTGAGACAATTAACCCTGGGAAGCATTCATTTTCAGTGGAAATGATTGATGTCTGTGAAGGCAACCAATCCTGTACAATGTGGATAGATTATTTGAGTGGGATAGGCAGGAGATGTATGTTTTCAAGAAGGAGTTAGATATAGCTCTTGGGGTGAAAGGGATGAAAGGATATGGGGAGAAAACCGGAGCAGGCTATTGAGTTCGATGATCAGCCATGATCATGATGAATGGTCTACTCCTGCTTCTATTTTCTATGTTTCTAGGAGGGACATAGAAAAAAAGAGAAATAAACAAAAAAATGAGAGTTAAAATAAGTCAAAGGAGGAAGAAGTTTTACTGCATGAGAAAAGGGGTGCTGATTGGTTGTCAAGTTGATTCCAATTGTTCGAGGTGTTGCCATGAAGAATTCACTGGGAAACTATTGTCCTGAATGTTGTTGTTTAATTCAAGGCAGGCACAATGGACGTGTTCCTTTTGCCTGCAGATAACAGGGCCCTGCACGTGAATATATGTAGCCTCTAGCATGTGTAAGTGAGCCACATTGTGAAGAATAAGGAACTTCAGTTACTTAGTTGATGAAGTAGTGGCCATTTTCCTCAGAGGAGTGAAGATTGAGAGGACAGGATAGAGGTATTCAAAATTATGATGAGTCTGGACACACCAGATTGAGAAAAACTGTTCCAACTACTGGATGGGACAAAGACCAGAGAGCACAGATTTAAGGTAATTGACAAAAGCAATGGATACTTTTTGGAGAAACGTTTTCATGCAGCGAGTGGTTAAAATCTCACATGTGGGTCCTGACACTGCTAGAGGCAGATGCAATCAAGGTAGTCAGGAGAGAATTGGATTATTATCTGAAAAGGAAGAATGTGCCGGGTTGTTGGAAATGACACTAGATGTTTTACTCATTTGAAGGCCTGATGTAGACTCAAAGGGCTGAACCTCATTGTGTGCTATGACAGTAATACTGTGCGGATGTGCATGTGCATGCAAGTTTAGGTGCGCTTGATTATTCTTCTGTCAAACTCTGGTGCTGCATATGAATGTGGAATTTATGTTTCTGTCAGGAGTGCTACTGGGTCTGAACGTGGGATTATCTAGATTATGTTAAGACAGTTCAGTCGTCTTGTGTGCAAATCTGAAAATCAGACTGTAAGTAGCGTTCTTTAATCGTCTCTGTGTCTGTGTCATTCCATGTGTATTTGTGATAATTTCTGACTTTCATTGATACCGTATGTGTGTGTCAGATTGATTAGTGTCATGTGGGCTCAGGTATTGTGGGTGAGTGTAGTAACAGTCTGCATCTGTCAGTGTCTGGTAATGGACATCTGCTCAATAATGATTCTGAATCTGTCAGTCTCTGCTACCCTGTGACAGTGTGGGATTCATTACATCACCTGCAGTCTTTTGGATTGTTTACCAGTCTAGATTCATTTCATGTTGAAATTTCAGTACAGGAATAAGCAATTGATATTCTTGGTTTAATGGAATAATTGCAAGTTTGGCCTTATATGAAATCCCGTTTTGTGTAATTTTTTTAATGTGAAACTCCATTGTTATGCCAGTGTAACTCAGTTTCTACTAATCAAATTAACGCTGTGTCATTCAATCTGTTTCTGAGTGAGAATTTTAAACTTGGCTGTTGAGCTCAGTTTGCAGTGATAGAATTAATACAACATCTATCAGTCTGACACTGGGTTTTTCGGATTGCTCTGTGATTTGTATCTCAATCTGTATTAATCATTTTAATACAGTATCCCTTAGTTTAATAATGTGGGTGAGTTTCAAACTAGAATCTGAGTTTGTATTTTTCAGTTTTATCTGGTAATAATATAATTGCAGCTAAGACTGATTCCCTGATCAATGCTGCCACCATCACCTCCACTTTTTGCTTCTCGATCTTTTTCTGAATCCATATTTCTAAATACTCAGCACCCAGTCCTTCCTCTTTTTAAACCCCATTTCGTTCATTGCCACTACATCATATTCCCACATTGCCGTTTGTCCTTCAAGCTCATCAGTCTCATTTATCACACTGTGTGTTTACATAGATGCATTGTAAACTGGTCTTTGCATTCCTCATAGGGCTTCTTAAACTGCCCCTGTCGAATATGGCATTGCTCCCTTCTCCAGTATTATCCATCACTCTCCCTCCTTTCTGTCCTTATTACTTTCTGGTTCTGCTGTAAGTTGATGACCAACCCCCTGCCAATTTAAATTAAATCTTCACCAACCAGCCTAGTGAACCATAAACTAAAATTGGATCTGGTGCCTCTGATTGCAGAGTACAATGGATCAGAACTCCACCAAGTTAACCTCTTGGCCACCTCGGCTCCCTGTGAGTGACACTGTACTTACTGTGTGTGAGGAGCTGACTGCACTTCCCCTTGTGTTGTCGAATCACGACATTTATTCTGCTGCTTTCAAGTATTTGCCTATCGAAAGAAAAAATGTTTATTATAATTTAAGAAGAGGTGAGGTCGAAGATACAAAGAAACCAAAACAATTATTAAATTAATAATCATTCCGAACAACCGCAAAGTCAGTGGTTGAAGAAGGCAGCTCACCACCACCTTCCCAAGGGCAACTCGGGATGGGCAATAAATGCTGGCCCAGCCAGTGAAGCCCACATCCCGTGAATGAATAAAAAAGGTAAGACGAACAGAGTCAGTGTCTGAATCCACTGCAGTCCTGCAGCACTCAGCTGCTAAAGACCAGGGACTTTGTTCCTGTTACAACAATTTCCTGCCATCCAGAAACAATCCACTGCTCCAGGAGTGGGACTGAGTGACGGAGCAGGGACTATTGTGTAGGTCAGATTTCTATTTGCCGCTCCCATGGACTAACCGTTCAAGTGAAAGCAAACAGCCGCTGTTTAAAATGTGTCTCTGCATTAGCGGCTGTTTTAAACCATCTTCTTCCACTCACAGGCAGTGCTGGGGAGGGCAGCGCGCATGCGCAGAATGCTGTACAAGTTCCGGAAACACAAATATTGAAAATTTCTGGCACAGAACGAGGACATATGGCCCATCGTGTAGACACCAGCCCCCAAATAGTTTGCTCCAGCCTCACGTCACTTTCCAGCTCTTGCACAGTGAGTCCTGTAGGTCCCAGCAGCTCAGTGCAGATCCAAGTGTTTGTTAAAGGCAGTGATGTGCTGCTCTCCCCCAGCTCTGCCTGGGACTGGAAGAAGATGGTTTCAAACAGCCGCCAATGGAGAGATCCCGCTCCCGGGGGAAGGGAACAAACAGCAGCCTCCTGGGAGGAGGGAGACAGAATGGCAAGAAGCTGTTATTGAAAATCATTGCTGCTTTCTCTCCACAAAACAACAATGAACATTTCTGATAAAAGCAAAATACTGCGGATGCTGGAAATCTAGAACAAAAACAAAAATACCTGGAAAAACTCAGCAGGTCTGACAGCATCTGCGGAGAGGGATACAGTTGACGTTTCGAGTCCGTATGACCCTTCATCAGAACTGAAAAATATAGAAATGAGATGGAATGTAAATGGTTGAGGGGGTGAGACAGGTAGAGCTCGATAGGGGGCCAGTGATAGGTGGAGGCCAAGAAGAGATTGCCACAAGATGTCATAGACAAACGGACAATGGGGTGTTGATGGTAGTGATATTATCTAAAGGATGTGCTAATGGGGATGTTAGGGGGAAATAAAGGGATACAGTAATTATTAGGGGGATACTAGGGGTACAGTAAGAACTTGTTGAAAGGGAATGAATTACTTAAAATCTCCAAGCACATTGGCAGTAGAAGGTTACCAGATGAACCTTGCACAGCCTTAAGGGCCTGCAAACAACAGAAAGGCCTTGGATAAAAGCAAAAAACTGCGGATGCTGGAAATCCAAAACAAAAATAAAAATACCTGGAAAAACTCAGCAGGTCTGACAGCATCTGCAGAGAGGAACACGGTTAACATTTCGAGTCCGTACGACTCTTCAACAGAACTAAGGAAAAATAGATAAGAGTGAAAGAGAAGCTGGTTGAGGGGGTGTGGGACAAGTAAAGCTGGATAGAGGGCCAGTGATAGGTGGAGATAGCCAAAAGGTGTCATAGACAAAAGGCAAAGAGGTGTTGAAGGTGGTGATATTATCTAAGGAATGTGGTAATAGGTGACATTAAGGGTAGAAAACAGGACGAGCAAGGTACAGATAGCCCTAGAGGGGTGGGGTGGGGGGAAGGGATCGAAATAGGCTAAAAGGTAGAGATAAAACAAAGGATGGAAATACATTTAAAAATAATGGAAATAGGTGGGAAACGAAAAATCTATATAAATTATTGGAAAAAAGGGGGATTGGAAAGGAGGTGGGGATGGAGGAGAGAGTTCATGATCTAAAATTGTTGAACTCCATGTTCAGCCCGGAAGGCTGTAAAGTGCCTAGTCGGAAGATGAAGTGCTGTTCCTTCAGTTTGTGTTGAGCTTCACTGGAACAAAGCAGCAGGCCAAGGTGGGACATGTGGGCATGAGAGCAGGGTGGAGTGTTGAAATGCCATTGAAATATAGTATAACCTCAGCTGCAAACTCAGATTCCAGTTTGAAACTCACCTAGACCATTAACCTCAAGGTACAATAACAATTTGATTAGTACAGACTGAGATAGAGACCACATTCCAGCCTGAAAAGCTCAGAGTATCAGAATGGCAGATATTGTATTCTGTCTCACAGAGCAAACTGAGCACAACAGGCAAGTTTAAAATTCTCACAGGCTGCTTTAATGAAAATGTATCAATTTGTTTATTACAAAGTGAGTTACACTTACACAGAAATGGAGTGTTAGATCCAAAGATACTTGAGCTTTCACAAGTGTGTTCACCCACAAAGGGATTTAATACTAGGTCAAACTCACAATTATTTATTAAAACGTACAGCATCAGTGGCCTGTTTCTGTTCTGAAATTTCAACATGACTTGTAAACAGTCACAGAAACTGAAGGTTATGTAATGAATCCCACAGTGTCAGAGAAGCAGAGACTGACAGATTCAGAATGATTATCAATGACATGTCCAGTACCAGAAACTGGCAGATACATACTAAATACTACACTCAAAATTCCTGAGTCTGAATAATATTCCATTTATCTGACACAGACATAAAGTAGCACTGACAGTAAAAGATAGTCACAAACTCACATCAAACACAAACACTCAGTCACAAACACACACACACACACACACACACTCTTAAAGAATGGGAGTTTCAGAATGATTCCCATATTTGCACTCAGGACCACTGAACTATATTAGTATAATCCCACACTCAAACCCTGTACAATATTCTGACCGCTTTAGAAATAATACGCCATTCACAGTCACACGCATCACCAGTGACTGACAAATACAGCCAGAGTCCTACATGTAAACTCAGTACCAGAGGCTGAGTGATACAGAATTAGTTACACAAACAAACACACATAGACAAGCACATCCCCATTCAGACACACTCCCACACAGAAAGACTAGCAGAGACTAACAGGTAGAAAATTAATTTCCAGTACCACTGAAAATTTCAGGTTGAGTCCCAAACGCTCATTCTGTACCAGATCCTGATCGATACAGAAAAAATGCCTTACAAACAGACAAAAGCTTCACAGTTACATAATCAGACACCAATTACCAAAGACTGGCAGTTACATTAGGAGAAAACACTCACAGTATCACGAAGCAGTAAATATGGAGTAAATTCCACAGTCACACGTTACAAAGTCCGAGAGATATGGAATGAATCTCTTACATGTACAGTACCGAATGCTGACAGATACAAATGACATATTCAAATTGAATACTAATAGAATGGCAAATTTAGAATAAATCACAGATACAGATTGAATCACATATTCACATCCTGTGCGAGGTGCTGACAGACACAAAATTGCTCCCACCTTTATATATAGTACCAGAGGCTGACAGGTACAGAATGAACCTGAATCTCACATCGAGCAGAATAGATGGACTGATGCATAAAACCTTCAGAAACAGAAGCTGGGGTTGGGTTTTTGGCCATTCAACCTACTCCATCATTCATTAAGACTGATGTTCTCCCTCAACTCCACTTTGCCGTGCTCTCCTTATGTCCCTAGTATCTGAAACCTATTGACCACTGTCAGGATCATACTCAATGGCTGAGCTTCCAAATCTCTCTGGGGTGGAGAATTCCAGAGATTCCCAACACTTTCAGTGAATAAATTTCTCCTCATATCATTCCAAAATGGCCAGTGCTGTGATCTGAGATGGTGACCACATGTTCTAGATTCTAGAGCCAGGAGAACCATTTTCTCAGCATATACCCTAAAAAGCCGCTTAACAGTTTAAAATGTTTCATTTAGATCACCGCTCATTCTTCTAAACTCCAGGGAGTATAGAGCTAGTCTACTCTATCTCCTCATAAAAAAATCCACTTGTCACAGGAACCAATCTAGTGAACAGTTATTGCCCTCCCTCTAGAGCAACCATGCCCTTCCTTATGTAAGGAGACCAAACTGCACACAGTACTCTAGGTGTAGTCTCACTAGTGTCCTGCATAATTGGAAGATTTTTCAATCCTATTATCCAATCCATTGGAACAAACATGAACTTAACACTTCCCTTCCTATCTGCTTACTGTACCTGCAGATTAACTTTATGTAATTCATGTGCACAGACACCCAGCTCCCTCTGAGTGCAAACATGTTCCAGTCTCTCACATTCAAACATGTTCTTTTTCTCCCTACAAACTGGGCACACTCACACCACCATATTGTATTCTATCTGCCATGTTCTTCCAACTCAGACAACCTGTCTGAATGCCTTAGCAGCAATTTTGTGTCCTCCTCACAGATTAATTTTCCACCTAATGTTGTGTGATCAACAAACTTGAATATGTTCCATTCAGTATCCGTCTAAGTCATCAATATTTATTGTAAGTAACTGATGACCGTGTATTATCAAGAGCAAGTTAGAGCCAACCAATCCAAAAGTGCCCTGTTTATTCCTACACTGTTTTCTGTCCATTAACTAATCCTTGATCCATGCTAATGTATGATCCCCAATCACAAGTTCTAATTTTGTGTAATAAACTCCTGTGTGGGAACTTTGCAAATCGCTGAGCATAATTACACACCCACCTCAGATTGCAAGGCCCTGTATTACCAAAACAAAAGGAGAACCTAAATACATATTAATACCCGCAGCTCCATTAACTCCAGTTGAAACACATTTTACGTTAAACATAGGTCAGACTTAGACTCATAATACATAGAACAGAATCTCGCAATTAATACAGCAGAGCGAGGCCATTCGGCCCATAGTATCTGTGCTAGCTCTCTGCGAGAGCAGCTGAGCTGCTCCCACTGACATATTCTTCCCCACAGGCCTGTTTAATATTCCTTCTGTTCTTTTTCTATTTCTCTCTTGTCCAATGAGCTCAAATTATTTATTCACATGCACACAATTGCTTCTCTTTATAGACCTCGACCATATCCACTCAACATCCATCCTTTCCCAAGGTTAATAGACACAGCTATTCTAAGGCAACGCTTATTACTGATGAGGTTTCAACTGCAATATGAATAACTCCAAATTGGGATTCAGTTATCTGCCATCTTCTTCTTCATTATCCTTTACACTCCCTGATCGCAGGTTTAGTTGCCCTGAGCATTGTCTGGTACTCATCTCAATTCTCTGGCTGAAGTATAACTGCTTTCATTGGATTTACCTTAGCAAATGAGGAGGAATCTACCGTGGTTTGTTTGGTTTTAAACACAACTTTGCAAATTCATACTTACCTGCAAGAAGCCTGATCTACTGAGGATGTAAATCAGTAATTCAGACTTGTATTCTACCTGATTTCCAGGCATTGGAATTAATTTCCATCCAGATTCCTGTTTTGCATGACCCAGTGGGGAATCTCCTCACTCACATCACAAGGTCAGATAATTACAGGTCGAAAGAGCAGTTGATAATTCTGACACTTTTTAACATTTATGCATATAAAGGCCACTTGATAAGACTGTTCGATTAAAAATAAAGATAGTCAGCCTGATTTGAAAATGTGAACTTAACTCTGAAGTGGAGATATTTTCAGGTAGGCCCAATTCTGACAATCATCTAGAATGTTAGTGATAACTCATTACTGTAGGAGATGTGAGGTTTTTTATTCATTCATGTGATATGGGCCCATGGGGTAACTAGTGGTGTGCTGCCTTTTTGAATACAACTGAGTGGTTTACTCAGCAATTGTAGATGGCAGTTCAGAGTCAACTTCATTGCTGTGCTTGGTCCTAGGATCCAATATAAACCAAATCAGGTAAGGATGGGGATGATAAATCTACTTTCCTAAATATTTGAACTTAGCATTTTGAACACCATTCCTGAGATAAAAATTACATACAGATACACAATCAATCCCAGAGTCACATGCAGCATCAAAGGCTGAGAAGTAGACAATAACTGTCTCTCTCACATACAGTCACGTCACTCACCATCCTGAATTGGAATTATATCGCTCTTCCTTCACTGTTGCTGGGTCAGAATCCTGGAACTCCCTTCCTAACTGCACTGTGGGTGCACCCACAACACATGGACTGCAACGGTTCAAGAAGGCAGCTCACCACCACCTTCTCAAGGGCAACAAGGGATGGGCAATAAATGCTGGCCCAGCCACCGAAGCCCACATCACATGTATAAAAAAAAATACAGCACCAGAGACTACTCAGCAAATCTTACACAATACCCGACACTGAGACATAGAGTATGAAGACTAATACATGCATGGTAAAAAAGAGACTAACACAGAATGAATCCCAGCATGCACACCATGGCAGAGACTATCAGATACAGAATGAATTCCACATTCACAATGTACTGGAGATTGAAAGACATATGTAAAAAAAAAATCCCACATTCACCACAGTGTCAGAGAGTGACAGATACAGAATGAATCCCACATCACACAAAGCACATTGACTGATAGATACAGGATGAATCTCAAATTGTCTCAGAGATGTAGAGATACAGAATGAATCTGACATTCACACAATGCCACAGACAAAGAAACACAGAGGAATCTCAGAGCCAAGGACTGATAGAGACAAAATGAATCCTTGATTTCTGAAGACATCAGGCACTGAGTTACAAAATGGCATCAACGCTTACACAGGGTACCAGAGTCCAACAGAAACAAAATGAATTGCAAGATCCCATACAGTACCACTGATTGAGAGAGAATTGATCCCACTCAGATCCAGTACTATCCATTGAGGCAAATTCTACATTTAACAGTCTTTGGTGCTGTAAGTGACAGTGGGATTAGTTCTGTCAAAAATTGCAACAGATGGGCCTGTTGAGAATGAATCACACACTCTGAATCAGTACCAGAGACTGACCGATACAGGCTGAATTTTACACCCCCATTCAGCAACGGATGTTGACAGGTACAGAGTTAATCTCACATTCACACACATTATCAGACATTGACAGTGAATGAGAAGTTCAGACTCAGAGATAGTAACACAGAATGAAAGACATCGAATCAATACAACTCTGACCTACAATGCCAGAGACTGACAAATAAAAAAATTCATTGACATACAGTTACAGAGACTGACAGGTACAGAATAAATCCAATAATTTTCGTGGCGGAGAGAAACACATACTGATTTAATTTCGGACTGGCGTGTAGTCCCAAGAAGCGAATGATTTCATTTACACGCATCAATAACGGACAGATGCACAATGAGCCTCAGGATATCAAATGAATCCAACATTGAGACATGGTCCCATCAAGTCACAGATACAGAATAAATCCAGCCCTCGCACACTGTACCACAGCCTTCCAAACAGTGAAGGAACCCCACACTCACACACAGCATCAGACAGTGAGTAAATCACGTACATTACCAGAGCCTCACAAATCCTGAATGAACCCACATTCCTATACAGTCCCTCGCACCGACAGCCAGGCGACATTTGCCGGTGTATCTTTACACACTGAGAAACTCCGGCTGGAGACAGTCTTTGTAAAATGTATTTCCTGATTGTGAAAGGATGCTAATGACTGGTGGAGAAAGCTAAATATGATTGGTTCATTGATCTATCCATTCGAAAATCACAAAAACAGATGACGTGTTTAGTTTTAAATATGTCCAATCAGAATCATTGTCTCCTCCATTCCTCATTAGCATATATCTGTCATACTGTCTATATAATGAGCGGACGGAAGGGGTTTGGTTTATTTCTGTGTCTGAAATTGAGATTGAAGATGGTTGATGAGAAGAAGAAACCAGTTGCTAAGAAGGGCGCCAAGAAAACGGTGACTAAACCGGCAGGAAAGGGCGGCAAGAAGCGGCGAAAGTCGAGGAAGGAGAGTTACTCCATCTACATCTACAAAGTGATGAAGCAGGTTCACCCCGACACCGGCATCTCCTCCAAGGCCATGAGCATCATGAACTCGTTCGTGAACGATATTTTCGAGCGCATCGCGGGTGAGGCTTCCCGCCTGGCCCATTACAACAAGCGCAGCACCATCAGCTCCCGGGAGATCCAGACCGCCGTGCGCCTGCTGCTGCCCGGGGAACTGGCCAAGCACGCCGTGTCGGAAGGGACAAAGGCGGTGACCAAGTACACCAGCTCCAAGTAAAACCCGGCAATGGACTAAACAACACCAGAAACACAACGGCTCTTTTAAGAGCCACCCACAAACTCTCTGAAAAAGCTATACGATTGCTCCACTTCTAAAATTATGATTTTTACTGTGAAGAATTTTGAATTATCTAATTGTTACTTTTTGTTTCAATCACAGCGGTTCCCGGTAATGTAGATTTAACCCTCGTTCAATTATTGAGTCAGGTTAATAATGCCTCATCAATTAATGACTTGCCGATTACCCTCGGCGCTTTGTTTTAAGACGCGTTAATATTTCCCTTTCCCTGGTTTTGGAGAGAGAGAGAATAGAAGCAAATGCTTCAGTCTCCAGTTCTGGTCAAGTTTGGTTTCCATAATCGATCAGTTCATTTCCTATCAGCCCCGGTTGTGCAGCAACCTTCAGTCTCAACGCTGGCAAAAATGTTCAGTTTTGTCTGTCATAAATATCTACAATGTACCGTCCGTTTGCGGAACGATGTAAATGGGACTTTCTGCGGCTGCTGACAGGGTTTCATAAAGGAACGAGATTGACCCCCTGATCACGGAATCTAAAAGCGATTTGGAACATGGGATAAAATGTGAAATAGTCCCATCAGGGACGCGTATTTTTAAAACTTCCAATTCGTACTATGTTCTGTCCGTTCTTTTTCATTTCTTTTTAAAAATTTGGCGGGCTTTTAAAATTTGAAAAAAGATCGGTTGAAATATCGAAATTTGGCGCCGTAATTTTTCGCCCTCACTCCGTAGAGTCTCCGGATTGGTGAGTTCAGTAGATATCTGGTTGGTGATATGAACAACATTATGAGACGCAGCACAAAGTGACCAATCAGCAATGCCCGCAGCACCATTCCTCCCGAAGCTATAAGAGAAGCGAATGTGAGAGGATTTCCTCATTCTCTGTGAAAGTGTTTGTGAGATTGTGGAAATGTCTGGAAGAGGAAAGACCGGCGGTAAAGCTCGCTCCAAACCCAAGTCTCGCTCCTCCCGGGCTGGACTGCAGTTCCCGGTGGGCCGTGTTCACAGGCACCTGAGAAAGGGCAACTATGCTGAGCGTGTGGGTGCCGGAGCCCCGGTCTATCTGGCTGCTGTGCTCGAGTATCTGACGGCTGAAATCCTCGAACTGGCCGGTAACGCGGCCCGGGACAACAAGAAGACCCGCATCATCCCCAGACACCTGCAGCTGGCCGTCCGCAACGACGAGGAGCTCAACAAGCTGCTGGGAGGGGTGACCATCGCTCAGGGCGGGGTGCTGCCTAATATCCAGGCCGTGCTGCTGCCCAAGAAAACCAGCGCCTCTGCGGGCTCGAAGACCAAGTGAAGCGGCCATTCTTTAATCTAATAACCCAAAGGCTCTTTTCAGAGCCACTCACAGGATCATTGAAAGGGCTGCTCACTGTCAGGAGATGGAGTTATTGTAACGGTGGATTTATCTGTTTCTGATTTGTTTACTTGTGTTTTCAGTTCCCTCTCTGCATTGCGCTGTTTCTCTGTTCACACATCTCCCGCTTTAGTGAACTGAAGAATTGAAACACAGAGTCAGAGTCGACATTTTCATAAATATTTCATAGTCATAAATATCGAGTTTGTACCGGTACATTCATGAAAAATATGAAAAATGTAACGACTGGTGCATTAAATGCTTTGTTTTTACTCTCGGGTGATCTGAGCGCCGCTCCAGGAACGGAGTAAACTCGGAAACGGAGCGGACATTTTCGGGCTGATCTGTTTATTCCGCAGTTTTCCCAGAGGCCGGAATCAGTGAGAGTTGAGCACTCACAGGACCTGAGTCCATTTCTGCGGTTTCAGATCTGCACCCGCCCCCTTCCCCCCTCCCCCCGGTCTCCCTATTCTCCGGACACAAAGCTGCCTGTCCCAGGCGGTTTGGTGTCGGGGATTCTCTCCGCACTCCCTGTTGTAACATTCCCGGCCGCTTTTAATGGAGAGGATCAGAAATCAGCAGCTTTTCTCAGTCCCCATGAAGTCTGTGTGAAGGAGTTGGTTGGTAATCTATACGTTTTTGCTTTTCCGCTGATTTAAATTGCTGAACGGGGTCTTATTACCGCCGGTTACAGATAAGAGGTTGACACATTCAAACTGGCGTTCAGTTATTTTGTATTTTTCCTGTACTGAAATTGGCGGGCATTTCGAATTTGAAAATGTGAGCCAATCCAAACTTCCAATTTCTTCCCCCTGGCTCTCCGATTGGTTAGGAATTTGATTGAGAACAGAGTATCCAATTAGAGCTACAGCCTCTCAAACCGTTCATAATGATTATTAATAGACAGATTAAACTAAAAGAATCGGTGTCTTCAACCTCAGTTGCACTTGAGTTCAAAAATATACTCTATATTCTAAAATATACAGGGAAATAAATGAAAGAACCGGAATAAATGTGTTGTTTCCACCAGTCAAGTTAGAATGAAGATTCCCGCCAGCTCCTCTCACAGTACGTACCTTATAACTTACAGGGCACAGAGAGACAGGCAGGTCTTCAGTTCCAGTCTCACATTTTCAATCCATCAATCAAACAAAGCAGGAGAGACAGGCGCTGTTTCCATGTCAACATTTAAATATCAGATAAAACGGACACAACGGTGTCAGTTTCAAGTTTACAGAATTAACCTGAATAATATACTCTGAGATACATGTGAAGTACCAGTCCAATATTTGCACACATCACGGGTTTATAAATTGCAGTGTCAATTCCCATTGTCTGTCCTGACATATACATTAGATGCAAATCCAAAACTCAAGTACATTATCAGAGCGAGATATTCTGAAAGCGAGAATAACCTGAGATACAAACGTTGATTCCAGTTTTATGAAACAAAAAGATACAATATCAATTCGATGAGTATGAACTGAGCTGTAACTTTCATACTAATCCTAAATGTTCAATGTCAGATTGAGAATACTGTGCCAGTTCCAGACTGATCTCCATTTTACATCCATATCAAAATTCTTACTCAGAATCAGTCTGAGTGTCACAGATCAAATCGAGCAGTATAACCTGAGTTACACCCGCATCTCAACTGAGTAGCAGGTTGAAAGATACATTATCTTTCACAAATGTGTTCACAGTGACAGACATTTAACACTGGGCCATAACTTACAAACATTGCTTGCTTAATAGTTACCACATCAGTGGTCTGTAACTGAGCTGAAAATTTGCATGGAATTAATCAAAACGTAAACAATCCCAGAGACTGAATGTTATACAATGAATCCCATACTCAGTCACATACACTGAGTGACAGAGACTGACAGATAGACAATAATTCTCAACACATGTTCAGTGCCAGATGCTGAAAGGGGCAGCTGTTTTTTTTTTCTCCCTATTCATGGCATGTGGGCTCTGCTGGCTAGGCCAGCATTTATTGGCCATTCCTAGTTTCCATTGAGTAGGTGGTGATGAGCTGCATTCTTGAACCGCTGCAGTCCATGTGGTGTAGCTACACCCACAGCGCTGTTAAGGGAATGAATTTCAGGATTTTGACCCAGCAACTGTGAAGGAATGGCGGTATATTTCCAAGTCAGGGTGGTGAGTGGCTTCGAGGGAAATTTCCAGGTGGTGGTATTCCTATGTGCCTGCTGCCCTTGTCCTTCTAAAAACTGGTGGTCATGGGTTTGGACGGTGCTGTTTCAGGAGGAATGGTGAGTTTCTGAAGTGCACTTGCAGATGGTACACACTGCTGCGACTGTGCATCGGAGGTGGAGGGAGTGAATGTTTTTGAATGGGTTGCCAATTAAGTAGGCTGCTTTGTTTTGGGTTGTGTCTAGCTGCTTGAGTGTGTTTGGAGCTGCACTCTTTCAGGCAAATGGAGAGTATGACATCACAGTCTTGACATGTGCATTACAGATGGTGGGAAGGCTTTGGAGAGCCAGGAGGTTTGTTACTTGCCGCATTATTCCTAGCCCCTAACCTGTGCTTGTAGCCACTGTATCTATATGCCTAGTCCAGTTCAGCTTCTGGTCAATGGTAACCACCAGGATGTTGATAGTTGGGAATTCAGCAATGGCAACGCCATTGAATGTCAAAGAGCGATGATTAGTTTCTTTCTTGTTGGAGATGGTCGTTGCCTGGCTCTTCTGTGGTGCAAATGATAATTTCCACTTGTCAGGCCGAGTTTGGTTAATGTCCAGGTCTTGCTGTATTTGGACATGGACTGCTTCAGTACCTGAGGAGTTGTGAATGGTGCTGACCATTGTGCAATCATCAGCAAACATGCCCATTTCCCGCAGTTGATGGACAAAAGTCATTGCTAAAGCAAATGAAGTTGATTGGGACTTGGATACTCCCCTGGATAACTCCAGCAGTGACATCCTGGGACTCAGATGATTGATCTCCAACGATCACAACCACCTTCCTTTGTGCTAGAAATGACTCCAGCCAGCGGTGAGCCTTCCCCCTGATTCCCATTGACTCCAGTGTTGCTAAGGTTCCTTGATGCCACACTCTGTCAAATGCTGCCTTGATGTTAAGGGCTGTCCCTCTCGCCTCCCCATTGGAGTTCAGCTCTTCTGTTCATGTTTGAACCAAGGCGGCAATGAGGTCAGGAGCTGAGTGGCCCCGGTGGAATCCAAATTGAGCGCCATTGAGTAGGTTATTGCCACTTGTTAGCACTGTTGAAGGCCCCTTCTATCACCTTACTAATGATCGAGAGTAGACTGATGGGGCAGTAATTGGCCAGGATGGATCTGTCTTGCTTTTTTTATAGAGGACATGCCTGGGCAAATATCAACATCACTGGATAGATAATAGTGTAGTAGCCATACTGGAACAGCTTGGCCAAGGGTGCAGCAAGTTGAGGATCACATACCTACAGTGCTATTGCTGGAACATTGTCAGGGCCCATAACCTTGGCAGTACCCAGTGCCTTCAGCCGTTTCTTCGTATCACGTGGAGTGAATCGAATGCACTGAAGATTGTCATCTGTGATGCTGGGGGCCTCTGAACAAGGCCGACATGGATCAGCCACTCAGCACATCTGCATGAAGGTTGTTGCGAATGCTTCAGCCTTATCTGTGGCACTGATGTGCTGGGCTCCTCAAACTTTGACGTTGGGGCTATTTGTGAAACCTCCATTCATGACTGGATGTGGCAGGACTGCACAGTTAGATCTGACCCGTTGGTTGTGGAATTGCTCAACTCGGACTATCACTTGCTGCTTATGTTTTTTGGCACGAAACTAGTCTTGTTTTGTGCCTTCAGCAGGTTGACACCTCCGTTTTAGTTATGCCTGGTGCTCTTCCTGGAATGCCCTCTTCATTAAACCAGGGTTGATCCCCTGACTTGATGGTAATGGTAGAGTGGAGAATATGCCGGGCCATGAGGTTACAGATTGCGGCTAAGTACAATTCTGCAGCTGATGACCCACAGCACCTCATGGATGACAAGACTAGAGGTGTTAGATCTGTTTGAAATATATGCCAATTAGCACGGTGGTAATTCCACACAACACAATGGAGTGTATCCTCGATGTAAAGATGTGTCTTCATCTCCATAGGCACTGTTCGGTGTTCACTCCTCCCGCTCCTGCCATGGATAGATACATCTGCCACAGGCAGGTTGTCGAGGATGAGTTCAAAATTGATTTTCTCCTCACCATCTGCTGCAGACACGGTCTGCGGTGGTGCTACAAGGATATTTTTGGTGATGGACCCACCCAGCTTGCATTCTGTGCCCTTGCCATCCTCAGTGCGTCCTCCAAGTGGTGTTCAACTTGGAGGAGTACTGCTTCATGAGCTGAAGAGTGGATAGTGGACGTCAGCACGTATTACTCTGTAGAGGGTTCCCTTGAACAAGGTTGACCTGATGCCATGAGACTGGAATCGATTTTGAGGACTCCCAGGGCAACGGTTATCACTGCTGGTGATCTGTCCTTTCAGTGGTGGTGGTATCTGGGAGATTGTCAGGAATGTTCCCATGAGTATGACTATGTGAGGCAATTGCTTGACTAGTGCCAAAACGTTAGTAAGGATTGACAGGGATTCCAGTTGATACTAAGTGGCCTATTCGGTTTTATTCCTTTAATGGAACTGAGTGGATTGCTGCCATTTTAAAATCAAGCACATTGTTGTTGCTCTGTTTGAAATCTATCCCATTTAGCACAGTGTCAGTGCCACACAACACAATGGAGTTTAGGTACCAGAGCAGGTTTCACCATTTCTCGTGGTGGGATTCGAAACCCTGGAATATTACTCTGGATCAGCAGCACTACCACATCATCACTGCTGATCACACGCCAATTGTACCACTGATAGATTTAGAGAGAGTCCAAGACTCACATATGCTAACAGCTGCTGACAGATGCAAATGGAATACCACACACACAGACACACACACGTGACTGAAAAGCAATAAATGAATCCCACAATTTAATACAGTACTAGAGAATTATAGATACAGAATTAATCCCACTGACAGATAGAGAATTAATCCTATACTCACAAACAGCACGAGGAACTGAAAGACACATATGGTTCCCACACTGACATAGCATCACAGACATAGAATGCAATTGACTGAACTAGAGTGAATATCAATTCACTCACAGTACGAGAGATTTATATATAAATCCTAGTGACAGATCCGAAAGCCTGTCAAACTCATACACAGCTCCAGAGAATAACAGATGCAGACTGATTGCTGCACTCCCGTGCAATACCAGAGATTTCAGATTCAGAATGATTTCCACATTCACATGCAATAGCACAGGCTGATAATGAGTCAAACACACATTCAATCTAACATGGGGTAGTTAAATATTTTTAAGGCAGAGGTAGATAGATGCTTGATAAGCAAAGGGGTGAAAGGTTATCGACGGTAGACTGGAATTTGGAGTTGAGGCTAAAATCAGATCAGCCATTATCTTCTTGAATATCGAGCAGGTTTGAGGGACTGAGTGGTCTCTTCATGCTCCCAATTTGTATGTTCACAAACATCACTTTTAAGAGATTCAGAACGAGTCACAAATTCACTTACAATCCCAGAAGATAACTGATAGAACAAATCCCTTGCAGGAGAGAGTTCATGGTCTGAAGTTGCTGATCTCAATGTTATATCTGGAAGGCTGTAAAGTGCCTAATTGGAAGTTGAGGTACTGTTCCTCCAGTTTGTTTTGGGTTTCACTGGAACATTGCAGCAGGCCAAGGATGGACATATAGGCATGATAGCAGGATGGGATGTTAAAATGGCAAGCAACAGGAAGGTCTGGGTCATGCGTGCGGACAGACTGAAGGTGCTCCACAAAGCTGTGACCCAGCCTACGTTTGGTCTCTCCAATGTAGAGGAGTCTGTATTGGGAGCAGCGAACGCAGTTGCCCAAATTGAAGGAAGTGCAAGTGAAGCGCTCCTTCATCTGAAAGGATTGTTTGGGCCCGTGGATGGTGAGGAGGGAGGAGGAAAATGGGCAGGTGTTGCACCTTCTGCGCTTGCATGAGAACGTGCAGTGGGAGGAGACTGAGGTTTTGGGGGTGATGGAGAAATGGACCAGGTTGTCCCGGAGGGAAAGGTCCCCACAGAATTCTGACAGTGGGGTGAGGGGAAGATGTGTTTGGTTGTGGCATCATGCTGGAGTCAGCAGAAATGGCAGAGAATGATCCTTACTAAGCAATCCTGGTTGGGCTGAGAATTACACTTGCAGTGTGAACTAGAAGGGCAGAGTTTTAAAAATAAGGCATCTCCCATTCAAGATGGAGATGAGGAGGAATTTCTTCACTCAGATGATTGTTAGTTTTTGGAATTCCCTTTCCCTGAGAGCAGCAGAGGCTGGATCATTGAATATGTTCCAGACTGAAATAGACAGATTTTACAAGCAAATCAAGGAATGAGGGAGATAGGCTGGAAAGTGGACTTAAGGCCATAATCAGGTCAGCCATGGTCTTATTTAGTGGCAGAGTAGACTCGAGGGGCTGAAAGGCCTCCTCTTGCTCCTATCTCTAATGTTCTTATGCCTATAAGCTCTTCCCCATTCTGGTTCCTTTTTCTTTGCGCGTTTGGTTTTAATCTAATTTTTCTCTTGTTTTTGCTTTTGGATGGCAGCTGTTCATCATTCCTCCATTCACACTCCTTTAGACTCATCTCTGGTTTTTGTTACTTGTTCCTTTACCATTCCCTGTAGCCTTGCAGCGCCAATTATTTTGCCATTGAATCTCTCCTGCCCTCTACCCTGCAGACTGAACCACAAGACAAAAGGTTTTTACTAAATTCACTAAGGAGTAGCGAAGGAGAATTAATTAATAATCTGACAGTAAATGAGCATCTAAAAATCTCACAATATGTTAGAGGCAGGCATTCAGTTCGAGGAGAATGGTCACACACATGCCACAGTTTTCACCGTAAGCAAGTACGATAAGGAGGGAATGAGCAATAAACTGAACTCGTTAAAATTTGATCGGTGATTAACAGATAAAACAAGACAGGAAGCAATGAGACACTCAAAGAATTATTTAGCACAATATGTAGAATGCAAGCCCGAGGGAATGAAACTTCACGTTCTTGGTTCATGATGATTTGGGGGACAGAATTCCGTGTTTTGAGTCAGCGATGAAGAAGGAACCTGTCCAAATATTGATTAACTGTGTCTTTGACGTGATGCTGTCTCCGCTATGCTGATGCTCTCGATGGGACATATCGGAGGGAGGACACTGTTGTCCAAATTAGCATGGTGAATTACTGCAGGGTGTCCGAGAGATCGGACATACTGCAGCTTATACGTATAAACTTCATTTTTTACATTTTTTTTCATTTAAGGGAATAGCTTTTGCTCTTCAGGCAATCATAGCGTGTTAGAGAACAAGAGAAGGCCACTCGGACCATCATGCCTGTGTCAGCTCTTTGGGAGAAATGGGATGAGAGAAAATCTAGGCTTGTGTGTGTTTGCCGCATTTACAGCTTGTGTTGTTGTGTGAATAAAAAACATGACAGAAATTTGTTGCAGACCGAAGTGGTTACTGGAAGCGAGAAGCCGATTAAAATTCCTGTGTACGGTAAAGAAATATCAAATATATTTGTGGGGAGAGGCTAAATGTTTCTTTCTGCTTTTAGTGAAAACATAAATAGCAGAGAATGGTTTTGATCCATCGACCTCTGGGTTATGGGCCCAGCACGCTTCCGCTGCGCCACTCTGTTACTCGTTGGTAGTTTCCTTCTACGTCTTGTTGCGTTTGAGCAACGTTCATTCTTGTTTTGTTGTTCAACAAGAGCACATGTATTCGGCGGTTCCCCCTGGCGACTCAATTCCACTTTGCAACACTCCCAAGAATGTAACAGACAGAGCACGACACAGAAGAGCAGTAAGAGACTGTCCGCACACACGACGATAGGAAGGCAAAGGAGCATGTAGTGAAGTGCTTTCCCGTTTTTAAAAAATATCTTCCCTGCTGTGCAACTTTGCTGTCTGCTTGGAACTGTGTTCACTGTGGAGTTCGAATCCCACCACGGCGGATGGTGGGACTTGAATTCAATAAAATATCTGGAATTAAAATTCTAATGATGACCATGAAACCATTGTCGATTGTTGTAAGTATCAATCTGGTTCATTAATGTCTTCTAGGGAAGGAAATCTGCCGCCCTTAACTTATCTGGCCTACATTTGACTCCAGACCCACAGCAATGTGTTTGACTCTTAAATGCCTTCAGAACAAGGGTAATTAAGGATGGGCAATAAATGTTGGCCGAGCCAGCGATGTCCACGTCCCATGGACAAATAGAAGAAAAGAACTCTGCTCTCTGCTATGGAACTGTACTCTCTGCTGCAGTTCTGTCCAGTCTGCTGTGGAACTCTGCTCTCTGCTGTGGAACTGTGCTCTCTGCTGCAGTTCTGTCCAGTCTGATGTGGAACTGTGCTCTCTGCTGCAGTTCTGTCCTGTCTGATTGGAACTGTGCTCTCTGCTGTGGAACTGTTGAGAGATATTCTCTGTTGTGTAAAATACTTTCCTGTCGTGCAAATCTGTTCCAGGCTGTATAAATACGATCCCTCTTGTACTTTTTTCTTCTCCATTCTGTAAAATGTGACCTGATCAGAAGGCGTCCCCTGTTGTCTGAATATATTACCTGTTGATCTTTGAAGACGTTTTCTGTGTGTAAATATTTTCTTCCTGGTCTCATAATGTCCCCCAGTCGTGTTACGATGCCTCGTGTTATGTTTAGAATTTCCCATTTCCTATGTGAAAATCGTGATATGCCACAACTGGACAGTTGTCAAATCTAAATTGCATCAATTAGCCTCTGGTCGTGAATGTGATTGTGGGATACATATCATATCCATCAAACTCTGTTACTGTATGTGAGCGAGATTTGTTCTGTATCTGTCAGTCACAGGTAGTGCCTCTGAGTGTAGGATTCATTCTGTATCTCAGTCTGTGGAACAGTTTGTGAGGTAAAGGCAAAATACTGCAGATGCTCGAAATCTGAAACAAAAACAAAAAATGCTGGCCTTATAGCATTTGCGGAGAGAAAGACAGGATTAACGTTTCGAGTCTGTATGACTGTTCTTCAGAGCTGAAGCAGAGTCAGACTGACTCATAATGTTAACTCTGTCTTTCTCTCCACAGATGCTGTCTAGCCTAGTGACTCTTCCCAGTTGTTTTTTTGTTGTTGTTTTTGGACAGTTTGTGAGAGTGGGATTCCTTCTTTATGGATCAATGTCTGGTACTGTATGTGAGGGTGGGCTTAATTCTGTATCAGTCAGTGGTACAAAACGTCAATGGGGGAATCATTCTGTATTTATAAATTCTCATTACTGTTAGGGAAAATGGGATTAATTCTGTTTCTGAATGTTTCTGGTATTCTATGTGAGCTTTGGCAGCATTATTCAGCACTCAGTTTCCCATACTTTGTGGGAGTTTGGAATTAATTCCATTTTAGTGAGTGGTATTGTGTGGAAAGTATGATTCATTCTGTGTTGCTCAGTCGCCCATGTCAATGGACTGGTCAGGTGCGCAGAAAAGTGGCAACAGGAATTCTACCTGGGGAAGTGTGAGGTGATGCACTTAGGGAGGTCAAACAACGCAAAGAGAAACAAACTACACTGTTAATGGGAGAATGTTCAGAGTTGTAGAGGAAGTGATGGAGTTAAACTAAATGTCCACAGACCCTTGAAGATACCAGTATAGGTCGATAAGTTTGTTCAGAGGGCATGTGGAATCATTTCCTTTATTAGCTGACTATAGAACATAAGAGCCGGGGGGAGGGCGGGAAATGCTGGAACTGTATAAATCATGAGGCCACAACTTGAGTACCATGTGCCTTCAGGTCATCTTAGTATAGAAAGGATGTAAATGCTCTGGAGAGAATACAGAGAAGATCTATTGTGATGTTGCCAGCACTGGAAAAATGCAGCAATGAGGATATGTCAGGTCGGCTGCAGTAGTTCTCCTTGGAACAGAGGAGGCTGAAAGGAGATTTGATTGAAATGTACATAATTGTGAGGGGCCTGAATAGAGCAAATGGGCAGGGCCTATTTACTTTCGCAAAGAGGTCAGTGACCATGGTGTATAGATTTAAAGTGATTTGAAGAAAGATTAGAGAGAAGCTGAGGATGTATTTTTCACTCAGAGGTTAGCCAGAGTCTGGAACTCACTGTCTGAACTGGTATCAGGGGCAGATTTTCTCAACTGATTGAAAAGGTGCCTGCATATGATCCTCAAGTGCCATAACCTGCAAGAGTATGGACCAAGTGCAGGAAAGTGGGAGAATCATAAGATAAAAAAGTAAAGATGCTGTGTGTGAACGTATTTTTTTTCTCGCAGCAGCAAATCGCTGTGATCCGGAATGTGTTACCAGAAAGACTGGTTCAATCAGATTCAAAAGTAAATTTTAAAAGGGAATTGAACAAATACAGAAATGAAGATATTTTCAGTGCAAGGCGAGGAGTTGGACTGATTCGCTCCGAATGAAGTGGCACAGATGCTGAGTCGAAATGTCAACGACTGCACTAATTTTATTCCCGAAATGGTGAACAATATAACCCAGAATTCCACGCGTCATGGAATACGCCCTATCTCCATCAGAAGGGTCTCACTGCGCAGCTGCGGGAAGGCCCAGCCACCGGAGAACGACTGCTGCGCGGAGCATGCGCAGTGCGGCACCAGGAAGCTGAATGTGGGTGATCGTCGCCTCATTAACAACGACTCTCAGCGCCGCAGCCGCCGCGGGGACGGGGAGCGGGTCGGCGCCGTGAAGCCGATGGTGCAGCGCCTCCCCCATCCTCACCGCCGCTTCCCGGATTCTCCCGTTTGCACCGAGTCTTTGATGCGGTAACAGAGAGGGTTGGGGAGGGTGATGCTGTTCATGTGCTTTACATGGATTTCCAAAAGGCATTTGATAAAGTCTCACACAACAGACTTGTCAACAAAGTTACAGCTCATGGAATAAAAGGGACAGAGCAACATGGATATGGGATTGGCTGAGTGACAGGAAACAGAGGGTAGTGGTGAATGGTTGTTTTTCAGGCTGGAGGAAGGTTTAAAGCGGAGTTCCGCAGGGGTCGGTGTGAGGACCCCTGCTCTTCCTGATCCAAATTAATGGCCTAGACCTTGGTGTGCATTTCAAAATTTACAGACTTCATGAAAGTTGGAGGTATTGTGAACAGTGAGGAAGATAGTGTTAAACTTTAACTGGATATAAGTGTAAAAACAGAAAATGCTGGAAAAACTCAGTTCTGACATCATAATCTGTGGAGTGAGAAACAGAGTTAACTTTTCTATTCTGTATGACCCTTCTTCAGAGCTAAAGATATAGACAGGATATATGCAGGTTGGTGGAATGGATAGACAAGTGGCAGTGGTAAAAGTTTGGGATCAGAATGCCTTGGGGCCAGCCCTGGGGAGCATACCCACTCTGTGCCTGGTAAAATCAATGCATTGGATACAGCGGTTTCTCGGGCACCGAATTGTGGGAGTTGCAGCCACCATGAGCAGATGTCAGTAAGTGTTTTATTACAGGCTGATTGCCAGTGACCTGAAATGTTAACTCTGTTTCTCTCACCGCAGATGCTGCCTACCTGCTGCATATTTGCAGAATTTTCTGTCTTTATTTAAGACTCCCAGCAGCCACATGATTTTGACAGTGAATTATTGCAGGTGTTTCTCACAAAACCAAGGCCAGAAACAGAAACTGACAAATGAGGCGTCCTTTTGCATCAGGGTGGATGTTGGTCATGGAAGTCGGTCTCTCGCTTTCTGTGAAGGTATGTTCTTGTTGGCTGACTTTCAACTGGAGTGTAGATGGAGGAATAGTTGATGTGTTTAACCTTGAGTACTTTTGAGACCAGTAGAGCCTATCTATTTCTGATAAAAGGACACAAGCAAAAATCATTAGCTGTTTCCTGTACTTTAAGAGACTGACAGAAAGTAAATTCCACACTCTGATTTGGTGACAGAGAGTGACAGACAGAGTTAATTCCACTCAGAATCACATACTGTAAGAGAGATTGAAAGGTAGTTCATTCATAGATTCATAGAACGGTCACAGTCCAGGAGGTGGCCATTCAGCCTGTCATGTCTGTGCTGGTTATATTCATCTTGTGCCACTTCACCACCTTTTCCTGTAGCTCTGCACATTTTTCCTTTTCAGTTAATCCAAATCTCTTTTGAAGACATTGTTTGAACCTGCCTCCATCACACTACATAAGAACATAAGAAGTAGGAGCAAGAGTTAGCCATTTGTCCACCCTAGCCTTCGATGCCATTCAATAAGATTATGGATGATCTGATTGTGGCCTTTGTTATTCACAATAAGAGGTTGTGGTGGAAGAATTAATTCAGGCTGGTCTTTTTGTTCAAGCTGGTTTATTTTCAAGACAGCTCCTCAGTGCTACAGACTTCCAAGTAGCTTCCCCACAAAGTGTTTCAGCTGTATCTTTTTATTCTGTTTAGGTGGGATAATCAATACCCATCACCTGTTTAACTAACAATAACAAGGCTTTTGTCATTCAAAAATCTATCTAATTCAGCTTTGAATATATTCAATGACCCTGCATCCACTGCTGTCTGAGGTAGAGATTTTCAAAGATTAAAGATCCTTTGAGAGAAGAAATTTCTCCTCATCTTTGTCTTAAGAAGGAGACCCATCATTTTGAAACAGTGCCCCCCCCCTCCCCTTGTTCTAGATTCCCCCATAAGGGGAAACTTCCTCTCAGCATCCTTCCCCTCAGAACATTTTAAGATCTAATAAGATTTCCTCTCATTCTTCTAAACTTAAATGACTATTGGCCCAAACTGCTCAATGTTTCCTCAAGGGATAACCCTTCATCCCAGGAATAAGCCCAGTGAACCTTCTCTGAGCTACTTTTGTTTTGGAAAATTATACTTTATTCATAAAATATCTGAAAGAACATTACAAAACATTTCCAAATGGCCATCACAAAAAGTGTAATCATATTGAACTTTTCCACATGGATCACGAGGAGCAATTAATACCAGCAATGAACATTACAGTATTTTCAATATGGTCATCACAGACTTTCAGACAGTACAATGGTATTGGAGTTATCGATATGCTACATGTTGCACTTTGAAGTACTTCAATATAATTGAGACACATGTAGCTTTCACTATATACATTCCTTGTGAGTCATACAGCCGAGGGGTCTATACAATTCCCAGCCCCTCGGTGCACTATGGCAGAAAGGTCATAGACAGCGACCATTCCCCATTGCGCCTTTGTGGTGGCTGCCCCAAGCTTTAGTGCGTCCCTCAGCACGTGGTCCTGGACCTTGGAATGTGCCAGTCTGCAACACTCGGTCGGGGACAACTCTTTGCGCTGGAAGATCAACAAATTTTGGGCAGACCAAAGGGCATCTTTTACCAAGTTGATGATCCTCCAGCTGCAGTTGATGTTTGTCTTGGTGTGTGTCCCTGGGAACAGCCCATAGAGCAGAGTCCTGTGTCACAGAGCTGCTCGGGATGAACCTCGACAAAAACCGCTGCATCTCTCCCCAGACGTTCCACAAAGGCACATTTGACAAGGAGGTGAACAATGGCCTCTTCCCCACTACAGCCACCTCAAGGGCAGCGTGCGGAAGGGGTGAGACTCCTGGTGTGTAGGAAGAATCTGATAGGGAGGGCCTTTCTCACCACCAGTCAAACTACGTCTTGGTGCTTGTTGGAATGTTCTGGTGATGAGGCAGTCTGCCAAATGACTTTGACAGCTTGATCGATGAACCACCCGACAGGATCCACCATCTCCTTTTCCCCGCAAGGCCTCTAGGACATTACGTGCTGACCACTGTCTGAAGGACTTGTGGTCAAAAGTATTTCTCTGCATAAATTCTTCCACAAGGGGCAGGTGGTACCGCACGGTCCAACTACTTGGAGCGTTCCGCAGCAGTGTGGCCAGACCCATCCTTCGCCACACTGGGGATAGGTAGAACCTCGGCATGTAGTGACACCTGGTGTTTGTGAATCGGGGGTCTACGCACAGTTTGATGCAGCCACACACAAAGGTGGCCATCAGAATGATGGTGATGTTGGGCATATGTCCCTCCTTCAACAAGATGACCAAAGCTGTACACAGTGTTCGAGCTGTACTCTCACCAATGCCCTGTACAGTTGCAGCAAGGCATCTCTGCTTTCATTCTCCATCGTCTTTGCAATAAAGACCAACATTCCATTTGCATTCCTAATTACTTGCTCGAGCTACATGTTAACTTTTTGTGATTCATGTCCAGGATCTGTCTGAACCATGGTATTTTGCAATCTCTTCACATTTATATAATGATCTGCTTTTCTATTTTTCCCACCAAAGTGGAAATCCTCACATTTTCTGCCAGTATAGTCCACATCCCACATTTTTCCCACTGACTTAACATATCTATATTGTTTTGTAGATTCTGTGTCCTCCTCACAACTTCCTTTCCCACCTATCTATGTACTGTCAGCAACTTTGTCTAGCCTGTCCTTTCATCCGAGTCATTAATATAAATTGTAAATAGCTGAGAACCCAGCACTGATCCCTGTGACACTCTGCTAGTTGCAGTTTGTTAACCTGAAAGTGACCCACTTCCATAGAGTAACAGAGACTGACAGACAGAGAGTTAATTACACACACATTATGATAGATTGACAGAGAGTGAATTCCACACACTCAGAATAACTGTGATTGACAGAGTATTAATTCTGCACTCACACACAGTTACAGAGATTGACAGAATGTTCATGCCAAACTGACACATAGTAACGGAGACAAAAAGATCTCGAGTTAATTCCACACTCTCATACAGTAACAGAGACCAACAGATACAGAAATAATTCCACACACACATAAAGTAACGGAGACTGATGGAGAGTTAATTGTGCACTCACATACAGTAACAGAGATGGAGGGAGAGTTAATTCCACACTCGCATGCACTAATAGAGGCTGACACATACAGAATTAATTCCACACTCAGACAGACTAATGGTCAATGACAGGTCGAAAGTTACTGTATTTCCGCCCTGAAACACAGTAACAGAGATTGACAGATAGAGAGTTAATCATGCACTCATGTACAGATGACACATACTGGGGATTAGTTATTTCCACATTCACATACAGTAGGAGAGATGAAGAGATATAAAGTTAATTCCACCCACTCGTACAATAACAGTTACCTGGTTCACACTTGAAGAATTCATCTGACATGCGTCATACGGCCTCATCATTGTTTCATGATATTTTCTATCTTCCTCATCATCCAAGGAGCCCTGGCTTTGGTTCCTCCCCATTTCCCCCTTATTGGAATGTACCTACTCTGTACCTGAAATATCTCCTCCTGAAAGATCACCCATTGTTCTGTTACAGTTTTTCCTCTCAGTCTCTAGTTCCATTTCACCCTGGCTAAATCCCCTCTCCCCCCATTGAAGTTCGCTCCCTTCCAATCACTCTTACCCAAGGGTCCACCCACAGACACTTGGTTCACGTGGCCAACCTTGGCCCACCTCATTCCCCAGCACCAGATCCAGCAATGCCTCCTTCCTAACTGGACTGAGAACATTCTGGTCGAGGAAGTTCTCCTGAACACATTTCATCAATCTCCAGACGTCACCACTCTATAGTTCTTATCACTTTTAAAAATAAGGGGTCGCCCATTTAAGACAGAGATGAGGAATTTTTTTTCCCAATCTGAAGCTATTGTGTCTTTGAAACTCTCTTCCTCAAAAGATGCTCGAAGCAGAGACTGAATATTTTTCAGGCAGAGATAGATTCTTGATGATCAAGGGGGTCAAAGCTTATCAGGGATAGGCACGGATGTGGAGTTGAGGTTCCAATCAGATCAGCCATGACCTTATTGAATGGTGGAGCAGGCTCGAGGGGAGGAGTGGCCCTACTCCTCCTAATTTATATCTTCCTATGTTCTTATACATCTGTGATTTCCCTGCAGATGTGCTCCTCTATCTCCCCCTCTCTCACCTTTTTGGAGGCCAATTGAATATCCCCGTGAGTGTGATCATCCTCTTATTATTCCTCAGCTCCAAGAAATGAATTCTGCCCTTGTCCTTTTGAGGATATTGTCTCTTACCAAGATTACAGTGACTTCCTTAATTAGTACTGCCATCCCATCTCCCTTTTCCCTTCTCTATCTTTTCTGAACACTTTGCATCAGTGAAAATTAAGCACCCAGTCCTCACCATTTTTAAACCACGTTTTCGTCATTGCCACGACATCATATTCCCACACGGCTATTTGTGCTTCTCGATCGTCAACATTATTCACCACACTTTATGTGATAACACAGATGTCCTTGTATCTCTCTTAGATTCCTTCTTCATCTACTCCTATCTTGTATGTTCCCACTTCTTCCACAGTTATTCCTCAGTTCTGCTTCTATATACTGATACCCACCCCGTGCCTATTTAGTTCAAACCCTCCCGAATCACACAAGTGACCCTCCCCATGAGGAAATTGGTCCCAGTCCTATTAAGGTGCAACCTGTTCCTTTTGAATAGTTGTTTCCTGCCCCTGAACTGGTCCCAATGTTCCAAGAATCTGAATCCCTCCCTCTTGCACCAGCCTCAAACCACATATCGATTCTCCCCATCTTCACATTTCTACTCTCACTAGCACGTGGCACTGGCAGTAATCCCGAGATTACTCCCTTTGAGGGCCCACTTTTTAACTACCTCCCGAGCTGCTGGAATTCTGACGGAGGGACCTCAATACCTGTCCTCCTGTGTCATTGATACTGACGTGTACCACAACCTCTGGCTCACTCCCTTCCCCCTACAGAATATCCTGCACCCTCCCCGTGATGTCCTTTACCCTGGCACCAAGGAGACAACACACCATGTGGGACTCTCAATGACGGTGACAGAAATGCCTGTCTGTCCCCCTGACTATGAAATCTCCACTAATGACTGCATTTCTACTCTTTGCTGTTCCCTCCTGTGCAGTTTCTTGCCCATTGATACCATGGTCTGGACTGCACTCCTTCAGGGTGTCAGCATTCCCAGCAGTCTCCAATGCTGAGTACCGGTTTGACAGTGGCACATACCTGAAGACTCCTGCACTTTCTGCCTCTTCCTACTCTTCCGGATGGCCACCCATCTACTATCCTGAGCTCTCTCTCTCTCCCTTTGAGGTGTTCAGCTCCTGGAACGTACGATCCAGCGATCTCTCATTCTCCCTGATGCTCCACAGTGACTCCATCTGCCCCTCAAGCTTGGAAATCCTGAGCTCGAGCTCAAGCAGCTGGAGACACTTCCTGCTCATCTGGCCCCCAAGACACATGAAGTGGCCTGAGGTTCCCACATGGGGCAGGAACTGCAAACAACAGGTCTCAGCTGCCCATCCATGATCTAAAACAAACCTCTATTCCCTCCTTTAGAATCCAGTTTGTACCTTGTTTAAATTGTTATTTATATTAAGTACCTCAAGACCTGTTCTGCACTAATACTCTTATAATTGCCCTGATCGAAATGTTTAATTTTCCAGCTCCTCGTTTAATCAATGCCTCATTTAGGGAAATCTGCACAAACCAACCAGCTCCCTTCTTTCCCCTGATATCATGCTTTGACTATTTATTATAAACATGGCCGGTTTGCTCCAACCCCTCCCTCACAGCTCTTTATCCCCCCCACCGCTCTCACTCTTCTCTCCTTCTCTCTCTCACTGCTGCTCTCGGGCTGCTCTACCGCTGCTCTTTATCCACCCTCCAGCCTCACTCAGCACTCACCCTCAATCTCGGCTCCTCCACAGTCCCAAGTTTCTGACTGTTTAGGAAATTCTCTGATCTTTATTTGCTCCAAGATGGGTGACCTCACACTTCCCCATGTTGACCACCATCGGCCACAGTTTTGTTCACTCACTGAATCTGTCAATGAGCCTTTGAAACTTGCTGCTCCCACCTACACTACTAACCATGTCACCGAACCTAGCGTCATCAGCAAACTTGGATATAGGCTGGAAGTATTTCAAATGTAAGAGCTCTGGGAATGCAAACACAACAGCCAGCTGACGTGACAGAGAATCAGTTCAGTATCAATCTCTCCACGCTGAAAAACAGCCATTCACCACTACTTTCTCCTTTCTATCCCTTATTCAATTTTGCATCCATGTTGCCCCTGCCCCTTTAGTCCCATCTGCTTGAATTTTACTAACAAGTCTTTTTCAAACCCCTTTGGAAATCCTGACAAACACCATCAACCTCACCACCCTGGGCAATGTTCTTTGAAACTTCATCAAAGAACTTCATTAAGTATTTGCCATGGTTTTCTGTTAACCAGTCTGTGCTGGTTGTCATTTATCAACCCATGTTCTACCAAGTGACAATGAATTTTGTCCTGGATTATTGTGTCTCAATGTTTCCCCACCACCAACATTAGACTAACTGGTCTGTTGTTCCTAGCTTTATCCCTCTCCATTATAAACATGGATGTAACATTAACAACCTGCAGTTCTCCGGCTTCACTCCCATATCCAAGGAGGTTTGAAAGATTGTGGCTCGAGCTTCCTCTATTTTCCCCCTTCCTTCCCTCAGGAATCCAGGATGTATCCCATCCAGGTTATGTGACGTTTCTACTGTGAATGCTGTCAACCTTGTGATGGCCTCCTCTTTATCTATTTTCATCCTATCCAATTTCTCCACCAGCTCCTCCTTTACTGTGAGATTAGCAGCATCCGCTTGTTTCGTGATGACAGATGAACTGTTCTCATTTAGTACCTCAGCCCTCTGCCTCCACAGGATCTCCTAATCAGCTGACCTTTTCAGTAACTGTCTATACATTGGTAAAAGACTTCTGTTTTTGGTTAGGTTACCTTCTAATCTTTTCTCATACACTCTCTTGGCTGACCTAATTTCCTTTTTCAGCTCCCCTCTGTGCTTTCTATACTCTGCTTGGTTCTCTAATGTATTATGAATCTGACAATTATCATCATGCTTCTTTGCAGTTCCCACAGAGCACAGGATGTGTAGGCAACAGCTCTCAGCTGTCCCAACACTTCACTGAAATATGCCATTTAATTAAAGTTCTTGTTATTTCGAATGTTCCTCTCTTTCTCTCTTCTACTTTTGAAGTTGTCTCTCGGTTTCAATTACACATCAGCTCCTTCCCCGTCTGCACCTAATACCCACTCTCCACAAAATCCACATTTTAAACTCTTCACTCTGCAATTCACTCTCTCTGTGTTTGAGCTTGCAGGTCACTCTGGGACTTTTTGTAAAATAATTGTTCTACTTTATTTATTCGAAAACAGTTTGTTTTTGAATTATCAATTCATTTGCACTGTAATTCCAGTTCATCGGAATTCAATGTTACAATAAATTGGAACTCAAGAAAATCTAGAGATGACTTACTTGTTCCGCAATGACGTGTCTATTCCACTTAGTTCATTAAACCCTGTTCTAAACAGAAAGCTTAATCCAGATAATACCTCAACCTGAAGAACTGATGATGCACAGAACTCTCGGCTTTTGACAGGAGTTATTCCACTTTTGATTTTAACTTGTTCGCTGGTGTCGATTTACTTGGATTCTTCACCTGATTTCTCTGCTGTCCAATGAAGTTCTCCCAGCAGAGTTCTCAATAATAATTTGATTTTTCCTCACAGGATTTCAATCTTGATGGTTTTTGAACGATTTTATTAAAGGATTTAGTTTTGTAACTAGCTCCCTAGCTCTCCTCATGATCAGACAGGAAGTTTAACTGCTGCATTTTCAAGCAGCTGACAGCTTAATTTGAAAAATCATTGTGACAGGATTTTGGGTTTGAATCCAGTCACAAATCTGGTTGTGATGCCTTGTGGCTCCAGCTGTCATGTGACCTGCCAGGGGATGACATCATAATTGCCCCAGTCATGTAGCTGTTGATTGGTCGATTTCTTAAACACTTTCACTGGGACTGACCTGGTCACAGTCGCCTTTGGAACACAAAGGTGTTTTTTTTCAAATCCCACACTGGAATTTGTGTGCAACAAAGAAGACTGATACTCTAGTACAGCACTGAGGGAGGGCTCCACTATTCGAGGTGCTATCCTTCAGAAGACCCATTAAAACGAAGCTCCCTCCAGCCTCTCATTTTGTTGTAAGTGATTCCATGGTGCTCTGCCGAAGACACGAGCAGTGGCGTTATTCTCTGATAGAAAGTGTCTGTTCCTTTTCCCTGGATGAGTTTCGGTTTTGCACAAATAAAACATGAAATTTGACTGAAAACTCAACTCAGGTGGGACTCAAAATCACAACCAATGCATTAGTAATAAAGGATAGAGGGTTGAATTGATCAGAGTGTGTGATGGACTAATGCTTTCTGTATTAAGTACCGATTTCACTGAGATAATATTAGAGAGAGGGAAACAGCTGGATTTTAATTCCACTCCTCTGGCTACTATTCCCAAAAACACCATGGAATTGGGTCAACAGGCAGATGTTCCTGCATTAAAATACCCAAATACTGATCAAAAGATTCACAACTGGTAAAATCTGGGAAATGCAGCTTGGATAGGATACTGCAACATTTACTGGGAGCTGCGCTGTGTGTAGGATTCTAGTTCTGAACTGGAGATTTTCAATATTGAGAGAATAATGGCATCAACAAATTTGGACAGGGCTGCACCTCGTTTCAGTTCTCTCCAATAACTATTGAGCACAGATCCAGAGTTAACCCTAGAATCATAACCCACATCAAAGATTGAGAACGATAAAATAAACCCCACATTCACACAGAAAATCGGACAGGGTGAACTACTGAACAAATCCAACATGTTTCCAGGCACTGACAAACTGCACAATACACACACAGCACCAGAGTCTGACAGATACAGAATGAAGCCCATTACTCACAGCACCAGCGACTGACCAGTACAGAATAAATCACCCACTCACTACAGTAACGGAGACAGACAAATGCAGAATGAATCCCACATCACACACAGTACAGCTGACCAGTAGATACAGAATACATCTGAGACCGTTTGACATTCAGAAGTTGAGAATGAATCAGACTTTCACATAGTGCCAAACACTGAGACACAGAGGAATCATAAGCACATGTTCAGAATCAAAGTCTGATAGAGACAGAATGAATCCCACAGTCATTAATGAAAATGAAAATAGCAGAAGATGGTTTCAATCCATCGAGCTCTGGGTTGTGGGCCCAGCACGCTTCCGCTGAGCCACTCTGCTAGATGGGGAGGTAGTGCCAGTGTTATTGTCACTGGACGAGTATTCTAGAGACCCAGGAGACCCAGTTTCGAATCCCACCATGGCACATTGTGAAATTTGAAATCAAAACTCTGATTGGCGATTGTCGTCAAAAACCATTCAAAACCTGCCTCTTTTACATAATCCGACTGGTAACTCCAGACCCCTGACCCGCAGTAACGTGGTTGTCTCTTAAATACCCTCTGAACAAGGGCAATTAGGGATGGACAAAGTTGTGCACAGCATCAGGGATTGAGTGTTACAAAATGTATCTAACACTCGCACAGATTACCAGAGCCTGACAGACAAAATGAATCCCACTCTCACATGCAACATCACAGACTAACAGATGCAAAATATGTTTCAAAGATTCCCAGATATTGAGAATGACTCCCACATTCCTGTTCAACACTTGACACTGACAGATACAGACTGAATTCCACATTCACATTGAGCAGCAGATGTTGGAATGTCCAAAATTTATCCCACCTTCAGACACAGAACCAGGCTCTGACAGTGAATGAGAAGTGCACAATCAGATAACACCACAGACTGAACGATCTAGAAGCGATACCACATTGACTTACAGTGCCAGAGACTGACAAACACAGGATGAATCTCATTTACAGACATTTACAGGAACTAACAGGTATAGAATCAATCCAACACTCTCATACTGTGGTCGAGAATGACAGATACAGCATTTATCCCAAACTGGTATATCATAGAAACAAGGATCAAGAGTAGGCCATTCGGCCCTTTGAGCCTGCTCCACCATTCAATATGATCATGGCTGATCCTCTATCTCAACGCCACATTCCCTCTTTCTCTCCATACCCCTTGATGCCCCAAATATGCAAAAATGTACCAATTTCTTTCTTGAATATACTCTGTGACCCGGCCTCCCCAGCCTTCTGTGGTAGAGAATTTCACAGGCTGACCACCCTCTCAGTGAAGACGAGACCATGAAGCAGCACTGAAACATCTTTATGGGGTATATTGAACATTCCTTGTTCCAGTTCTACTCAGGCCCCCTCCCACAACTCTTTCTTCGGTACACCGATGACCATTTCGGTGCTGCTTCATGCTCTCACCTAGACCTGAAAAAAATGATACAATTTTGCTTCCGATTTCCATCTCTCCATCACCTTCATGGTCCATCTCTGACACTTCCCTTCCTTGACCTCTCTGTCTCATTTTCTGGTGATAAACTGTACATCAATATTCAATACGATCCACTGGTTCTCCCTTATCTTTTCTCCAAAAACTTCAGTAGATTAGTTAAGCATCATTTCCCTTCCATAAACCCATGCTGACTTTGTCTAATCCTATTAATGCTTTCCAAGTGTTCAGTTACCATGTCTTTTATAATAGACTCTAGCACTTTCCCCACTACTGATGTTAGGCTAACTGGCCTGTAGTTTTGCTTTTTTTCTCTCCCTCCTTGTTTAAATAGCGGGGTTACAATTGCCACCCTCCAATCTGTAGGAATTGCTCCCGAGTTGGGAGATTTTCGATGATGATCACCAATGCATCCAATATTTCCTGGGGCACTTCCTATAGTAGCCTGGGATGTAGATCATCAACTCCTGGGGATTTTTCAGCCTTTAACCCCATTCATTTCTTCACCACAACTTTTTTAACTAACACTAGTTTTCTTCAATTCCTCCCTCTTGCTGGACCCTTTGTTCCCTAACATTTCTGGAAAATTATTTAGACCATAAGACATAGGAGCAGAAATTAGGTCATTCGGCCCATCGAGTCTGCTCCGCCATTCAATCATGATGATAAGTTTCTCAACCCCATTCTCCCGCCTTATCCCCGTAACCTTTGATCCCCTTAACAATCAAGAACCTATCTATCTAGGTCTTAAATACGCTCAATGACCTAGCCTCCACAGCCTTCTGTGGCAATGAATTCCATAGATTCACCACTCTCTGGCTAAAGAAGTTTCTCCTCATCTCTGTTCTAAAGGGTCTTCCCTTGTCCTCTTTTGTGAAGACAGAACTAAAACATGTGTTCAATTCTCCTGCCATTTCTTTGTTCCCCATTATAATTTCCCCTGTTTCTGACTGTAAGGAACTTACATTTGTCTTTGCTAATCTTTTTCTCTTCACATATTTATAGAAGCCTTTACAGTCAGTTTTTATGTTCCTTGTAAGTTTAATCTCATACTCCATTTTCCCCTTCTTGAAGAATTTTTTTGTCCACTTTTGCTGAATCCTAAACTGCTCCAAATCTTCAGGCTTGATCTCTTTTCTGACAATTTAATATGTCTCCTCTTTGGATCTAATATTATCCCAAATTTCTTTTGTAAGCCATGGTTGGGCCACCTTTCCTATTTTATTTTTGTGCCAGACAGGAATGAATAATTGTTGTAATTCATGCATACATTACTTAAATATTAGCCATTGCCTATCCACTGGTCAACCCTTTAAGTACAGTTCCCCAGTCCGTCATTGCCAACTTGTGCCTCAGACCCTCGTAGCTCCTTTTATTTAGGTTCAGGACCTTCGTTTTGAATTCAACTTCTTCACTATCCATCCTAATGAACAATTCCACATTTTATGGTCGCTCTTCCCCAAGGGAATTAATTCTTCCTCATTGCATGGCACCCAGTCTACGATAGCCTGCTCTCTAGTTAGTTTCTCAATGTCTTGGTGCATAAAACCATCACGTACACACTCCAGGAAATCCTCCTCCACAGCATTATTGCTGTGTGGTTTGTCCAATCTGTATGTAGATTAAAGTTACCCACAATTACAGTTGTATCCTTATTGCATGCATCTCTAATTTCCTGCTTAATGCCTTCCCTTACATCTCCATTACTGTTGGGAGGCCGACAGACAACCCCCACCAACGTTTTCTACCCCTTGGTGTTTCTTATCTCCAGCCAAACAGATTCCACATCATGATTTTCCAAGCCAATATCCTTCCTCACTATTGCATTGATTTCCTCCATTACTAACAATGCCACCCCACCTCCTTTCCCTATTGGTCTGCCCTTCCTAAATATTCAATACCCCTGGATGTTCAGTTTGCATCCTTGATCACCCTGTAGCCATGTCTTCATAATTGCAACTATATCATAACCGTTTATATCTATTTGCACCGTTAATTCATCTACCTTATTGCAAATGTTCCACACATTAAAATATGATGCCTTTCAACTTTTCTTAACTTTGTAACCACCTTCGCTTTATTTTGCACTCTGACCCCATTTGTTTTTCACACTTTTTTTCTGCCTTTCACTTTTGCTTTTTCCTTTTATGCCTTTTGTTTCTATCCTCGTTTCCCCCTCCTCTGTCTCCCTACTCAGGTTCCCATCCCCCTGCCATTCTAGTTTAAACCCTCCCCAACCGCACTAGCAAACACTTTCCTCCTCCACCACCACCCCCAACCCCTCCACTCCCAACACCCCCCCACCCCCAACCCATCCACCACCAAGGACATTGGGTTCGGTCCTGCCCAGATGCAACCTGTCCTGTTTGTACTGGTCCCACTTTCCCCAGAAGCGGTCCCAATGTCCCAGGAATCTGAATCCCTCCTCCCAACACCATTTCTTCAGCCACGTATTTATCTGATATATTCTGTTATTTCTACTCTCGCTAGCACGTGGCACTGGGAATAATCCTGAGATTACTACCTTTGATGGCCTACTTTTTAGTTCACATCCTAACTCCCTATATTCAGCTTGTAGGAGCTCATTGTTTTATTTTTTACCTATGTTGTTGGTACCAATATGCACCATGACCACTGGCTGTTCACACCGCCCTCCGCCCCCCTTCAGAATTCCCTGCAGCTCTCTGGGACATCCTTGACCGTGGCACCAGGGAGGCAACATACCATCCTGGAGTCTATTTTGTGGGCCACAGAAACGCCTGTCTGTTCCCCTTACTATTGAATCCCCTATCACTATAGCCCGGCCACTCTTCTTCCTCCCCTCTTTTGCAGCAGAGCTACCCGTGATGCCATGGACTTCTGCTGCTTTCCCCTGAGATGTTGCCTCCCCCAGCAGTATCCAAAACGGTATATATGTTAGAGAGGGGGACGGCCACAGGGGACTCCTGTACTACTTGCCTCCCTCTACTCTGCCTGGTGGTCACCCATTCCCTTTCTGCCTGTTCAGTCTTTACCTGCAGTGTGACCGCCTCACTGAATGTGCTGTCCCCGATAATCTCAGCATCACAGATGCTCCAAGGTGAATCCACCCACAGCTCCAGCTCTGAAATGCAGTTAGCCAGTAGCTGCAGCTGGACACACTTCCTGCACACATGCTCACCAGGGTCACTGGAAGTATCCATGAATTCCCACATAGCACAGGAGGAGCATATCGCGGGTGTGAGCTCTGTTGCCTTCTATTCCCTTTAATTTAAGCTTGTTAGTTACTCCCTTTTAAAGAATACTAATTACACTAGGGTCCTTATTCCACTCCTACTACAGTACAAAGTCCTCACATTATTTTGTTTAAACTGATGGACTGCAGCAGTTTAATTAATAGAATAAGTAGAAGTACTTACCTGACCTACTTACTGCATCATATTTTGAATCGTGATGTCACTTTGAACTCCACCGACTGGAGGCCCTGAGGGTCCGCCTCTCCTCTCCGGACTTGGTGTCTGTCAGAGGGAGAGAATGAAACAAAAACAAAAATACCTGGAAAAACTCAGCAAGTCTGGCAGCATCTGCGGAGAGGAACACAGTTAACGTTTCGAGTCCGAATGACCCTTCAACAGAACTAAGTAAAAATAGAAGAGAGGTGAAATATAAGCTGTTATACATTGGGGGGTGAGGGGTGGGGGAATGGACACAAGTAGAGCCAGTGATAGGTGGAGATAACCAAAAGATGTCACAGACAAAAGGACAAAGAGGTGTTGAAGGTGGTGATATTATCTAAGGAATATGTTAATTAAGGGTAGAAAGCAGGACAAGCAAGGTACAGATAGCCCTAGTGGGGGTAGGGTGAAGGAATCGAAAAAGGCTAAAAGGTCGAGATAAACAATGGATGGAAATACATTTAAAAATAATGGAAATAGATGGGAAATGAAAAATCTATATAAATTATTTGGAAAAAAGAGGGGGGATCGGAAAGGGGGTGGGGATAGAGGAGAGAGTTCATGATCTGAAATTGTTGAACTCAGTATTCAGTCCGGAAGGCTGTAAAGTGCCTAGTCGGAAGATGAGGTGCTGTTCCTCCAGTTTCATTGAGCTTCACTGGAACAATGCAGCAGGCCAAGGACGGACATGAGAGCAGGGTGGAGTGTTGAAATGGCAAGCGACAGGGAGGTCTGGGTAATGCTTGCGGACAGACCAAAGGTGTTCAGCAATGCGGTCACCCAGTCTGCGTTTGGTCTCTCCAATGTTGAGGAAACCGCATTGGGAGCAACGAATGCAGTAGACTAAATTGAGGGAAGTGCAAGTGAAATGCTGCTTCACTTGAAAGGAGTGTTTGGGCCCTTGCACAGTGATGAGAGGGGTAGTGAAGGGGCAGGTATTGCACCTTCTGCGGTTGCATGGGAAGGTGCAGTGGGAGGGGGTTGAAGCATAGGGGGTGATGGAGGAGTGGGCCAGGGTGTCCCGGAGGGAACGATCCCTCCGGAATGCCGCCGGGGGGGTGAAGGGAAGGTGTGTTTGGTGGTGGCATCATGCTGGAGTTGGCGGAAATGGCGGAGGATGATCCTTTGAATGCAGAGGCTGGTGGGGTGATAAGTGTGGACAAGGGGGACCCTATCATGGTTCTGGGAGGGAGAGGAAGGCATGAGGGCAGATGCGCGGGAGATGGGCCGGACACGGTTGAGGGCCCTGTCAACCACCGTGGGTGGAAAACCTCGGTTAATGAAGAAGGAAGACATGTCAGAGGAACTGTTTTTGAAAGTGGCATCATCAGAACAGATGCGACAGAGGCGAAGGAACTGAGAGAATAGGATGGAGTCCTTACAGGAAGCGGGGTGTGAGGGGCTGTAGTCGAGGTAGCTGTGGGAGTCGGTAGTCTTCTAATGGATATTGGTGGACAGTCTATCACCAGAAATTGAGACAGAGAGGTCAAGGAAGGGAAGGGAAGTGTCAGAGATGGACGTGAAAATGATGGAGGGGTGGAAATTGGAAGCAAAATTAATAAATTTTCCAGGTCCAGATGAGAGCATGAAGCAGCACCGAAGTGATCATCGATGTACCGGAGAAAGAGTTGTGGGAGGGGGCCGGAGTAGGACTGGAACAAGGAATGTTCCACATACCCCATAAAGAGACAGGCATAGCTGGGGCCCACGCGGGTACCCATAGCCACACCTTTTATTTGGAGGATGTGAGAGGAGTTTAAGGAGAAATTTTTCAGTGTGAGAACAAGTTCAGCCAGACGGAGGAGAGCAGTGGTGGATGGGGATTGTTTGGTCCTCTGTTCGAGGAAGAAGCAGAGAGCCATCAGACCATCCTGGTGGGGGATGGAGGTGTAGAGGGATTGGACGTCCATGGTGAAGAGGAGGCGGTTGGGGCCAGGGAACTGGAAATTGTTGACATGATGTAGGGTGTCAGAGGAATCACGGATGTAGGTGGGAACGGACTGGACAAGGGGAGAGAGAATGGAGTCAAGATAGCAAGAAATGAGTTCTGTGGGGCAGGAACAGGCTGACATGATCGGTCTGCCGGGACAGTCCTGTTTGTGGATTTTGGGTAGGAGGTAGAAGCGGGCCGTCTGAGTTTGGGAGACTATCAGGTTGGAAGCTGTGGAAGGAAGATCTCCAGAGGAGATGAGGTCAGTAACAGTCCTGGAAACACTGGCTTGATGTTTAGTGGTGGGGTCATAGTCCAAGGGTGGTAGGAGGAAGTGTCTTTGAGTTGATGCTCAGCCTCTGCGAGGTAGAGGTCAGTGCGCCAGACAACAACAGCACCACCCTTGTCAGCGGGTTTGATGACAATGTCAGAGTTGGACCTGAGAGAACGAAGTGCAGAAAGTTCAGAGAGAGATAGGTTAGAGTGGGTGAGAGGAGCAGAGAAATTGAGACGACTAATGTCAAGCCAACAGTTCTCAATCAAAAGATCAAGAGAAGCTAAGAATCCAGAGGGAGGGGTCCAGGTGGAGGGAGAATATTGGAGGCAGGTAAAAGGATCCATTGAATGGGGAGAGGACTCCTGCCCAAAGAAGTGAGCACGGAGACGAAGGCAGCGGTAGAAGAGTTCAGCATCGTGCCAAGCCTGAGATTCATTGAGATGAGGGCATGAGGGTCTGAAACTAAGTCCTTTGCTGAGCACTGAACGTTCAGCGACGGAGAGGGGAAGGTCAGGGGTATGGTGAATACACGGCCGGGGCTGCCATTGGAAGACGGGATGGGGACAGAGGGACAGGCAAGGGTTGAGGGTCCTGGATGGGTGTTGGTGTCAATGAGTTGTTGGAGCTTGCGTTCCTTTGCACCTGAAAGAAAGAGACAATGTTTCTTGTTGAGGCGTCGGATGAGACGAAGAATAAAATGAAACTGGGGATATGCGCAGCAAAAAAAAGAGTGCGGCGGTGCTGCTGGAGGGAGAGGTCGAGTGTGTTCATATGGCGGTGCATGGCACTGAGTGTAGATCTCAGAATGCAATGAGAACAGCAGTCCGAGAAGCGTTGTATGTCCCGGGGATACCTTTAATCCTGGGTGGGTTTGAAACATAAGGGATGGAACTTCAGTTGAAATCCACATGGGGTAAGTCGGAGACGGAGACAGTAATTGAGGAAGGAAATATGGCTGTGGAAGCGAGTTTTGGTAAACACCTTGTCAAACACCAGGAGAGAAATGGAATGCAATGAAGGTGAACAAGGCAAGAGAGAGATACGAAAATCCTGTCGGAGAGAAGAGCAAAACTTATTCAAGGTAGGCATTCCTTGAAGAGAAGTGGCAGTCAATTAAACACTAAGATAAAAGCAAAAAACTGCGGATGCTGGAAATCCAAAACAAATACCTGGAAAATCTCAGAAAGTCTGGCAGCATCTGCAGAGTGGAGCACAGTTAACGTTTAGAGTCTGAATGACCCTTCAGCAGAACTAAGTAATAATAGAAGAGAGATGAAATATAAGCTGGTTTAAGGGGCGTGGGTAGGACAAGTAGAGCCAGTGATAGGCGGAGATAACAAAAAGATATCACAGACTAAAGGGCAAGGAGTTGTTGAAGGTGGTGATATTATCTAAAGAATATGCTAATTAAGGGCAGAAAGCAGGACAAGCAAGGTACAGATAGCCCTAGTGGGGGTGGGGTGAAGGAATCGAAAAAGGCTAAAAGGTAGAGATAAAACAATGGATGGAAATATATTTTAAAATAATGGAAATAGGTGGGAAAAGAAAAATCTATATAAATTATTGGGGGAAAAGGGGGGGGGGATCGGAAAGGGGGTGGGGATGGAGAAGAGAGTTCATGATCTAAAATTGTTGAACTTAATATTCAGTTCGGAAGGCTGTAAAGTGCCTAGTCGGAAGATGAGGTGCTGAATGAAAGCCCCACTCACTCACATGCACCACTAACTGACAGATGCACAATGAGTCTCAAACACTATCACAGTCAGACACAGAACGACATCAACAATCACTTTCAGTCCCAGAGACTTGCCAGAATGCACAGAATGAATCCCAGACTCTCTCACTGTAGCACGGCCTTACAAACAGTGAATGAATCCCAAACTCATGCACAGTATCAGAGTGAGTAAATCCCAAACTCGCACACATTATCAGGGGCTCTCTGTTACAGATGGCATCCCGCTTTCCCGTATAGTCTCTCTCTGTGGAGAAGGGACCCTCGCAAAACAATCAGGCGACATTCCCCGATGTATAATAAAACACTGATGAACTGGGGCTGGAGAGAGTCTTTGTAAAATGTATTTCCTGACCAAAGTAAATGGACTGATGACGGGGTGGGAGGAGGAGTGAGGGCGAGAAATCACAATCTGATTGGCCTGTTTCCATATCCAATCCTGAAATTATATACTTAGAGGCTGGTTTAGCCTTTAAACTGTCCATTCAGAGTCATATTTTCCCGATCCTTCATTAGCATAGATCTCGGAGACTGTCTATTTAATCGGCGCTCGGAAGGGGTTTGGTTTATTTCTGTGTCTGAAACTGAAGATGGTCGATGAGAAGAAACCACCTCCCAAGAAGGGAGCCAAGAAAGCCTTAAAGAAACCGGTAGCAAAGGGCTGCAAGAAGCGGCGAAAGTCGAGGAAGGAGAGTTACTCCTGACCATTTTCTGAACAGATTCACCAGTCAGAGTTACAAGGACTATTAATACAATCTGCTCGACAATCCGCCTTTTTAGACTCTGTGAGGAACCGTCCCGAACAGTAATTGGCTGCAGCCTTACGCCCAGGCAGTTGCGTCCAAAATCGAACCAATGACTTAATCCCTGGCAACTCAGGTCCTCATTGGTCGAGTTGTTTTTAATTGCCCATTTAAAAATTCCGCCTTGTTTTGCAGCCGTTTACCGACTCGACAATAGACTTCGTTCTTCCCTTTTTTGAAAATTATAAACACCATTTTTCACTATCACTCACTATTTCCTAACCCCAATGAAATTCCAGTTCATGTAACCTGTCCCGGCAATTTGTAAACCCCGCATCATCCTGGTGAATCTGCTCATTTTTGGACAGAAACACCAGTCTGTTGTTTGAACTGTGTAAAGTCAGTGCTGAATTTCCCAGGCAATAACTGAATTGTTAATATAATAATAATTGAGCATTGCTCCATACGGCACAATCAACCTTTAAAATCGCCGCTCGCTTAGAGGGCTGGAATGGGTAATAAAATAGAAACGGTGCTGGGGGCATCAGACCCCGTCCCATTGCCCTCATTCTGTGCTGTTCATTCCGATAAAGAGCGGGAACGGGAGCGGCTCGAAGCTCCCTCTGTTCCCGGTCTGAGTCTTGGCGGACATCCGTGCGAATATTGGGGTTAGGAGCAGGAGGAGGCCACTCAGCCCATCGAGCCGGATCCGCCATTCAGTGAGATCATGGATGATCTGATTGTAACCTCAACTCCACTGACGGATTGAACGGCTGAAGTCAGAGGAACCGCCGGATCCTGTCATTACTATCCGACTCATTATTCATCCAGAACAAAACCTTTCGACAATATGAAGCAGTGGAGAGACTTTTCAGTGTCAGTGCAGAATGTGCCATCCGGGTAAATAAACGAGTAAACTGAGATTCTCAGTACATTCCCCGCCAGAACAAATCAGGCACTAACATTCCCGATCACAGCCCATCCCAGCTCCCGTTCCCAGGTCTCTGCTCTCTCTGTGAGGCGGTGGGTGGCTCTTAGAAGAGCCTTTGTTGTGTGTTCGGTAGAAAGGGTCGAATGGTTTAGCCGCCGAAACCATAGAGAGTGCGGCCCTGGCGTTTCAGAGCGTACACCACATCCATGGCAGTGACCGTCTTGCGCTTGGCGTGTTCAGTGTAGGTGACCGCATCCCTGATCACATTCTCCAGGAAAACCTTCAGCACCCCGCGAGTCTCCTCATAGATCAAACCTGAGATCCGCTTGACACCGCCACGGCGAGCCAGGCGGCGGATTGCTGGTTTGGTGATGCCCTGGATATTATCACGAAGCACTTTGCGGTGCCGCTTTGCTCCGCCTTTACCCAGTCCTTTGCCTCCTTTCCCTCTGCCAGACATGATAATTCTTCACTCAGATCGCTGCTAAATATGAGAGATGAGCTGCTTCACGTTCCTCTTTTATACAGCCCGCCCCGACCTGACTGAGAAAGGAGCAGAGAGTGAGAGGCGGGGCGGGGAGGAGACTGAGTGACAGACAGAACAGAGGAATATCTATGAAAATCCAACTCCGCCTCCTCCCTGCCAGAAACGACTTTGTTTTTAAATTATCGACAATGGAAGTTAACACAGCGCTCGGCACAAAGCTTATAGATTGGAGCTTAAAATTAAACGGTTCTAAAAACCCGCAGCTTTTAAATAAAGATCTTTACAATTAAAACTCAGTAATATTCCCGCCCAAGTACAAACATTATATCCTGTCAAATCCGCCTGTTTCCACTTCTCTCCCAGCTTCTGTTCTATCCCCACACACCTCCCCTCCAGACGGGTTGAGCAGTTTACCGACACCTCACTCCAGCTGAATTAGACAAACTCATGTGTTGGGCTTTGAGTTGTAACGCGGGGTTTCTCCACCCGGGTAACTGTCTTACACACTCTCGCCCTGAATCTGTGAAAAGGGAACTGAGCAGAAACTGACAGAGCAGCTGAACAAATCTCCAGTTACAATGGGGCACGGACCCCGCTCTGTTTTATTGCAGATTGGGGGAGGGGCTGGGTATAGTGCATGTCAGTGAGATACCGGGAATTTTCAATTTAATATGAATCATTTCAGTGTGAAACCTGCTCCCAGCGCCGGGACAGGGACATTTGATTCGGGGATCAGCTCTTTCCTGAGAGACGGGGGCGGCTCTGAGAAGAGCCTTTGGGTTCAGAGGTTTACAATTTGCTCGGCTGGTTTCATTTCTTTCCTGGCGCTGCTTTCTTAGCCTTTGCTGCTTTCACTTTGGGCTTGGCCTTCGATTTATCCACTTTTTTTAAAGCCTTTCCGCCCGTGAGCTTCTTGGCGGGAGATTTTTTCTTCAGCGCTGCTTTCTTCACCACCTTTTTTGGAGTTGCCGCCTTCTTGCTGCTTGTTTTCTTGACTGTTGCTTTCTTCGCTGGGGATTTCTTGGCTGCTACTTTCCTGGCTGGAGATTTCTTAGCTGCTGGTTTCTTTGTTTTCACCTTCTTGGCCGCTGGTTTCTTGACTAAAGATTTCTTGGCTGTTGGTTTCTTCTCCTTCTTTCCCACTTTCCCCTGGGATTCCTTCTTAGGGATTTTGAAGGAGCCGGAGGCGCCCTGTCCCTTTACCTGCACCAGGGAGCCGCTCTCCACCTTCCTCCTGATACTTAGCCTGATCTGGGAGCCGAGCTTCCCCACATCGACACCGCTGCCAGACAAAGCTTTCTTTATCGCGGCCAGGGACATCCCCTTGCGATCGCTGCAACCCGCCACAATCTGGAGGATCTGTTCGCCTAACTTGGGACCAGCTGCCTTCGATCGGGAAGCCGCCTTCTTCTTCTTGGGAGGTTTGAATTGAGCGGCAGCGGCTGGAGGAGCCGTTTCGGCGGCTGCAGTATCAGTCATATCCGAGACTGTGGGGAAAATCTCTCTGACAGTCAGAACCGGATCAGAAATGAAACCAGTGGTGGCGGCTCAGAGCAACTTAAAGACAGAGAGCGGACGGGGCAGAGACAACCTGCTGTCAGCTCCCGGCTCCTCCAGCCTCTCTGTGTTTCTCTCTCCTCATAAACTCCCCAATTCCACTTCAAATTGGACATTTCAGATTCCCACACTCGCTTCCTTCTGTTAACAAAATCCGAATGTGTGTTGTCGAGAAAGGTCCATCCGAATTAAATGCAGCAATTTCGATTTAAACCCGTTTCTTTGCTGCTTTGATCGCGCCCTCTCAGCCGAGCGCTGACTTCTTCTCTGTGTTTCCACTGAAATCTTGAAATTAACGCAAACTTTGCCTTAAATTCTCTCTTCAGGGCTGAGCAGGGGAGCATCGCGATCCTATGACAGGGAAATCTTGTGATTTTATACAAGAGGGACTCGGAAACCTGGCGCTGAGGCCGGACACACAAACACAGTGACATTAGTCTAACCCGCCCGCCCCTTTAACACACTCTCGCTGATACAATGTTCACATCTACACATTGACAGGACAAACTGTGTCTTGATCCACAATCTTTCAATTCTCCTTGGACATGGGAGTGAAGCCAGTGAACTGCAGGTTGCTAATATTACATCTGTGTTCATAATGTATAGGGATAAACCCAGTAACTATGGACCAGTTAATCTAATGGTCAGGTGGGGAAATGTTGAGAGGCAATAATCTGGGATAAGATTCATTGTCACTTGGTAGAAAATGAGTTGATAAATTACAACCAGCACAGATTGGTTAACAGAATATCAGGACTGAAATAGAACCACAGGAAAGGCACGGCATTGAAAGAGGCCACTCAGCCCAATGTGTCTGTGCTGACCAAAAAAAGAAAAGAAAAACCTGCTCATTAAAATCCCACCTTCCAGCACCCGGTCCATATCCTTGCAGGTTCCAGTGCTTTAGGTGCAGATCCAGGTGCCTTTAAAATGAGTTGAGGTTTTCTGCCTCCACCACTAAGCGAGGAATCGAATTCCAAACACCCACCACCCTGTGGGTGAAGATGTTTTGCCTCATGTCCACTTCTACCAATCACCTTAAACCTGTGACCTCTGTAAATTGACCACTGTGCTCAGGAAAAAAGGACATCCCTGCCTACTCTATCCTGGCCCCTCATAGTCTTGTACACTTCAGTCAGGTCACCATCAGACTCCTCAGTTCTAAGAAAAACAACCCCAGGCTATCCTATCTTACCCCAAAGATGCATTTTTCAAGTCCTGGCAATATTCTTGTAAATCTCCTCTTTACTCTTCCCAGCGTAATAATGTCCTCCCTGTAATGTGGTGACGAGACCTGTGCACAAAATTCCAGCTGTGGCTGAACCAGTGTTTTATACAGTTCCATCATTACATCCCTGCTTTTGTGTTCTAAACCTTGTCCAATAAAGGAAAGCATTCCATATGCTTTCTTTACCACTGTATCCACCTGTCCTGCCACCTTCAGTGACCTGTGGATATGCACAAGGTATCTAACTTCCTCTACCCCTCCCAATAACCTATTTATTGTGTAGTTCCCTAGCTTTGTTTGCCTTCCCCAAATGCATTACTTCACACTTCTCTGGATTGAATTCCATCTGCCATTTTTCCGTCCGCTCAACCAAACCATTGATATAATTCTGGACACAAAAGCTATCCTTTTCACTATCAACTACAGGGCCAATTTTTGTGTCAAACTCCCCAAAGCCATCTACAAGGCACAAGTCAGGAGTGTGAAGGAATATTCTGCACTTGCCTTGATGAGTGCAGCTCCAACAACTCCCAAGAAACTTGGCACCATCCAATATAAAGCAGCCCGCTTGATTGGCACTCATTCGACAAACATTCATTCCCTCCACCACTGATTAACAGTGGCAGCAGTACGTACCATCTACAAGGTGCACTGCAGAAATTCACCAAGGCTCCTTAGGCAGCACCTTTCAACCTACAACCACTAACACCTAGAAGGACAAGGGCAGTAGATGCATGGGACATCATCAACTGGAAGTTCCCCTCCAGGCCTCTCACAATCCTGGCTTGGAAATATAACGCTGTTCCTTCAATGTCGCTAGGTCAAAATCCTGGAACTCACTCCCTAACAGCACTTTGGGTGTACCTACACCAGAGGGACAGCAGTGGTTCAAGAAGGCAGATCACCACCACCTTCTCAAGGGCAATTAAGGATTGACAATAAATTCTGGCTTAGCTAGCGACACCCACATACCAAGAATGAATAAAGAAAGGATAATATTCCAAGGTTGCATACCGCCATTGTCACATTGCAACACCGCCTTGTGCTATTCCCCAAATGTTCTGGAATGGCAGCCCAAATCCTCAGACCATTATCCTCCCTTCAGCCAACATTCTGTCCCTTGATTAAGTCCATCCTGAGAAGAGGTACTCGGCATTCCGAGTTCCTCTGCAGACATCCGGTTGCTGCTCATGGACCAAAAGGCATAAAACCTGAAATAAACCCTCTGGCACAGCCCTCTCGGCATATCTCCATTAGACCATGCAGACAATACCTGCTTCATAGATAACAATGGCGGGAAGTATAAGCAATTTCAGTGCCAGCATTCTGTGGAAATAAAGAATTCAAGATGAAACAGAATTAAAAATACTGAACAGATCCTCAGGAAGCAGGACTCAAGTCAAAGTGGAAAATTCCCATGGATTTTTAGACGAAAGCTTTAACCACTGGACAATGGCAGCTGAAATCACCCCCCTTTTATACAGTGCAAAAATGTTCCTACACTGTTTCACTTTTGGTCAAATTGTTTATAGTCAAATGAAGAGAATAAACTTTTGGAGTGAATTTGCTTCATTTATGGAAACACCAACAACCGCCAGTTGTCAATCACTCTTCCCCATCAGACCCACACACACTGACAGGAGCTTCCTGCATCCAGCACTGGCCCTGTCGCACTCACCAGCTGCTCACCCAGACCCCACTCTCACAAACACTGAACATGGCTACCCAACCCAGACTCGTCCCCTCCACACTGACAGATATAACACGGCGGTTTCTTTTGAAGAAATTGTGGCTGATTGAGGCACTTTGAAATTCCTGATTATTTGTAATGTATCCGTCACAAACCCCTTGGGATTTTCGTGGAGTGACACCTAACATCCTTCTTTGTGAAAGGCTATTTAAGTTAAATGATAATCTCTTTCGGTGAAGCAGGTTGTGAGGAGAATTCCTTGAAACGTTTACGTGCTGTCACGTTAACAACATGTAAACAATTGACACTTTTATTCACGAATGAAGTTAAACCAAATGTCCGCCCCGATGTTAGCCCAGAATATTCAGCATTTTAAACGGAGTGGGAAACAGTTTAAACACACATCTTCAGTGAGTTCTCGGGAAACAGGATTTAACAACTGATTGTTGCAGCGTTCATGCAGTCACCTGTTTTTATCTCTTCCTCTTATGAAGTTTGAATCCTCTCGCTGACCCAGTGATTTTTTTTCTTGTTCTTCCAAAATCTCGATGTCAGTTTCTGAGCTTCAACTATTAAATAGAAAAGCGCCCATCTCTTCCAGTAGAAACGCATGAGGGAGTTTCTCAGTGTGAGTGGCCAATTTCCACAAATCTCTTCTTTAGTCAAAGAAACAAAACTCTCCTTGCGTTGAAAGAGTAGAAGATAATCTATTGCACAAGGATGGACAATTTGAATCAGCAATTCGGAAGTATTCACCTGAACCAAGCCATATTTTGCACAGGTCAGCACAAAAACTTCGAAATTGGAATAAGGCTCTGGTGGGATTTGAACCCAGGATCTCCTGTTTACTAGACAGGCGCTTTAACCAACTAAGCCACAGAACCAAGATTCATTTATACGTACTTTAATCACAGATCCAAACTTCAGGAGTTCCTGGAAAATAGGATTTAGTAATTGTTTTTTTCCAGCGTTCATACAGTCACCTGCTTTAATCTCTCTTCCTCTTATTCCCCGGGATGATGTTTGAACTCTGTCACTGACCCAGTGATTTTTTTCACTTGGTCTTCCAAAATCTCCATGTCAGTGTCCAATTGTGAAATAGAATTGCGCCCATCTCTTCTGGTATCAAGAGTCTCTCAGTGTGAGTGGCCTCTTCCCCCAAATGTCTTCCTCAGTCGCAGAAACGAAACTCTGTTCTTGTGTTAAAATCTTTGCAGCTGTTCAACGATACAGGGAGAGACTATTTTAAACTACAATTCTAGAACAAAGACAGATTTCGCCCTGTTATGACGGAAGTGCGTAATCGCACAGATCAGTTTCAACGAAATAAGGCGCTGCTGGGATTTTTTTTTACAGCCAAATGCCCTTCCTGTTGCAAGTTCTCCTCATTTATCTGGGCTGGAGACTGACACCATTATACTCTGTAGCCAGGTTATTTGATGATTAACAAGTCCTGGAGTGGTATTTGAACCTAGGACCTCCAGCTTAGAGGTAGGAGAGCTATCGACTGAGCCACTCTCAGCAAGTGCTTAAAAAGGTGGTGTCTATTCACTGGAGTTTCAGCCTTGATTCTTGTGCTGAAGTCCAAGAGTGGGACTTGAACCCACAACCTTGGAATTCAGAGGCAAGAATGCTACCAAATGAGTCACAGCTGATACTGGCACAGACATCTATCGAAATTGCTTTTGAAATTAACCTGTTCGCCAAGATCCCGCAAAATGATTACAGATATAAAAGCCCATTTTTATATCTGTAATCATTTTGCCACTTGAGCAGTAAAGCTTTTTGAGCCTGACATGATTTGAACACGCAACCTTCTGATCTGGAGTCAGACGCGCTACCGTTGCGCCACAAGCCCATCCGTTGATGATGGTATCGTACTGCTCCTAGATTCGCTTCTTTACACCTTCATTATATTCCGGAGATTGGAATTTTGATTAATCCCCATTTTCCCTCCGTTCTGTCAGGTCAGTGATTAATTTAAACTGTTTTCTAGGCTGTCTGCTGTTTAAGTATTTCCCAGACATTACTCATACATTTTGCTTCTAACTTCTGCTTGATACAAAGTGCCCCGGAATATATGAAGGACAAATGCAGAACTCCACCAACTCCGAGTGACCTCGAAACAGCAACCTTGAATTTAATCGCTGAATCCACAAACCAATACCGACGCACACGCTGCTGCATTGAGCTTGTGTCAGAAACCCTGAACTCGGGTGTCACTGAGTGACGGCGACGCTTGCGGCCAACGCCGCGCACGCGCATGGGTGCGCGTCCGCCATCTTTATTGGGGGCAATGTGCAGCAAGGCGCATGCGCAGTAATCGCTGACCCTGGATTTCAAAATTCACGCTTTTCACAACCACTCCATCCGCAGCTCAGCACAAACCTCACAGACAGGGCTAGAAAGAGCAAATGGGACCCACTCTGTTCCCCCATTCTCACCCCACCCCCAATTAAAATGACATTGTGGTGCCTTTTTAAAAAAATATCAAAGGATGAAATGTCGAAAGTAATTTCTGGGGGGAGAGAGAAAGTGGGAGAGTCAGGGAAATGACCGCGGCCCCAGTGCCGGCCGCGAGGCTCAGGAAGCGGGGAATTGTTTGAAATTTCCGGCCAGCCATTTCATTAGTTCAGAAAGATGTGAAAGATATTTTCCGTCTGAAATATTTCCAGACCATGTCCCATATGATTCTCGTCAGCATGAAAATTCGCTGCGGAAATAGCGAAAGATACACATATTTGATCAGGTCATGATTTACATCACTCACACCTTAAACATGAGGTCCCTGATGAAATCACGATGACTTGGAATTTCTCCGAAAATGTCAGCTGACCTCAGGGACTGGCAGAATTGCATTACCCACGTGATTGGCGAGGCGCAACCACAGGCCCAGCTGGCGAGTGGCGCAAACTGATATCACTGCTTCTGATCTTCACCAGAACAGAGTTAGATTTAACATTGTTTAGCAAACACATCGAGAGATGTAACAATCTTATTTATTCCAAAATTCATTCAATTCCGCTTTAACACTGGGTGGCTTTAATTCTTATTCCACATATCCTTCTGAGAATTGCAATGGTCTTTATTAAAATGTGCTTTTTATGTCATTTCATGTGTTAATTCCTAAGAGCCCTTTAATTTTTGGAAGAAAAATCAGAACCTTCAGCTGCCAAGTAAGAACGTGGTTTTCAGGGAGTTCCACCAGATTTCCGTTTAAAAGGATCACGACAGGACTCAAGCCGGAAATCTTCTGAGACCTTAATCAACACCGAAGTCAGATATAGTCATACTCATGGAATGATACCTGACAGATCATGTCGCGGAGGTGGCGGCACAGTGTCAACGTCCATCACCAAAAGTGGCTCGGAACGACCAGCACAGAGCGAGCTGGCCGAGTCCTAAAGGGCATTCATGTTGACATTCACAATACAAGTATAGTATATCTACAGGCCCCCATTTATCCATTCAACACGTAACCCTTAAAATAACTCTAATAAATGGGTTGTAGGTTGATTCCCCTGGCTGGTGGGTCCAGAACCAGAGGGCACAGTGTCAGAATAAAGGCCAGGCTATTTAAGACTGAGGTGAGATGGAATTTCTTCACTCAGAGGGAGGTGAATCTTTGAAATTCTCTACCCAGGAGGTCTGAAAGCCCAGATCTGTCAACTGGAGTTAATGCCTGTGCTCTGACAGATAAATTATACAATTTCGAGTTTCCTAGTATTTTCTGGCCACATTTGCTGCTGAAAGGTGACACTTTATTTGCTGGGCAGTTTAAGGACCCTCTATGAAACTCACTCACTAAACATTCAAATGTGACAGTGTTTATTGCATGGGGCTTCCATTTATTCAGACACAGATCTGTGATAACAGTAGCTTGGGTTGGGATGTGATTCAGACCCACAGCTTTCTGATCTGAAGTTCGATGTATTCCTGTGTGACATAAGAATTTGCTAACTTTTTCTGAAGAGTGTTGTTCAATGGCATCAAGGGCGGAGATGTGACACCGATCCCTCGGCCACAGTTTTGTTTTTTGCAGTTTCTAGTAAGGGAGAACCAGTTGCAGACATGGGCGTCAAAATATGTGAATAGCTTTACCTTGTTTTCAGAGAAGGCACTAAAACATTCACCAACATCAGCAGCGCAGGACTTTACCAAATTCTGGATAAAATTGACTGTCCATCAAAGCTCCTCCGTCCTTTCATTACAACATGCACTGTACTGTACAGTTTGACAGCACCACTTCCAACAGCTACAGGGTGAAGAATGGAGTGAAATGAAGAATGGGTTGTTTCCTTGCCCCACTTTGTTTAGTATTTAATTTTCTCATGATCCTGCCCTTTGCCTTCCCTGCAGATTTCCTGCATAACAGGTCAGATAGCAAACCGTTAAATTGTCACAGTTGAAAGTGAAGGCAAAAATACAGCAGGTCTTGATCAGAGAACTCCTCTATCTGATGATACCACACTCATCGCCAACAGGGATTCTCAGCTACAGAGATTCATGGATTGTCCTTCCCATACCTGTAACTTGTTCTCCCCAGAATACTTACAGTAGAATGTATAATGTGAGGAATAAGTGTCCCGTGGCGCAGCACAGGAGCGTCACTGCTTCTCTGGGTTCGAGTCCCACTCTGGGACTTGATGGCCAAACAGGTTAATCATCAATCTGTAAATCATTCCAATACGCCTATGGCATGCAGGAAGAGATGGAGAGTCTCCTGGTTGGCAATGCTTGGTGCAGAGTTGTGCACCTCAAGTTCTTGCCACGAGTGCCCTGTTTCAGGGGGAAAACAAGCTAGCCATAGAAACAGATGTAAGCACTTCTTTTGTCTTCCTCAGACGCCACTGGACATGGTAAGAGAAACGAAGGAAGAACAAGTATAAAATGGGGATATCAAGTCAGATAATAATGCAGTTTCAGGCCAATGGCTTCTGATGAAACAATTCATACATTACTTTCGGATTGCAGCTGTTCATCTGTCTGCCATTCACACCATCATCAGACAAATCTTTCATTTCTTTACTTGTCTCTTTACCACTCCCTTTAGCCTTGCACCAGCAACTCGCTTATAATTTAAACTTTTCTGCCCTCCACACTACCTTAGAAATGATAAGACAACAGGTTATACTGGATATTGTAATGAATGACGACTCAGAATTAATTAATAATATGACAATAAATGAACATCTAGCAATAAGTGACCACAAAATGTTAATGGTACACATTCAGTTCGAGGCTAAAGGTCACACACATGTCAGTTTTCACCTTAAGTATGGCTGATAAGGATGGAATGAGTGGTAAACTGAAAACGTTAAATCCCAATCAGCATGCAAAACAAGACAGGGAACAATCGGAGACTCTCAAAGAAGTATTTAGTGCAATATGTAGCTAATACAAACCCGAAATGAACGAATACAAACGAAACTTCCCTTTAACAGTTCATGGTGATTTTTGGGGACGGGATTCCATGTTTTTAACCAGGGATTAAGAAATCGTGCTGATGTCTGTCCAAATAATTATTTACTGCTTCTTTGTGAAAATGTTGTCTCCGTTTTGCTGACGTTCTTGTATTTCTGAATGGTATTGTCACAGGGGGGACGCTGCTGTTCAAATAAACTTGGTGAATTACTGTCAGATCGTGTAGATCTGACATTTTCTGACAAATATGTATAAACTGCACTATACTGTTTCCATCTAAGGGAATAACTTTTGCTTTTCAGATAATCCTCGAGTGCAGGAGAACAAAAGAAGGGCAGCTGCCTATGTCAGGTCTTTTGGAGAAAACGGTTGAGATAAAGTTGAAAGCCTGAGCTGGTGTGTGTTTGCAGCATTTACAGTTTGTGTCCTTGTGTAAATAAAAACAATTTGAGAATGCAGATTGAAGTGTTGACTGGGCGTAATAAACTGATACAAATATTCTGTCAATAAAAGTGATTGAGTGTTGCATCAAATGCTGCCTTTTGATGTTAATGGGAATACAAATAGTAGAGAATGGTTTTGATCCAGTGATCTACTGGGCTACAGGCCGATCACGACTTAGCTGCACCATTCTGCGAGATAAGGGCTCCAGGGTACAGCCCATGAGGGTTTAGTGGTAGCTGGGCAATTTTTTTAAAGACAGTGAGTTGTGGTGATTCGGAATGCGCTGCCTGAAAGCCTCGAACTGAATGTCGGCCACTAAAACTTTGTAGTCACTTATTGCTAGATATTCATTCATTGTCATATTATTAATAGATTGTGGGTAGTTATTCATTACAATATCTGGTATAACCTGCTGTCTTGTTGTTTCGAAAGTAGCGTAGAGGGCAGGAAAGTTTAAATGACAAGCGAGTTGGTGATTCAATTGTACATTTAAAAGGGAAATGGAATACAGAAATTACAATATTTTCAGGCGGATCGGAAACTATCAGAGGAATGGGACAGGGCCCACACTCTGAGTCGAATGGCTTCTGTCTGAGTTGTTGTTGAATGAAATGGCGGACAGAAATAACCAGAATGCTCAGCGGCTCAGAAAGCGGCCTCTCGCCATCAGAAAGGCCACGGTGCGCAGGCGCAGCAAAGTCCAGTCCTCAGAAGTTTCTGTTTGCGTGGGGCATGCGCAGTGTGGCTCCTGGAAGCTGAGCCGGGGGTGACCGAGTCTCAGCGGCTCTCAGAGCCCGAATCGGAGCCGCCAGGATCGGCAGACGTGCGGCGAGGGACCTGGGCGGGCGGCACCATGAAGCCGATGGTTGTTGCAGACTGAAGGTCAGTGAGATGAAACATTGAGCTCAACAATTTCAGACCGTAAACTCCGTTCTTCATTTTGTTTCCTTTGCTTGTTTCGTTTTATTTTTTCAGTTCGCAGCTCAGCTGCTCGAGGCACAGGTTTTGTTTCTTTGCTTCTTTTCTTGCCCCATCTCCATTCCCTTTGGCCCTGGAGACTAACTTTTCTGTCCCTCAACCTCTCCTGTCTTCCACCCGGTCACAAACCTTCCTTTTGTCCTTGTCCCACACACCCCTGGTTTCCAACCTATTCCATCTCTCACTTTTCCCAGTCCTGGTGAAAGGTCACAGCTGAAACACTAACTCTGTTTTTCTCAGGACACAGATGCTGCCTCATCTGCTGAGTTTTCTTTTCCAACATTTTCTGTTTTAATTTAAGATTTCCATCATCTCTTCCGTATTCTGCTTTTTGATGAGCACAGAGCTGAACTCAGTCAGAGGCAACACCTTCAGAAGAGAGAGTGGAGAGATGGTGCCGGAGGGAGGGCTTTGGATTCCTGGGGCATTGGTACCGGTTCTGGGGAAGGTGGGATCTGTACAAACCAGACAGTCTACACCTGAATAGGACCAGGACGAGTGTCCTTTAAGGGAGATTTGCTAGTGTTGTTGGGGAGGGTTTTAACTAGGTTGGCGGGGGGATGGGGACCTGAAGGCAGATTCAGGTCGGACAAATTCAGAGCAGAGAGCGGGAGACAGCAAATTAGCGAGTGACTCTGAAAGACAGAAGAAGCACAGGTTAAATGCACAGGGATTTGGCAAAGTTAAAAGGTATTTATTTAAATACAAGGAATTTAGCAAAAAAGCCAATGAGCTGAGGGAAAAGATAGTCACGTGGCAGCATGATATCATTGCTATAATGGAGACTTGACTTAAAGAGGGCCAAAAATGGCAGCTCAACATCCCTGAACTTAGGATTTTCAGGCAGGGTACAGAGGGACCTATAAAGGTGTGGTGGGGTAGCATTACTGATTAAATAATCAATTACTGCTGTGTGGAGGGATGAAATATAAAATGATTCATCAAATCGTGCTTGCACACGAGTAGGGGAGAGACTTCATCCTGAGTGAGGCACAGCCAGAGTGAGTGTGGATATTGGCAATTTGGTGCACAGTGGGAATTCGGTGCAGAGGGGAAGAGGTGTTCTTACATTTTTTCTTTGCTTTCCAACTTCTTAAATCTTCAGAGAGTGGTCTTACCCTGCTGCAGCAGTACAGGCTACAAGGGAGAGAAATGACTGGTAAGTAGTGGGTAAGGTCGGGTAAGTATTTACTACTTTTATCACTTATAATTTAAGTTCGTTTTGTGGTTTATAGTTTGTATATTCTGTAGTAACGAGGATCAGGAAAGAAGGGCCCTAGAGCAATTGATTTAAGAGGCTTAATTTAAAGGGATGGCCGGAGAGCTCAAAGCCGTGGTGTGCTCCTCGTGCTCCTTGTGGGAAGCCGGGAACATTTCTAGTGCCCGGGACCAGCATGCGTGCAGGAGTGCATCCAACTGCAGCTCCTGGAAGCTCGGGTTTCAGAGCTGGAATGGCAGCTGGGGACACTGTGGAGCATCTGCGAGTCTGAGAGCATCGTGGATTAGCACGTTTTGGGAGGGGGTCACACCGCAGCTGAAGGGACTTGAGGAAGGAAGGAAATGGGTGACCACCAGGCAGTCCAAGAGAAACAGGCAGTTAGTTCAGGAGTCCCCTGGGGTCTCGCTTGCAAATTGGTATTCCATTTTGGAGGCTTATGAGGGTGCTGGTTCCTCCAGGGAGTGCAGACAGAGCTAAGTTTCTGGCACCACAAGCAGCCTGCCTGTACAGGACGGGAGGAAGAGAGGAAGAGCAAAAGTAATAGGGGATGCTATTGTCAAGGGAACAGATAGGTGCTGCTGTGGCCGTCAACGTGACTCCAGGATGGTGTGTTGCCTCCCTGGTGCCAGGATCCGGGATGTCACTGAATGGCTGCAGGGCATCCTGAAGGGGGAGGGTGATAATGCAGAGGTCATGGGACATGTTGGTACCCATGACATAGGTAGAACAAGGGATATTAGGTCTTGCATCAAGAATTCAGGGTGTTAGGCAGTAGACTGAAAAGCAGGACCTCTCGGGTTGTAATCTCTGGATTACTCGCAGTGCCACATGCTAGCAAGCACAGAAATAGGAGAATAACGCAGATGAATATGTGGCTTAAGAGTTGGTGCTGGAGGGAGGGTTTTAGATTTCTGGATTATTGGGACTGTTTCTGGGGAAGGTGGGACCTGTACAAGTGGGACAGTCGACATCTGAACCTGAGCGGTACTAACATCCTTGCGGGTGGGTTTGCTAGTGCTGTTGGGAGGAGTTTGAACTAATTCGGCAGGGGGAGGGGACACAGAACGTTAGCAGAATAGGTACAATTCATAATACAGTAAAACAATCAAGTCAGAGGGAATACAGCTGCATTAAGCTTCAGCGGAGTAAGGCAAGGCTGGATGGCCTATACTTTAATGCCAGGAGTATTATACGTAAAATGGATGAGTTAAGGGTGAGGATTGACACATGGAATTGTGATATAACAGCCATCACTGAGACGTGGTTGAGAGAGGTGCAGGATTTGCAGCTCAACATTTCGAGATATTGAATCTTCAGGCGAGACGGGGAGGGGGTAAAAGAGGCGGAGGCATTGCATTATTAGTTAAGGAGTCAGTTAATGCAGTAAGGAGAGAGGATATCTTGGAGGGGACATCAAATGAAGCTTTATGGGCAGAGCTTAGGAATAAAAAAGGGGCAGCCACATTGTTAGGTGTTTATTATAAACCCCCAGATAGTCAGCGGGAAGCTGAGGAGCAAATATGTGCACAATTTGTGGAGATGTGTAAAAAGAATAGCAATAGGATAATTACATTTGGTGATTTCAACTTTCCCAACATTAATTGAGATAGACATAGTGTTAAGTGGAGGGATTTCTTGAAACGTGTACAGGAGAACTTTTTAGGTCAATTTGTAGAGGGTCCAGCAAGGGACGGTGCATTGCTGGACCAAATTCTGGGGAATGAAGCCGGACAGGTGGCTGAGGTGGTATTTGGGGAGCATTTTAGTGATAACGATCACAACATGGTACAATTTAAGCTTGTTATCGACAAAAAAATAAACAAGTTGCAAAAAAAAAATGTTTTGGATTGGGGTAGAGTGGATTTTAGTAAAATAAGGTGGGTCTGGCCAAGGTAGACTGGGAACAGCTACTTGTGGGGAAATCTACAGAGGAACAGTGGGGGATGTTGAAAAAGGAAATTGGGAGGGGACAAGCTCAACATGTTCCCTCTAGGGAGACAGGAAGGAGTAACAAGCCCAGAGAACCATGGATGACCAGAGATATTCAGGATACGATGAGAAGGAAAAGAGAGGCTTTTAGCAGGTAGAAGGGGAGCAAATCAGCAGAGGCATTAGTGGAGTACAGAAAGTGCAGGGTGGAGCTGAGGAAAGCAATTAGCACAGCAAAGGGGGGATATGAGAAAGCCCTTGCTAGTTAAAGTAGGGAAAATCACAAGATATTCTATAAGTATATCAATGGGAAGAGGATAACCAGGGAAAGAGTAGGGCCCATTAGTGACCAAGGGGGGAAGCTATGGATGAAGCCAGAGGAGATCGGTAGAGTGTTGAACGAATTCTTCACATCTGTCTTCACCCAAGAGAATGAGGATTAAGGTGTGGAACTCAGGGAGAGGGACTGCGAGGTTCCTGAGCAAATTGATATAGGGAATGACAAGGTATTGGAGGTTTTGACAGGCTTAAAAGTGGACAAATCTCTAGGTCTGGATGATTTGTGTCCCAGACTGCTGAGGGAGGCAAGGGAGGAGATCGCAGGGACTCTGACCCAAATTTTTAATTCCTCTCTGGCCACAGGGGAGGTGCCAGAGGACTGGAGAACAGCTAATCTGGTTCCGCTATTTAAGAAGGGTTGTAGAGATAAACCAGGGAACTGCAGGCCAGTGAGTCTCACATCAGTAGTAGGGAACCTATTGGAGAAAATTCTGAAGGAGAGAATTTATCTCCACTTGGAGACGCAAGGTTTGATCAGGGATAGTCAGCATGGCTTTGTCAGAGGGAGGTCATGCCTAACAAATTTGATTGAATTTTATGTGGAGGTGACCAGGTGTGTAGATGAGGGTAGTGCAGCTGATGTAGTTTATATGGATTTCAGCAAAGCCTTTGACAAGGTCCCACATGGGAGACTTAGAAAGAGGACAAATGCACATGGGATACAGGGTAATTCGATGAGGTGGTTCACAATTGGATTAGTTGTAGGAGACAGAGGGTGATGACAGATGGATGCTTTAGTGAGTGGAAGACAGTGTCCAGTGGCGTACCACAGGGTTCTGTGCTGGGTCCCCTATTATACATCATTTATATAAAAGACATAGATGACTATGTGGGGGATAGGATTAGTAAGTTTGCGGATGACACAAAGATTGACTGGGTGGTTAACAGTGAGGTTGAGTGTCTTGGGCTACAGGAAGATATAGACGGGATGGTCAAATGGGCAGATAAGTGGCAGATAGAATTTAACCCTGAAAAGTGTGAGGTGATACACTTTGGAAGGAGTAATTTGACAAGGAAGTATTCAATGAATAGCGTAACACGAGGACGTTCTGAGGAACAAAGGGACCATGGCGTGTGTGTCCATAGATCTCTGAGGGCGGAGGGGCATGTTAATGGGGTGGTGAAAAAGGCATTTGGGACAGATGCCTTATCAATCGAGGCGTAGATTACAAAAGTAGGGAGGTCATGTTGGGAGTTGTATAGAACCTTGGTGAGGCCATTGCTGGAGTACTGTGTGCAGTTCTGGTCACCACATTATAGGAAGGATGTGATTGCACTGGAGCGGGTGCAGAGGAGATTCACAGGGATGAAACATTTAAATTATGAAGAGAGGTTGGATAGACTTGGGTTGTTTTCGTTGGAGCAGAGAAGACTGAGGGGCGACCTGATCGAGGTGTGCAAGTTTATGAGGGGCATGGATAGGGTGGATAGGGAGCAGCTGTTCCCCTTTGTTGAAGGATCAGTCACGAGGAGACACAAGTTCAAGGTGAGTGGCAGGAGGTTTAGGGGCGATGTGAGGATTAACTTTTTTACCCAGAGGGTGGTGACGGTCTGGAATGCACTGACTGGGAGGGTGGTGGAGGCGGGTTGCCTCACATCCTTTAAATAGTACCTGGATGAGCACTTGGCACATCATAACATTCAAGGCTATGGGGCAGGTGCTGGTAAATGGGGTTAGGTGGGTAGGTCAGGTGTTTCTCACTTGTCGGTGCAGACTCGATTGGATGAAGGGCCTCTTCTGCACTGTATGATTCTGTGAAATCATGCTATATGTGTTAAGCTCAGATATATGAAAGGGGGCAGCCACACTACTGGGAATGTACTATAGATCCCCAAATAGTGAGATGGAGCTAGAAGAGCAAATATGTAGGAAAATTTCTGAGTGCAAAAAAAGTGAGGTAATAATAGTTGGGAACTTCAACTACCCGAATATCAATTAGGATAGAAACAGTGTAATAGGCACAGAGGACATAAAATTCTTCAACTGCATTGAATAGAACACTTTTAGTCGGCATGTATCAAGACCAGTGAAAGGGAGTGAAATTCTAGATTTAGCCATAGGAAATGAAGCTGGGCAAGTGGATGAAGTCGCAGTGATTGACCATTTTGGCTATAGTGACCATATTACAGTTCGATTTAGCATAATTATGGAAAAGGATGAAGATAGAACAGGAGTAAAAGTTCTACATTGGGGTAAGACACATTTTATGAAGCTGAGAGGTGATCTGGAGAGTGTGGACTAGTTACAGATCTTAATGAGCAAGAGAATAACTAAGGAAAGGGTAGGGCCTATCAGAGATGTATATGGTAACTTGTGCGTTGATGCTGAAGATGTAGGCAGGATTCTTAATGAGTACTTTGTCTCTGTCCTCACTAAGGAGAGGGATGTTCTGGAGGGTTTGACATCCTTGAAGTTGGATAAATCACCAGGGCCAGATGGGTTGTATCCCAGGCTGTTAAAGAAAGCCAGGACGGAAATAGCGAATGCTCTGAGGACAGTTTTCCATTTCTCCCTAGATACATTCGAGGTACCAGAGGATTGGAGGTCTGTGAACATTGCACTGTTATTTAAAAAGGGCGCAAGGGATAGGCCAAATGATTATAGGCCAGTCAGCCTGACTTCAGTGGTTGGAAAATTATTAGAATCAATCCTGAGAGACAGGATAAACTCTCGCTTAGAAAGGAATGGATTAATCAGAGAGAGTCAGCATGCTTTTGTTAGGAGAAGATCGTGTCTTACTAATTTAATCAATGCTTTTGAGGAAGTAACAAGGATGACTGTGGGTAAAGGAAGCATATCAAATGCTTTCTTTTATTGGATGAGGCATTGAATACAAAAGCAGGCATGTAATGCTGGAATTGTATAAAATACTGGTTAGGCCACAGCTGGCATTTTGTGTACAATTCTGGTCACCACATTACAGGAAGTATACAATTCCTCCAGAGAGCACACAGAGGAGACTTACAAGAATATTGCCAGGGCTTGAAAATTGCAGCTATGAGGAAGGATTGGATAGACTGGGGTTGTTTTCCTCAGGAGGCTGAGGATGACCTGATTGAGGTGTACAAGATTGGGGAGTTTTTTGTATCTTCATTCATGGGATGTGGGATTTGCTGGCTGGGCCAGCATTTGTTGCCCATCCCCATTTGCCCTTGAGAAGGTGGTGGTGAGCTGCCTTCTTGAACCACTGCCATCCGTGTGGTGTATGTAGACCCACAGTGCTGTTAGGAAGGGAGTTCCAGGATTTTGACCCAGCGACAGTGAAGGAGTCTAGACAGAGTAGACAGGGATGCTCGGTTTCCCCACGCAGAGAGGCTAATTACAAGGGGACAGAGATTTGAGGTGATTGGTTGAAGGATTGGAGGGGACATGAGGAAAGATTTCTACACCCAGAGGGTGGGGGATGTTTGGAATTTGCTGCCTGGTTTGGTGGTGGAGGCAGAAGCCCTCAGCTCATTTTAAAGGTACCTGGATCTGCACCTAAAGTGCTGTAACCTGCAAGGATACAGGCCGGGTGCTGGAAGGTGGGATTCGAATGGGCAGCTCGTTTTTTTTCTTTTCGCCCAGCCCAGGCACTAAAGGCTGAGTGGCTTCTTTCTGTGGTGTAACTTTCCTATAGTTCTATTGTTCTATGGAGTCAACACCTTCAGGAGAGGATAGTGGAACCAGTGAGTGTGGAACTGAACCCAGCCAGAGTCATCACCTTCAGGGGAGGAGAGAAAAGTCGATGAAAAGGAAAATAGCTGGAGTTGGTGCGATGGGTTTGGATTTCTGCACTGGGAGGAGGAAGTGTGTGTGGGACATGGTTTTACAGCTTTGGGGGAACAAGAGAGGAAAGAATGTTCCAGGGAAATTAAATTGTTCTGAATTTCTATCCTGTACTTAATGATTTTTAAACTCCTTTTACAGGGTAGAAGGGGAACATCTGCAGACAGAACACTCATTCCTCGGAACCTGAATATGATAGGCCTTTGAATGTGGAATGAGAAATATTTGTCTGTTCTCTCTGTGGGAAAAGATTTCATACATCAGTGTGACTGGAAAAGCACCGAGACACACACACCCCCCCCGAGTGAGAGTGTTCCAGTGCACTGACTGTGGAAGGAGCTTTAACCAGTTACACAGCTTGAAAAAGGATCTCACAATTCACAGTGGAGAGAAACCATACACACGTGTGCATGGACAAGGCTTCATTTGAATGTCCGACCTGGAGAGACACAAGGGCTCCTGCACTGCGGAGAAACCATGGAAATGTGGGGACTGTGGGAAGGGATTCAGATCTCCATCCCTACTGGAAACTCATCGACGCATTCACACTAGGGAGAGACCGTTCATCTGCTCCGAGTGTGGGAAAGGATTCACTCACTCATCTGCCCTGCTGAAACACCAGCGAAGTCACACTCTGGAACGGCCTTACACCTGTTTCCTGTGTCAGAAAGGATTCACAATGACATCCAATCTGTCCGCACACCAGCGAGGGAGAGGCCGTTCACCAGCTCCGTGTGTCAGAAAGGTTTCAAAACTACATCCAACCTATTGACACAGCAGCGAGTTCACACTGGGGAGAGGCCGTTCATCTGCTCCAGGTGTGGGAAGGGATTCACTCAGTCATCCCAGCTCACTGAACATCAACTTATCCACACTGACCAGAGACCGTTTCAATGCCCTGTGTGTGAGAAGAGCTTTAAAAGCACAAAGCAGCTGCTGGAACACCAACACACTCACAGTGGGGAGATGCCATTCCCCTGCTCCGTGTGTGGGAAAGCATTTCCTCGGTTATTCCATCTGCAGCAACACCAAGTAGTTCACACTGAGCAGAGGCCTTTTCAACGCCCTGACTGTGAGAAGAACTTTAAAAGCAGCAATAATCTGCGGAAGCACCAACGCACTCACTCAGGAGAGAGGCCGTTCACCTGCTCTGTGTGAGAGAAGACATTTAATTGTTCATCCAACCTATTGACACACCAGCGAATTCACACTGGGGAGAGGCCATTCATCTGCTCTGTGTGTGGGAAAGGATTCACTCGGCCATCGAACCTCACTGAACATCAACTAGTTCACACTGAGCAGAGACCTTTTCAATGTCCGGACTGTGAGAAGAGCTTTAAAAGCAGCAATGATCTGCGGAAGCACCAACGCACTCATTCTGGGCAGAGGCCGTTCCCCTGCTCTGTGTGTGGGAAGGGATTCACTCGGTCATCCAATCTGCTGCAACATCAGCGAGTTCACATGTGACTGCAGGGGTTGGATTCTGCTGTCAATGCTGCTGTTAATCACATCCAGGACTGAACCATGTTCATTCTGACAGTCAGAGTTTAATTGTCCTGTTGTTAATAACCCCTATAACTGGCCTGGAGTTTAATATTTTGAGATTGATTCAATAATTAATCCAGTTTTAAATACATTATGTTGGGTTCTTAATTTCTCCAAGTTAAGTGGAGACTAATTGATGTCCTGTTACTGACTGTTCTATATTTGGGTCTTTCCCCTTTTATAACTCGATTATCTCAGTTATCATCACTTCAATTACTCTCAGGGACAAGTCTCAGCTCCCCGTACCTTCCAGAGTGCCTGTACTAGCCTTGGTATTCAGGAAAGGTATCAGTAACATTCCCGAGAACACTAAACACAAAATCCAGTCTGTTAATCACTTTCAGCTACTGGACAGAGTGTGTGTCCTACAGCATCTCTCTCACCTTCGATGTGTGAATAAAGCATCACACCTATAAACCTGGTTTCAATTTAAATTCACAAAGGGAATGTATTTAACAAGAACCTTTCAGTCGATGAGACTCTGAAGCTACTGCCATAATAAATCTGTAGCAATTTATTTCAATCGTTTCATGTTTAATATTGAATTGGAATTTATTTTGTGGCAATTTTTAGATGTCTGGATCAATCAGTATTTCTGTTGCAAACGATTCAGCCTTTTCCGAACACTCGGAATAAGGTGATGGTGATATCACAAAAAGAGATCAGTGGAGCTTGAAGTCAGCACCTGACTCTCACCAGGTTGAGTCTGATTTCTTTCCACTCTGATTAATGTTGTTCTTAATTGCCATCAGCTTCACGGACCCAGATTGGAAATGACTGGAGGCATTACAAACATAGCAACTTATAAATTAGGAGCAGGAATCGGCCATTCGGCCCCTCCAGCCTCCTTCTCCCATTCAATAAGATCATGGCTGCTGTTATTCTGGCCTCAGCTCCCACTTTCCTCCCTGCCTCCTATACCCTATAACTCCCTTTTCAATCAAGAATCTATCTAACTTTGCCTTAAAATGTTCAATGGCTCTGCCTCCAGCTTAACTCCAGGGAGAGACAGAGAAAGGCATCTAAAAACAGGACAGGTCTGCTGTAAAATAACCAGGCATTTAAAAGTGCCGTGCCTTCAGAACAGAAGAACCTTCTCTGCTCCCTGTAAACCTGATTCCAGCTACTAAGCTCACATGTTTACGTAACCTCCGGCAATTCCACTGTGGAAGCCATTGCAGCTGCCAAGACAATTCTATAACTTAAAAACCTTCATTTCAGACAGCACAACATCTCAACTTCAAAATATATCAGGCCTGCACTGAGTATGGACTAAAATGATCCAATTTTATAAGTACTGTTCTATCTTCATTTGTATCTAATCCACATGTGTATGTGTTAGCAACTTTATCTATTCTTCAGTAAATTCCAGAGCAATAGAGTAAAATAAACTAATCATTTATTTTTTTAAGGAAAAAGGCTTTTTTGCTGGCTTATTGACAATTGAATTTCTCACTCCATGGGTAAGGAAATATACACAACATACAAATATATTGTTCATGGGCGACTTCAGGGAAACACCTTTAAAGCATCCGTGACATTATTAATAACATCCATAGACATTCCACTGTCAACTACTTTAGTAACCTCTCCCAAAAATCAATCCTATTCATCAGGAATGACCTCCCCTTTACAAATCCATGTTGGCTTTCTCTGAACAGCTGAAAAACTTCGAGGTGTTCAGACTCCCTATTCTTCATAGTGAACTCTCGGAGTTTCCTGACAACAGGGCTTAGTCGAACTGGCCGACAATTCCCTGGTTTCCCTCTGACTCCTTTCTTAAATGTTGGAGTGACAGGCAATATTTTCCAATCTGAGGGAATGGTCCCCAAGTGGAGAGAAGTTTGAACACTTCTGTTCTCAACTCCTTCCTTTAATTCCCTGCAATGAAACAATCTCCTCTTGGAGTTTTGTTACTCGTTAGTGCCATTAGTTTCTTCATTACTATTATCTTGCTTACGTGAACTTTGTTGAGTCCTTCTTCCTGATTCAATAATAGATTCCATGTAATATCTGAAATGCTGACCTCTTCCTCTATTGCAAATACTGAAACAATGTCTGAAACTTCCTTATTTTCATTAACAACAGCACCGCTAACAGTTTTCAATTGGCCCACATGCTCTGATCATTCTCCTCCTAACATAATTGTAAAAGTTTGTGTGTTGATTTTGAAATCTATTACATTTTTATCGTACTGCGTTTTTGGAGTTTGTTATCTGCTTTGTCCCCATTTCCTGCTCTTTGTATCTTTCCTATTCACCAGGATCTCTCCTTTCTTTGTAGATATGTTTGCAGAGTTTCATGTTGTTTCTTGCCTCCTTCCTTGTCCATGGCTGTCTTTTTAGGCAAATAGATCTCTCGAAGGTTAATGGTAGAAGCTGGCTCTGCACCATGTTAAACTATTTGAGAACAGTTCCTCCTCACCATTTTGTCTTTTTCCTTATCAAAAGATTTGCCCAGTTTAATGTGGACAATCTCTGTCTCATTCCCATTGAATTCAGCCTCACTGAAAACGAGAAACTTAGTAGCTGTTTCATGCTTCTTCCTTTCAAGCATCGAGTTGAACTCGATGATATGATCACCACTGGATAAGTGCTCGTGCACTCTCATGGGGAGGTGGTGGAATAGTGGTAATGTCACTGGGCTAGTAATCCAGAGACCCAGTCTAATTCCTTGGGGGCCATGGGTTCATATCCCCCATGGCAGCTGGTGGAATTTAACTTCATTTAATTAAATCGGGATTTTTAAAAAGTAAAGTGACCATGAATCGATTGTTGTAAAAACCCATCTGGTTCATTCATACCCATTAGGGAAGGAAATCTGCCGGGCCTGGCCTGGCCTACACCTGACTGCAGACCAACAGCGATGTTGTTGACTCCCAGCAAGCCACTCAGTTGATCAAACTGTTAAAAAGCAGAAAAAGGAATGAAACTGGATCGACCACCCGGCATTGAACCTAGGTACCGGAAATTATAATGGAAAACCCAGTCCTAAACCCTCCAAACGCTTCCTTACTAACATCTGGGGGCTTGTGCCAAAGTTGGGAGAGATGTCCCACAGGCTAGTCAAGCCACAGCCTGATATTGTCATGCTCACGGAATTATACATTACAGACAATGTCCCAGACACCGTCATCACCATCCCTGGGTATGTCCTGTCACCAGTGGTGGTGCCACTGTGCTATACAGGTGGGAGGGAGTTGCCCTGGGAGTCCTTAACTTCGACTCGGGAGCCCATGAAGTCTCTTGGCATCAGGCCAAACATGGGCAAGCAAACCACCTGATGGTTACCACTTGTGGCACCTGGCACTCCCACCACCACTCCACAACAACTCCATCCCCTCAGCTGATGACTCTGTACTCCTTCATGTTGAACACCATTTGGAGGAAAAATGCAACTGTGGTAAATGGGCTAGATATTGAACAGATATAGCACCTCAAAACTGGGCTGAGGGGTAGTGGGCCATCAGCAGCAGCAGTATTGTACTCAACCACAAACCATCACCTCATGGCTTGGCACAGCCTCCACTGTACCATTATCATCAAGTTAGGGGATCAATGCTGGAACAATGAAGAGTGCAGGGGGGCCATGCCCAGAGCAGCATCAGGCATACCTAAAAATGACGTGTTAACCTGGTGAAGCTATAATACAGGACTACTTGCATGCCCAGCAGCATTAGCAGCAAGTGAGAGAGCTAAGCGATCCCACAACCAATGGATCAGATGTAAGCTCTGCAGTCCTGACACGTCGATGCATGAATGCTGGCTGGCAAATAAAAAACTCTCAGGAGGAGCCGGTTCCACAAATATCCCTATCGCCAATGATGGGGGAACCCAGCACGAGTGCGAAAATAAAGCTGAAGCATTTGCAACAGCCAGAAGTTCCAGGTGGATGATTTATCTCAGCCTCCTCCTTTGATCCTCAGCATCGCAGAAGCCAATCTTCAGCCAATCTGATTCACTCCAGGTGATATCAATAAACAGCTGAAGGCACTAGATACTGCAAAGTCTATTGGCCCTGACAACATACCAGCAATAGCACTGAAGGCTTGTGCTCCAGAATTGGCTGCACCCTTAGCCAAACTGTTCCAGTAATAACAAGACTTTGTCTCCCAGTGTGATGTCCGGTCGAGGCAAAAGCGGTAAAGGTCGTGGCAAAGGTGGTGTTAAAAGGCACTGGAAAGTCTTCCGAGATAATATCCAGGGAATCACTAAACCCACCATTCATCACCTCACTCTATGTGAAAATGTTAAACACATCTCCAGCCTCATTTATGACGAAACTCACGGGGTTCTCAAGGTTTCCTTGGAAAATATCATCTGGGACTCGGTCAACTCCAAAGAACATGCTAAACAAAAGACATTTACAGCTACATCACTGGCATCAATCCAGCTCTGTGGAAAATTGCCCAGGTTATGCCCTGTCCAGAAAAAGCAGGAAAAATCCAATGCGGCCAATTATCACCCCCTCAGTCTATTCTCGATCATCAGTAAAGTGATGAAAGGGGTCATGGGCAGTGCTATCAAGTGGCACTTACACAGCATTAATCTGTTCAGTTTGGGTTCTGCTAGGGTGTCTCAGCTCCTGACCTCATTACAGCATTGGTCCAAACATGGACAAAAGAGCTGAACTCCAGAGGTGAGGTGAGAGTGACTGTACTTGACACCAAGGCTACATTTGATCGAATGTGACATCAAGGAGCCCTATCACAACTGATGTCAGTGGGAATCAAGATAAAAACAAAAAACTGTCCACTGTTTGATCCCATACCCAGCATAAAGGAAGATGGTTGTGGTTGTCGGAGATCATCTCATTCCCAGGACATTGTTGCTGCAGTTCCACAGGATAGTGTTCTAGGCCCAACCATCTTCAGCTGCTTCATCAATGGCCAATGACCTTCCCTCTATGATAAGGTCAGAAGTGGGATATTCGCTGCTGATTGCACAATGTTCAGCACCATTCCTGACTCCTCAGACACTGAAACAGTCCATGTCCACATGCAGCAAGGTTTGGGCAAGATTCAGGCTTGGGCTGACAAGTGGCAAGTGACATTCTCACCACACAAGTGCCAGACAATGACTATCTCCAACAAGAGAGAATCTAACCATCTCCCCATGACAGTCAATGACGTTACGCTTGCTGAATCCCCGACTATAAACATCCTGGCGGGGGGGTTACCATTAACTAGAAACTGAACTGGATGAGCCATATAAATAATATGGTAACAAAAGCAAATCGGAGACTTGGAATTCTGTGGCGGGTAACTCACCTCCTGACTCCCCAAAGCCTGTCTACCATTGACAAGGCACAAGTCAGGAGCGTGATGAAATATTGTCCACTTGCCTGGATGAGTACAGCTTGACATAATCCAGAACAAAGCCCACTTGATTGGCACTCCATCCACCACTTTCATCATTCACTTTCTCCACCACCATCCCCAATGGCAGCAGTGTACTATCTACAAGATTCTCAGCAGCAACTCCCAAAAGGCTCTTTCACAAGTAACTTAAAAACCCGCCACCTCTAACACCTAGAAGGACAGGAGCAGCAAATGCATGATAACACCACAACCTGCAAGTTCCCCTCCAAGCCACACACCATCCTCACCTGGAATTATATCACCGTTCCTTCACTGTCGCTGGGTCAAAATCCACAAACTGCCTTCCTAAGGGCACTGTGGGTGTACCTACACCACATGGACTGCAGCAGTTCATGAAGGCAGCTCACCATCACCTTCACAAGGGCAATTAGATAGGGATAACAAATGATGGTCTAGCCAGCGATACCCACATCCCATGAATGAATTCAAGAAGCCCTTTAGGCTGTTATCTAACTCTGGTCCATTCATCATTGTTAGGTCTAATATAATCACCCACTCTTGCTGTTTCTCTGACAGGAATCTATCCCAGACACACTGCAGAATCTCCCCACATTTCTGACAAGTGTTATTCTTATCCCAATATACATGGAAGTTAAAATCCCCCAATGAAACCATTCTTCCTTTGCTACATGCTTGTCTAATCTCAGCATGTATACAAACTGCCACTTCCAGGCTACTACCAGGAGACAGATACACAACTTCAACTAAAGTGTTAAAAATGTTCCATTTCTTAATTCTATCCATAAAGCTTCCACTCCTTGCTGATCTCAGCACATATCCTCTCTTATGATGGAACCAATTTCATCTGCAACAGTTAAGGTTACTCTTCTCCCTCTACCAGTTTCCCCATCTCCCTGTAGGCCTAATTATCTGGCATATTTATTTCCCAGTCCTGATGGTCATGGAACCTGGTCTCGAGAGAAGCAACCACGTCATATCCTTCAAGTTGTATTTGTGTCTGTAATTCATTCAGTTTGTTCCTCAGATTCTTTGAATAAAGAATGTTTGTTTGAGCCATTACCCCTATTCTGTCCTTCTGCTCGAACGTTTTATCGACACATTTCCTATCCAACTTCATGTGATATATCTGCCCGCTCAAGCTGGCTGGTGAGTCCAAAACTAGGACACACACTCACACAATAAGTTTTAGCCACTTTGGACATTTTTTTCACTCCGAGTATTTTGGATCTTTGGAATTGTCTACCCCAGAGAGCTAGGGGTGCTCAGCTACTGTCTGTGTTCAAACTGAAATCAATAAGATGTTTCGATAATAAGAGACCTGGAGATAGAGTGGGGAGGTGCACTTCATTGAGTTAAGGTAATGGATCCGCTGTACTGTATTCAATGGTGGAACAGCAGGGAAGGGCTGAGTGGCTGACTGCTGCTCCGATTTCTAATGTTATTATGCTCATCTCTCTGCAATTTGCTTTGTTCTGGGCATTTCTAAAACTTGTTTTCTTTTTCTTTGACAACCGTCTCTGTAACTGAAGCTGTTTGGTCAACTTGCAAATTGATCTTAAATATTTGAATAATTTGCAAGCCATTGCTGCTGATGTGCTGGGTGTATTTCCATATAGCTCACAAACCACTCAGGGGAGGCCAATTCGCAGCCTTGTTAAAGAACATGAAAAAGGCCATTTAGCAAATTAATGGAAGGGCATTAGAGAAAAATAGCTAAACAAAGTTATGAAATGAATAAAATTTATAGGTGATTAATCATGTGAGATTTAAACTACAGCAAATAATCTGGGAGGAAAAGGTAGGAAAGGGGCAAAGGGAATGGAATATTCACAGTGTGTTCAGGACTTACCCAGTAGATAGGAAGTCCAGCAAGGCAGTGGTGATGGGTCTGGTCATTGAGGAATAAACCAGAGCAGATATGAGACGTCAGCTCAGTTCAAATCAATCATCGAACAAAACAACCAGGTTTGAGTAAACGATTGAGAAATATGTAAAGAAGAAAAGCCAGAAATGGTAAATTACGATAAAATAGTTCCGGTGGGTTGTGAATATAACTTATGAAGATAAACCTGAACAGAATATTGAAGAACAAAGAGATAGAACAGCAGTGATCAAACAACAACAGGAGAAATATATTCTGCTAGAACAGGAACTCATTATCCAATAATGAAATTCCCTGGATAAATAAAGGGATCAGGGCAAAACTGAAATTAAAGTAAAAGGCCTGTGCTGAAGGACGTTGACAATAAAGGAGAGGATGATAAATGGACAAATCAAGAGGTTAGGCAGCTGGTCAAAGAGAAGTTCCAGGATTAAGTTATGAAGGAATATAAAAGCAAATAGGAAAATATCCAATTGACACAGAAACAACAAAGGGCAAATGAGAATATGGAAAGAGTCTCAGAAGGATACACAAGAAAAAAGCTCAGATAATGACAGAGTTTAGGGGGAAATATTGGATTGTTACTTGGCCTCAGTTTTTAACCAGGTAAACTGACCACGTGGATTAATGTCATTCCAAGTAGATTTCAAGACATCTAACAAAGAAAGGAGGGAAGAGCAGTGAAACATGGAAATGGTAAATCATTGGAACTAGATGAATTACATCCATGTGTGCTAAAACAGAGAAGGAAGACTCCACTGGGACAGATGAATTCAGATCTAAACCTCACACCTCAAGGTGCTTAGGATGGGGTGCAGGGCACACTTTCTCCAGACTAATACTGATGTTTAAAGGATTAAACGATGAGAATTGATTGTGTAGACTAGCTTTGTACTCACTTTAACTAGAACAGATTAAGAGATGATATATGGAAATGTTTGAGCTGGTTATAGGATTAAATAGGATAGAGAGAAACTAATTCTTCAGGTGGGTGAATCCTGAAGACGGTATTCCCCAAACATTAGTGAGGCCCCTCATCTCTGCCACTGCTATATCTCCCTTTCTGATTGTTTCAGTCCCAATTCATTCTCTATCACTATTTCTGCACCTCTCGCTCTCCCCTTTCTCTACAGCCATCTCACTTTCTCGGTCTCTCCCACTTCTCTCTGCTTTGATTATCATTTTCTCCTCTCTTCCACATTCTCCATCTTTTGCCTTCTCTGCCACTATCTCCTTTCTCCCTCCTGTCTTTCCATACCTCGTTCACTGTGTCTCACTCTCTCTCCTCTTGCTAAGAATCTATCTTCTCTCTCAGTTACATTTATTTTCTTTTTCACAATCTGTAATCCTCTGTCTTCATTCTGTCTTGTTTTGTTTCACTCTGTTCCTTCCCCCCTCCCCCTCTCTCTCCCTGTCACTCTCTCTCTCTTCCCATGTCTACCTTATAAATTGTCAAAATTGCTCATGCATCAGGTCAGTTTCCACATGAACCCACCCTGTGCTCCAAGCACATTTTATGTGATGAGCTCAGCTTCTCCATTCCCTGTTTTTAATGAGCTGGCCTGGATGTTCCAGGCTCCGTCGGTGGCTTCAAGAACTGCAACATTTTGCTAAAATCCAGAGGAACTTTAGATTCCAATGTTTGCTGCACCTTCTGCCTCTCCATCTCCTAGATTCAATTCATGACATTGTCACTAGGCGATATAGCCACCAGCTTATGTACATGTGCTGCCTGGGGAATGTAAAACCGCAGGACACAGTCTTATATTGTGGGTCAGCCATTGTGGACTAAGATTAAGATAAATTTCTTCACTGAAAGGGTTGTAAATCTTTGGCATTTCCTATCCCAGGCATTGAGTATATTGAAGAGATAATTTGACAGATGTTTGGATATCAAGGTGATAAAGGGATATGGGGGTAGGTCAGGAAGGTGGAGATAAGGTAAAATGTTGGCCATTATCATACTGAGTGGCAGCACAGGCTCTGGAGTAGCCCACTCCTGCTCTGATTTCTGATGTTTTCTTCATGTCCACATGCCTGTGATGTGTTCTGCTTGGTATATCTGATTAACCTTATTTTTTTTTTATTTTTGTCTGGCTATCTCTATAACTGAATTAGTTCATTCAGTTTACAAACTGATCTGAAACATTTGAATAGCTGGCAGGGAGTTGATCCTGATCTGTGGAGCTTATCTCCATACAGTACACAGGGTGAAGCACAAGGAAGAGTGAAGACCATCCAGGTTCAATAACACAAAAAATACCATTCTACAGGATAGATAATATTGGAAAGGCATTGGAGGGAAATATTTAAACAAAGCTATGGAATGAGTAAAATTCAGAGCATAAAAATCATGGGAGATTTCAAAGCAAGTGTTTTGTCAGGAAGATGTCGGGAAAGTTGAAAACTGGAATTGGGTAGTTACCCTGCGTTCTGGCTGCATTTCTTCCCCAGAACCTCGGAAGCCCAACAAGAGATGAATCATTGCTGCATCTAGGAGTTTAACATGAAGCAGAAGAGATAAGAACATTAAAGTTTTCAGTGAAAATCGAGGCAATAATACCCACAGCCAAATAAAATTTATACAATAATTGAAGAAGATTCTACTAAGGAAAGGCAGAAATGTAACATATAGAAACAGCTTAATATTAGGAGATGGGAATACAACTTGGAAAGATAAACTGGAAAGAATATTACTGGACAAAGAGATAGAACAGCAGTGGGAATTATTTCAAATGGAGATCAGTGGACTTCAGGAGAAATAAATTGCATGAAAAAGATACAGCGCAGCCAATGCTTGTTCTTGAGCTCTCTGCCCAAAGGCAGACTGACCCACAACATCACAATCTCCATTATGGGAAGGGTAAAGAGGCAGCTCCTGAATCTACCCCAACTGGAGCGGGGATTGAATCCTGTGTTGTTGACAACAATCTGTTTCACACCAGCTTTCCAGCCAACTGAGTCCCCATGGAGTACTAGTTGCTGTGGCTGCTTGCATTTTTACATGTATTATGGCACAGTGATGGTAAATGCTGAGCTGCTCCAATCTCAGAAAGTTGAAACCCTGCCACAGCTGTTCTTGCAATTTGTATTTTTTATTTCGAGATGCGTGCCTTGAATTCAGTAGTAATAAGACAACTGAGTCTTAGAGGGTTTTTACCAAACGAAATTAAACATTTATTAATAAAAGAAACAATTTTAAGCACATACATAGGACTAAAAATTACAACTATAATAACTCCTCAAATCCATAATTAATCTAGCTCACAGTTACACCTCCGGTAAGGCAACAGTAAAACAACATAGATTTCAACAGCCCCAGGCAAAGCAGACAATACCCTGGACAGCAATATTTAAAATGGATTCTCTTAGCTTCAGTTCCTGGAGACAGCAGCTTGGTACATAGAGGCTGGAGGCTTTTCACACTTGTTAGACCTTAGAAGCCTTCTTCTTACATATGACCTCAGCTGTTTTATACAGGTTTCTCGCATTTTAACGTAAATCCCATTGTTCCAATATGTCTTTGCAACTTTTTCCATAATATAAATTTTCCATAGTACTCCCATTATCAGTAATCTTTGGGAAATATGAACACACTGTTTGCCTTAACCTCTGTTGGCTCAGTGTAGCATCTTACAATCTCTTTGAAATTCACGACTTTGGTTTCTCTAAAAATTCAAATGTTCTTCACACCTCACATTCTAAAACTTCAGCCATATTTATGTACTTAGCATTTCAAACCTAGTTTCCCTTCGGATACATCAGAGCACCCAGACCAGCTGTCTATAATTCAATTCAGCAGCATCTGTAACAGCTGCTTCCATGATACAGATCACTGCCTCCTCCAGAGGGCTCAGGTGATGCAGGCGTGCATGTCCTCCTCTGATTCTGCTCCGCTCCCTGTGGTTATGGATCACATTGTCCTGTGAAAGATTGAATAGAGAATGTCAGTGAGTGTGCTAAGTGTTTGAGTGATTTGTGTTTGAGTGATGTGGGTATCACAGTTGGAGGAGGTGGAGTTGTGTGAAGTCTGTGTGAGCTGTGTGCGAGGTTGGCAGCATTTCTGAGTGTTTGAGGCGGAGCATCTGAATGTTAGACCCAAGTCCTGGCCGCCCGGGATTGCTAATGGGTGAGTGATGGGAGTGTGGTGTATGAAGCAGTGTGAGAGGTGGCTGCTGTGGTGTGTAGGGAATGTCATGTGAAGATGTGGCAAACAGTCAGGATGATACCAATCGACTACAACAGGACAGAGATAGACTAGTAGAATGGGCAGGCAAGTGGGAGATGGAATTTAATACAGAGAAGTTTGAGGTGATGCATTTTGGAAGAAGGGATGTGGGAGGAAATCAGTTCAAAATAGTATGCAAGGTCATAGGGATGTGGGGGTTTATGTACATGGGTCTTTGAAGGTGGCAGGAGGTTTTGAGAATAATTAGCAAAACATTTGGAACTTTGGGCTTCATAAATAGAGGTATTGGGTACAAAAACAGGGAAGTTATGATGAGCATTTATAAAGCCCTGGTTAGGCCACAATTAGACTATTGCTTCCAGTTTTGGTCACCATGCTTTAGGAATGAAGTGAGGGTCCCCGAGAGGGTTCAGAGGAGATTTCCCGGAATGGTTCCAGGGATAAGGGATTTCAGCTGGAAGGTTAGGTTGGAGAAGCTGGAGGTTGGAGCTGGGGTTGTTCTCCTTGCTGAAAGGGAGATTGAGAGTAGGTTTGATAGAATTGGACAAGATTATGACAGTGTCAGATAAGGTAGACAAGAAAACCTGTTCCCATCATCAAATCGTACAAGAACTCAGGTACACAGATTTACAGATTATGTCAAGAGACATTGAGGACGGGGGCTGGGAGGGGAGGGGGGGTTGTCGAGTTTGGAGGAGGGAGAAATGAAGCACATTTTATTTTTGACTCAGCAAGTGGTGATGATCTGGAAGTCACTGACTTCGAGGTTAGTAAAAGCAGAGATAAACAATGGTTTCAAAAGGAACTTGTTTGAACACTTGGGGGAATTAAACATGCAGGGATATGGTCATCGAGCAGGTCAATGGGACTGGCTGGATTGCCCTACACAGAGCTGGCTTGGACTCTTCTGTGCTCTATGACATCATCATTCCTGACCAAAGTGAGGGAATTGAGCTTCAGGTGACCCTGCTGTCAGCTCATTGGGGTTAGACTCTGGGAACTGACCACCATAATTGCCTTCTGATGGTGTTGCTTTAGGGCCTCCGGCACAGAACACCCCCACCCCACAGTTCCCCATACACTGTAGAGAATTGGGGTCTCTCTTCCATCCAAGCCCTGGACTGTTGCCTTTAGAGCTGCCTCCAAAAACCTGGGATCCCTTTCTCTTCCGTGTCGCCCCATTTTGAGTGCTTTGTTTTACAGGCAATTTCTGCAAATTGGCAACAGCTTCCTTACAATTAGTGCAGTTCCCCTTTAAGAGGGGCAGGCTCGCTGGAACAGTGGCCGTGCAAAACTGCTTTTCCCCCTTTCAGGTATTCAGCAAGCCAACCTCACAGTGAGCTCTTGCCTGAAGGCTACACTCATGAAAATGAGTATAGAGGAAGAAGGGCAACACCTTTTACCCATAATAAGTTCAGTGAGTGACTCATTGTGTGTGTGTGTGTGTGTGTGTGTGTGTGTGTGAGATTATAAAAACAGCAAACTCTCCGAGATTAGATACAGAACATTTCTACTCCAGCATCCTGATACTGACTCTGAGGAACTCCATGGAAGATAATGAAAACTCTCTTCCTGCTGATTCAATTTCTGCTCCTGACTCAGCCAAGTCCGACTGCAGGGAATGGGTTTCTCCATCCTGATAGTAAACACCGGCACATTTCCCCAATCCCTTCACAGCCAGTGTTCAGAGAGGATTCTTTTCAAACTACATTATTCTCTTTCAATTTCACAGTTTAATTGTTTGAACATCACAATATAATTGGTTGAATTGTTATTTATGAAAGACTGAAGAATTTAATGTAAACCAGTTGCACAGGTAAATTCCCTGAATGATTAGTCACTATCTGAGCGGCTGGAGGGGATGGTGGGTGTTGAGGGCTGATCCAAATAGACCAGCAAGAAAAGGGCAGTGCCGAGTTGGTGGATCACAGCCGGATGAGTTACTCAGTTGGGAGACTCTGTAATTGGCCTCAGTACCCGGGAAGCACAGAGGAGTAACTCCCAGTTGCTGCTCCCCATCGCTGCTACCTGCTGCAGTGTGAGAGTGCAGATTGTGTGTGAGGACAGAGTCGGCAGTTCCCTCAGTCCCTTTCCTCCACACGCACTGTCCAGTCTAACAGGTGAAGAATGAGGAATTCGGAGCGATACTGGAGGTGTCTGTGGGATCAATCCTCAGGCATGAGTCAGCTTTTCATAATGAGGGCAAGGAGTGAGAGTAAGCGGGTTTAAGACAGGTTTATTTAAATTGATTAATACTGCAGCTTTCACACAGATTGGGCTGTGAGAACACAGATTGTGTAGATAAGAGAAGTGGTTAATTTATCCATTGTCACTCTGCCTCAGTTGGGAGTTGAGTGAACAAATTGTGGGTTGATGTCCCACTCCAGTAGATCCAGACCAGCACTGGGGGAGTGCTGCACTGTTGGAGGTGTCATGTTTTGGATGAAAAGTTAAACTGAGACCCTGTCTACCTGTTAATGCCAAAGGTTATATCTGGTACATTATTTGAAGAGCTGGCAGTTCTCCCAGTGTCTTGGAACAACATCACTCTCTCAACCAATATGACCAGAAACTCCTCACCCCGTCAAATCTCATTCACTCTTTGTGAGACTTTGCTGAAAGCTGATTGGCTGCAATGTTTCCTATAAAACAGTGTCAGTACTTCAGAAGCAATCCCCAGTCTGTGAAACTCTGTGGACTTTTCTCATGACAGGAAAGGTTCGATATAAATGTCCGATCTTTCATTTCACTCTCTCTGGTCTGAGATTGTGGGTCTGGTGGGGTCTAATCTGAGAAAAATCCCTTGGACTGCCCTTCAGGACAGAGAGTGAATGTGTACAGGTCGAGGGGAGGGAGGGATGCCTGAGTTTTAATTAAAATTAAAAGGGGTAAGGTTGATGTGTGATCTGAGAGAAGATAGGGGTCTTAGGGTGTCAGCACTCTGACCATCCACAGAGCAAGCTATCTCACAAATATCAGAGGCGGGAGAAGTAGCGAAGGCTATGGAAGGGGTTTAATTGGATGAGGAAAGTGGGTCGGGAATTGGTTCCTGGGGTGGGGAAGGGTTTCAAAGGAAGGATCAGTAGCTAAGGGGGCGGAGAAGGGGTTGGGAAGAGGAATGTTTTCGAACGTACGAACATATGAAGATAGGAATTCGGAGCAGGAGTCGGTCAATCAGGCCCTCGAGCCTGCTCTGCCATTTGATAAGATCATGATCGATCTGATCGCGGCCTCAACTCCAGATTCCGCCTGTCCCCATAACCTTTCACTCCCTTGTTAGTCAGGAAAAAATCACACTGGCTGCTGCAATTTCAATAAGATGGACATTGTTGCAGATTGAAGGAGCATCTCCTTCACTCCCATTGAGGGAGCAGGAGAATTCAGCGGGAATTGCTCACTTTTCATGGCTTCCTGGGAATTGACCAAGTTTCGCTGGAAGCAGCAGCGAGACAGGGACTGGAATCCTCGGCCCTCAGATTACAAAGCTGATCCTTTCCCAATGGGTCAGAGGCTGGGGAAAGGGTTTTACCAGGTGGGGAAGAGTTTCAGTGAGTGGGGAAGGAGATCAGGAGGAGGAGATGGGGGTGCAGTGTTGATGGGAGGGGGGTTGGGGCTCGTTCAGTGGTGCAGGGCTGTAGACGGGTTTCAGAGGGTGCGGCCATCACATACAAAATGGGCTGAATGGCCTCTTCAGTGTTTTCTGTGACTCCTTTCTATGTTTCTATGAAAAAAACAAAACATTGCATGTATGTATTCTCCTTCACAAACTCAGAACATCCCAAAGAGCTTTACAGACAATGAATTCCTTTTAAAGTGTAGTCACTGCTGTGGGAAATACAGAAACTACATTTCACTGATGCCAATTAAAACAGCAACTGGACTGCGTAAAGCCAGAGGGTGAGAGAGGAGGAACCCGGGGGAGAGGAAGGGGGAAACAAATGGAGGGAATGGGATCCAGGTAGGGGAAGGAGGAAAGCAAGATACAGACAGAGTGGTTTCGGGAGGAAATTCCAGAGCTTAGGGCCCAGTAGCTGAAGGCACAGCCACCAATGGTGGAGTGATTAAAATCAGGGATGTCCTGACATTAGTGGAGCTCAGATTTCTCAGAGCATTGTCGGGCTGGAGGAGATTCCAGAGATAGGGAGAGGTGAAGTCATGAAGGAATTTCAAAACAAGGGTGAGAATTTTATAATTGAGACCAGGATGCGGTATAGGTTAACATGCACAGGAGTGATGGGTGACCGCCATTTGGAGAGAACTCAGATCCAGGAAGCAGAGTTTTGGATGAGCTTCACTCTCTGGAGGGTGAAAAATGGGAGGTTGGCCGGGAGTGTGTTTGAATGGTCAAATCTAGAGGTAACAAAAGCATGGGCGAGGTTTTGAGCAGTGGATGAAGGTTTCAGGTACAGGTGAGTTGAGGCATGGTGACGTGGGAAGGTTGTGGCATAGTGGTGTTGGTAATTATTGGTAATTAACTAGATTGGTAATCCAGAGACCTCGGGTAATGCCCTGGGGACTCTTGGTTAAAATCCCACCACGCCAGATGGTGGATACTGAATTCAGTATAAAAAAAAGTCTAATGATGACCATGAAACCATTGTCAATTGTTGTAAAAACCCATCTGGTTCACTAATTTCCTTTAGGGAAGGAAATCTGCCGTCCTTACCTGGTCTGGCCTACATGTGAGCCTCAAGGGCAATTAGGGATGGACAATAAATGCTGGCCTAGCCAGCGACACTCACATTAAAATAAAATGTGCAATGTTACAGACCTGGGAATAGGTGATCTTGGTGAAGGAACTGGTATGTGGTCAGAAGCTCATTTCAGGGTGAAGTGAGGTGCCGAGTTTATGAGAGTTTGTTTCAGTCTCAGACTGTGACCAGGGAGAGGGATAGAGTCAGTGACTGGGAATGGAATTTGTAGTGTGGTCTTTGGTCTTCTGAATATTTAGTTGGGGGAATTTTCTGCTTATCCAGTACTACATGTTGGTTAAGAAGTCTGATCATTTAATGACAGTGGAGGGGTTGTGAGAGGTGATGGTGAAGTGGAGCTGGGTGTTATCAGCATACATGTGATAACTAACACTGTGTTTTCAGATAATGTCACTAAGGGGCAGCTTATAGATGAGAAATAGGAGGAGCCAAGGATAGATCCCTGGGGGATTCCAGAGGTAACAGAGCAGGATTGGGAAGAGAAGCCATTGCAGGTGATACTCTGGAAAGATTAGAATGGGAGCAGGCGAGTGCAGTCTGACCCAGCTGATCAATCCCTCCTCATCCTTCTCAACCATTGACATTGTTGACTTCACCATCCTCCTCCAATGCCTTTCCACTGTCAGGTCAGTGTTCACAGCAGATGAAGATGATAATGTACCTGACATTCCACGGAAATCAATGATGATTCAAGGACTAGGGGTCAGTAAAGTTAACGAGTGTAGCGAAGACGTGAATTCTTGATCACCTGTATCTGGGGAGGCAGCACATCCACCTCAATATGTGCGGTGAGTGTGACAGGATAGGGGCATTCTGCTCAGTCAGGAACACCCAGACTAACTGTAAGAGAGAAGCTGTAACTCAAACCAAAGAATGAGGGATATCCACTCAGAGTAAACTGAGCCTGAGAGAGAGTACAGGGAAATCCCAGCCCTGTATGTGCTGAATGAGCTACTTTCACCAGGTGTGGTGCAGAGACACACAGGCACACAGTCTCTATTCCCAGCCTGTGCTCAGTGAGGTGCTCTCACCCAGGCACTGAAACCCACACATGGAGCACAGGAAGATCCCAGTCTCTGTGCTGAGTGGTCTGACTCCAGGGGTTTGATGAATTACTGCAACACCTCCACTGGTGAGGTTGGTGAACTGCAGCATGACATGTTTACATAGGAAGCTGCCATTGGAAACCCTGAGCAGAGAATTCCAAAGATTCACAGTGATGAAATTTCCCCTCATCTCAGTCCTAAACGATCATTATCTGAGACAGTGCTCGTGTTTTAGATTCCCCAATCAGCGGAAACAATCTCCCAGTTTTTACCGTATCAAGCCCCATTCAGAATCTTGTAAGTTTCAATGAGATCGCCTCTCATTCTTCCAAACACTAGAGAGAAAAAAAAGCCCAATTTGATCAGCGTCTCATCGTAGGCCAATCACCACATCCCAGGGACCACTTTAGTGAAACTTTGCTTCGGTTTTAAAATTCACTCCCAATTCAGTTTGATAGTTTCACATAGAAGGAACAGTCTGTAATGGGCAGGTAGGAAGACCCATTCACAACATTCTGTAATGGGACCCAGTCCAATTCAATCATTGTAAAGGTAACACATCACAGATTAGAGATTGGTGCCTGGTGACAGGAGCAGCCGGGGGAGTGAATCCAGAGTCCAGGCTTCTGGTGTAAGAAGTTAGAAAGTAACATTAAAGTTTCTGCACTCCAGCGGTTTAAAGTTAATGAATTAACATTTCCCAATAAGTAAACACACTGGAAAAGGAGAAGACTGACACATTCCCTTTACTGAGTGGGAGGAGGTGGAACATTAACAGGTGAGGCCAAGAAATTGGACAAAGGGTCAGGGACCAATGTTCAGTTTACATCACAAACACTGAATAGAGAAACAGACATTCCGCTGGGAGAGAAACTGCATTTTGGAGAAACATGTGACTGGATTGGAAAACATTGGAAAATTGACCTACAAACCTCCAGCAAGATATTTATCATTAACTCAATATGGGAAATGATGGTGCAGCTTTTTCAGGGAGATTGTGGGTGGCTCTTAAAAGAGCCATTGTGTTTTGAATGTTTTTCAGTCCATTGTGGGGTTTTACTTGGAGCTGGTGTACTTGGTCACCGCCTTTGTCCCTTCCGACACGGCGTGCTTGGCCAGTTCCCCGGGCAGCAGCAGGCGCACGGCGGTCTGGATCTCCCGGGAGCTGATGGTGCTGCGCTTGTTGTAATGGGCCAGGCGGGAAGCCTCACCCGCGATGCGCTCGAAAATATCGTTCACAAACGAGTTCATGATGCTCATGGCCTTGGAGGAGATGCCGGTGTCGGGGTGAACCTGCTTCATCACTTTGTAGATGTAGATGGAGTAACTCTCCTTCCCCAAATTTTCCTGAATATTCCTGTCCTTTACTCAGAGGTTTCTTTCACCCTTTCTTGGTAGCTGTTTCCTTCTTCTCTTCTTTATTTGCCTCCAGAAATAAACTTTATTCATAAAATGTGTAGGAGTACATTGCAAACCATTTCAACTTGAAAATTACCGCAAGTGCAACAAAGTTCAACGTGTCCCCACCCCTAGGTGCCTCTCCACAGTTGTAATTCCCCTGATGTTTATAATATATGTTCCATGTCAGGAATACAGCCCAAGGGCAATTGTTTTCAAACTGAAACATTACAGAAACTGCAACAGAATTCAACTTGCCTTCCTGCAGCAAGTTCCTCTCTGAGGTGCTTCAATCCAATTTCTGTTACTCATGATATTCACAAAGTACAATCAATGTCAGGCATACAGCCCCAGGGGTGCTATAAAATTCTTCAGGTCCTCAGTGCACTATGGGTGAAAGGCATTCAGCAGTGACATTTCCCCATTGAACCTCTGTGGTGGCTGTTCCAAGCTTTAATGTGTTCCTCAGCACATAGTCTTGGATCTTGCAATGTGCCAGTCTATATCACTCAAAAGATAGGCAAGTTTCGGGCAGACCAAGGAGCTGATGATCCTCCAGCTGCAGTTGATGTTTATCTTGGTGTGCGTCCCTGGGATCAGGCCATAGAGCACTGAGTCCTACATCACAGAGCTGCTCAGGATGAACCTCGACAAACACCACTGCATCTCTAGCCAGACCTTCTTGGAAAAGGTACATCCCAGAAGGTGCAGAACAATGGTTTCTTCTCCATTACAGCCACCGAGTGTGATGAGCAGAAGGGGAGAGACTTTGGGCTTGGAGGAAGGACATGATGGGGAGGACCTTTCTCACCACCAGCCAAGCAACATCCTAGAGGTTGTTTGAAAGTTCTGGTGATGAGGCTTTCTGCCAAAATACTTTGATAGTTCACTGAGCAGGCTATCTGACAGAATCTACCATCGCCTTATCCTGCTGTACCTGTAGATCATTACGTGGGTACCACTGCTGGATGGAGCTGTCCTCAAAGATGTTTCTCTGCATAAAATTTTCCACAAGTGACCCATCCTCATGACACCGGGTCAGGTAGAACCTCAGCACATATTGACACTTGCTGTTTGCTTCCCGAGGGTCTATGCACAGCTTGATGCAGCCACACACAACAGGACCATTAGGATGAGGGCGATGTTGGTCACATTTTGTCCCCATTTATCTAGAGGTTTGTATGCCATGTCCCTGTGAACATGGTCCGTTTTCAACCTTCAGATAAAGCAGAAGATAGTTTTGGTGATCACCACAGTGTAGGAGTGATGAAAGGGCCAAACCTGCACCATGTACAACACCAAGAGTGTTTCATACCTGATGACCAGTTTCTTAGCAGTGATGGAGAGGGAGCGTTGCTCCCGCATGCCCAGTTTTTCTTTGACCATAGCTTCTTGCTCCTTTCAGTCTCCAGTCCATGCCCAGGACCATATCCCCAGCACCTTCAGGCAGCCTGACCTGACAGTGAAGGGGACAAAGGAATGGTCAGCCTAGGTCCCCAAAGAACATGATGTCACTCTTGCCACAATTTAGCTTTGCTCCCGAGGCCAGTTTGAACCAATCACAGGTCTGTACACTATCAGTGGATCCAAGCAGAAGATGATGACGTTGTCCATGTACAGGGAGACTTTGACCTGAGTGCCTCCGCTGCCTGGGATTGTCACCCTTCTTATACCCGAATCCTTCCTGATGGACTCAGCAAAAGGTTCTATGCAAAATATGAACAGGAGAGGGGAGAGAGTGCTTCAGATTTATCAGAAAGATTTCCAATTCTCACCCATTGGCTGAAACTGCACTACTGAGGTTTCTGTAGAGCAGCTGGACCCAACTGCAGATTCCCTCTCCAAACTCCATTTTGGAGGGCTGATCCATCAAGTAGGCGTGTGATATTCTGCCATAGGCCTTCTCCTGGCCCAAGCTGATGAGGTAGGTCTCCAGTCGCCCCCATCCTGCAATTATTTCCCTGAGTAGTGAGAGGCTATCAGATATCTTCTTGCCATGTACAGCGCAGATCTAGTCAGGGTGGATCACCAGCCCCAGAGCCGATTGGAAATGGCCTTGGACAGAATTTTGTAGTCCACATTCAGCAGTGAAATGGATCACACATTTCTAATTTCTTCCCTTTCCCGCTATTCAGCAATTGGATTTCTATTCTGTCTCTTCAGATATTTGTCCTCTGTAGCTATGTGAATGTGGCCTATGAGTAACTGATATTTGGATAAAACTTTTAATCTATGTCAGTTTGTGGCAGTTGATTACAACAATTAATTCATAACATTTAATCTCCAATTTATGTTTTTTTAAATCTCCATACCATGCAGCTTCAAAGGAAGTGTTTTCCTATGTTCCTGTCAGTCTCTCCTATGTCAGTCTGTATTTTAATCTGCACCTGTCAGTCTCTGCTACATGAGTGTGGGTTTGACTCTGTCTCTTTCCACCTCCCAAATGTGGATGTGGCTTTTCATCTGCTATTGTCAGTTTCTGATAGGTGACGATCTGTCTTTGTTTGTATTTGCCAATCTCTGTTCAGTGAATGCAGGTTTTGTTTCCATCAATCACTGATGTGTGTGTGTGGGTTTTACTCCTTGTCTGTCAGTAGGTAATTTTGTACTTTATTCTGTACTGTTGGTATTTGGTATGGAAAGTGTTTTTTTTACTCCATATTTCTCAGTCTGTGGTATGGTGTGCAATTTGTCTGTACATGCTCATTTCTGATATGTGAAGGTTTTTTTTACCCTGTGCATATCAATATTTGGCATAATTGGGTGTTTTTTTTTTGCAGCTTCTAGTTTCTTATTTTGAGTGTGGCTTTACTGTGTTTCTGGCAGTGTCAGGTATGTGTGAATGAGTGTTTTTTTTAAACTCCCTGTGTCTATAAGTTTCTCATATGTGAATGTGACTTTGACAATCTACCTGTCAGGTTTGGTAGGTGTGAGTGTTTTGCACAATGCAGCTGTCAGTTTGTGCTGAGCCAGTGATGGTCTTACATCATCCCTGTTAATTTCTAGCATATGTGTAAGTGTTTTATTTTGGACAAGTTGGTTGCTTGCCAGTGAGTTTAGTTTCACATTGTGTCTTTCTGTAGTTTGAGAGTGTGGGCTTTATTCTGTATCTCTTGTTTTGTTTTGAGATGAGTGGGCATTTTATGGTATTATAATATCCATTTCTGGAATGTCAATGTGCCTTTTATACTGAATTGGTCAGTATCTGATGTGTGAGCATGCCCTTTACCTGCCATTTTCTGTTATGAGTGTGGGTTTTAGTCTGCCTATCATTTTCTGTCATGTAATTGTGGGATATACACTATTCTTATTAACTTCTCTCATGCAATTGTCACATTTAATCTTATTTTTTAAGAACATAATAAATAGGACCAGGAGTAGGTCATTCGGCCCCTGGAATATGCTCCACTATTCAATAAGACCATGGCTGATCTAATTGTGGCCTTTGCTGCCTGGCCCCCAAAGCCTCAACTCCCTCGTCAATCAGAAATCAGTCCAACACAGCTTTGAATTTATTCAAAGGCCCAGCCTCCACTGCTCTCCGGGGATGAGAATTCCAAAGTCTAACCATCCTTTGGGAGAAAAAATCCTTCTCATTGCAGTCTAAAATGGGAGACACTTTATTTTTAAGCTGTGGACCATAGTTCTAGACTCCTCATGAGGGGGAACGTCCTCCCAGAATCTGTCCCGTCAAGTCACCTCGGAAACTTATATTTTTAAATAAGATGACCTCCCATTCTTCCCAACTCCGCTGAGTATTGGCCTAAATCGAGCAACCTTTCCTCATTCGACCAATTTGTTTCATCTATGTCAATGTTGGTTTTACTCTGATTCCCTCACTGTTCGATATGTGATTGTGGGCTTTGTCCTGTAACTTTTGGTTCCTGCTAAGTGTATGGATTTTAATCTCTATCTGTTAGAATCTGCTATGATCGTATGCATTTCCTGATTTATTATATCTAACTCTATAACTGTCAGTAAGTGGCATGACTGTGTGGATTTATATTGAATATGTGATTTCCTGCCATGTTAGTGTTGTTTTCACTCTGTACAAGTCAGTATTTTGGAAGACTGGGTTATATACTGCACCTGTCAAACTTTAAGTGGGGCAATGTGCTTTAATCTGTTTCTGTCAATCTCTTTTATGCAAGTACCTTATTTTATATCCACCTGTCCGTTTCTGAAAAATGGGTGTAATCTGTATTCTGTCCTGCCCAGTTTCTGGTTCAGTGAGAATTAGTTTGCTCTATCTCCATCTGTTTCTGCTATGAGAATCTGGGCTTTATTGTGCAAGTCACTTACTGATGTGTGATTGTGGATTTTAACTGTTTCAGTTTTGGACATGTGAACTTAATTATTTGTGCCTATTTTTGTTACATGAGTGTGTATTTTATTTTGTTCCTGTCGTTTTTTGCTGTAGTGAATGCTGGCTTTGCTTTGGGTCTGTCAATTTCTTAAACATGTATCTGGGTTTTCCTTTGTACTTGGACATTTCCAGTGTGGAAGAAAAGGCCTTACTCTTTATATGTAAATTTCTGACAAGTGAATATAGGATTGCTGTGAACCTCAGTGTCTAATTTGTTATTTTTGGCTTTAATCTTTACCTGGCAGTTTCCAGTCTGTGCATCAGGATCTTCTTCTGCACCTGTCAGTTACAGTTACGTGAGTGTCTATTTTTCTCTGTACAAGTTAGTCTCTGGTATGGAAGAAAGGTTTTTCTCCTGTACCTTTTAAATTCTGGCAAGTGAATGTGCGGTCGCTCTGTGCCTATCAATTTGTTAGATGTTATTTTAGATTTAACTCTGCAATTGTGTGTGTCTGATATGAGAATGTTGATCTAATTCTTTACCTGTCAGTTACTGTAACAGAATATGTTTTTATTCAGTACCTCTTCATTTTGTTTAATGAGATGTAGGTTTTACAGTGAATCTTTTAACCTGTAGAATGTAGATGTTGCTATGATTCGGTGTCTGTGTCTGATTGGTGAACATTTGTATTCATTTCCCTGTCTGTTCAAAACCTGTGAACGTTGATTTTATTATGGACTTCTTTATAATTGAAATGTGACTGTGGGTTTTGTGCTTTGCCTGCACGTCTATGATAAGCGAGTGTGGCTTTTTCCCTGCAATGGGATATCTCACTCGAGTGTGACCATCTTTTTTTTGTGCTTGTTAGTTTATGGTAAATGATTGAAAGGTTTAATCTTACTCTGCCACACAACTACTACAGCTTGATGAACAGGTCAAAGCAGGTCCACAGTGAGTAACTGACCTTTGCACTCCTTAAAGCCTATTCTGCAACTTACAACCTACTAGTCAGAAGTGTGATTAAATACTTTCCACTACTGAGTGTACTCCCAACAATACTCATGCAGATCAATAATATTCTGGATAAAGTATCTGAGTGACACACAATTCATGAGTCTATTCCCTCCCCCACTCTCACACAGTTTGTACCACCTATGAGATCTGCTGCAGCAACTCAAAAAGACTACTTCAACAGCATCCTTCTAACCCGCAACCTGTTATACCTAGAAGAACATGGACAGAAGGTGCCTGGAACAACACCACCTGCAAAGTCACCCCCAATTCAAACACCATCCTGACTTGACAATATGTCACCATTCAGTCATCATCACTGGGTCAAAATCCTGGAACTTGCTACCTAACAACAAATTTGCCACACCTATGGATGACAGACAGCATCAGACAGAAGGCAGTCCACCATCACCTTCAAAATGACAATTAGGGAGGGTCAAAACTCCTGGACTTTCTAGTGACACAAACATACAAAGAAGAAATCAAACAATATTAGTAATTGCTCTATGTGTGAAATACATTTGTTCAGTATCTGCTCATCACTGGTTCAGTCTGTGAGTATGTAAATCATTTTGTATCTGCCAGTCACTGCAAGTGAATGTTTGTGGGATTCATTATGTATTCATCATTCTCTGCTTCACTAGGAGAGTTTTGGACTAATTCATTAGCTGATAATTGTCTGTCTTTATCATATTCTGGTAATGAATGTGCTTGTTGGAATAATTCTATATCTGACTGTTTCTGGTCCTAAATGCAATTCTGGGATTCATGCTGTAACTTCCAGTTCTGTGAACTGTACACGAGTGAGATTTGTTCAATATCTGTCACTGTTTTTTTGTGAGATGGTGGAATTCATTCTCTATCTGCAAATCTTGTACCATGTGAGAGCACAGGGTTCACTCTGCATCTGTCAATCTCTGGACTGAGTGTGTGTGAGAGATTTATTGTGTGTCTGTCAGTCTCTGCTTCTATATGCAAGTGCTGATGTCAATCTGTATCTCCCAGTCTCTGCTCTGTGAGTGTGGTCACATTCACTGTCTGCCACTGTTCTGTGTGACTGTGGGATTCATTCTGTGATCATAAGCCCTTGGGACTCAGCAAGTGTGAGAGTCAATCTGCATCTCTCCATTTCTCATCCATTATTAGGTTAATTCTGTAATTGTCATCCATTGGGGCTGTGTCGTTATGGCCTTAATTCTCCATCTGTTAGTCTCTGATTTGGGATGAGAGTGTGGGATATATTCTGTATCTGACAGACTCTGGTCATGTGTGTCAGTGTGGGTTATTTTCTCTTTCTGCCATTCTCTGGTACTGAATGGGACAGTTAATTTAGTTATGCATCTGTCAGTCTTGTGTGCTTTTTGCGAAAGAGTTTTTAATAATGTATCTGTCTATGCTACTGTGTGTGAGCATGGGATGAATTATGTACCCATCAGTCTGTGGAACTGAATGTGATTTTGTGATCCATTCCATCTGTCAGTCCCCAGAATTACAACTGAATGTGGAGCTCATTCTGAAGCTGCCAATATCTGGAAGTGAGTGAGAGTTTGATGTTAGTTCTGCTGCCATCAGTCTTTGAATAATTATATGTGTACCTGATTCATTGTGAATGTATCAGTCTCTGGGATTGTATTCAAATGCTGTTTTCTGTCTGTATCTGTCAGTTGTGGTACTTTGTACGAGTGCAGGATGAGCTACATAAATGCAATTCTTTGATCCTGTGATTGCTCTATTCAGTTTGCTTCAAGTTTTCTGCTGTGAAATGAAAAGTGTGTTTTATTCTTTGCTTTCTTTCCGTTTCCTGTGGAGTGTAATATTGTTGCATTCAACCTGCTTCTGTCAGTCTTTTGTGTTGCATGTGAATGCCTTATTCCTTCTGTATCAGTCATCTCCTACAGAACTCCAGAAGCTTGACATCACCCAGGACAAAGCAGCCTGCTTGATTGGTGCCACATCCACAAACATTAACTCCCTCCACCACCGACACACAGTAGTAGCAGTGTATATCATCTACAAGATGAGCTGTAGGAACTCACCAAGCCTCCTTAGACAGCACCTTCCAAACCTGTATTCTATATTTTTCAATCTTAACTGCTCAATGTGAATTAGTTATTGTTGGCCATCGGTCTCAGGTACAATAAGTGAGTGTGGACTTTGTGATACCTTTGTCAGTTCCTGGTACTGTATATGACAGTGGACTATATTCAGCTTCTTTCTGTCAGTGACAGTGTATATGAAAGTAGCTTTAATTTTGTATTTGTCAATCTCCAGATTGGATGTGTGCTTGGAATTATTGTTTAAATGTCTGTTTCTAGGTGGGTGAGTGAGTTTTGGATTTATTTTCTATCTATGCATCTCTGGTGTTGAATGTAACTGGGATTTCATAAATTATGGTATCAATATTTGTTTACCATTTGATTTCTTGTAAAATATTTATTCAATGTTTTCTTTCACAGCCGTAGGTTACATTCAGTAGTTTTGTATGGGATATGTAGTGCTGTTCAATTTGTATCTCTGTGAAAACAAATTGAAATGATAACATATACATCGATCTGATATATGGCCTGGTGTGTAATTCGTGCAGTTTTTAAAAGGAAATTGATACTTTAACTCGATGTTCTCATCTAACACTTAATGAGATTATGGAACTGGTATTTAATCTGTAGCCCGGTCTACACTCTGCGATACCTAAGAGCAATCCATTCTGTATCTCACAAAAGGGTAAATGTTGTCTGATGGAGTTAATAATTGGTATTTAATTTGTGGACAAGGTGACACTGTGTACTTAAAAATAATATTGGGTTTGCTTTTGCCCTGGGATTGATGTATCTAGTTCTCAGTTGTACTAGGTTGGAGTGCAATGGAAACAACTTCTCCCACCAATGCTCTGTTTGAATATTTTATTGAAAGGGCACCTCTCAACCTTTGGACCTATGTGGGTCTCTATACTGTTTCATTTTGGCCTAAAGGCCTGGCAATATCTCTGTGCTTTGTGAGTGATATTGTACTTACTGTGAGTTGGAACCATCAGGCTGCACTTTTCCTTGTTTCGAGGAATCATCTGGTTCCTTCAATTCTTTCCATGCACACAGGAAATATAACTCCTTCACCTGAAGAATAGGTGAAGTAGAAGGTACAAAAGTGATCAATGTATTTTTTTCAAGTAATAATTATTATGAAGAATCAACAGAGCAAAACCAGCAGCACACGCAGTACTGGAACAATCAGTTTCTACTCATCTGTTATTTTAAGTAGATTTGTAACAAGTTTGTGACCTGCAGAGACAACCTGTCCTGTGCACTGCTCATTGAATTAGGCTATCTGATGGAGAAATGACCTTTGCAAGGGTCAAATTTCTCTTTACATCTCCCTTTGAACTAACTGTACACCCGGAAACAAGCAGGTACTGTTTAAAATGTCTCTTTCACACTTCTCACCTGGTGCCTGAAATTGATCTTCTTGGTGTAACTGGAAACATTGTTACTGTGCGGCTATTTCCCAGCCATTCTCTGTCCAATAACAAGGGACAGTGGGAGCCGGAACTAAGCCAGGAAGCTTCACTCGGGTTTGGGGAGAGAAAGCAGCAATGATCTTCAATGGCGAGTTCTTCTCACTCTGTCCAGACACTGCTCGAGAATGGCCTCTCCCTTCCCCCCGCTCACTCCATGTTCCGGGAGCAGCTCGTGTTCCAGGGAGCCCATTAAAAACAGCCGCCGCCTCCGCCTCAGCTGCCCGGACACTCAATGCCAATCTCTGAGCATATCTGCGGACGCGGCTCCAAACCGATGCGCTGCTTTAAGCAGATGCTGTTTGTTCACTTCCCTCTGGGGCGGTGATGTCTCCGATCGCTTTTTTTTTGTAAAAATATACTTTATTCATAAAAATCTTCAATCACATTCAAAACCATTTCAAAAACAACATTACAAGGGTACAATCCAGGTTAAACTTTTACAAAATGTATCACCAGGTGCATCAGTACAAACAATATTACAGTCATTTACAGCCTTTCATTTTGATCTGTACAGCCCGAGGGGCTCTAAACAGTTCCCAGTCTCTCGGTGCGCTGTGGTAGAAAGGTCTTAGACAGCGACCCTTCCCCATTGCGCCTTTGCGGCAGCTGCCCCAAGCTTTAGTGCGTCCCTCAGCACGTAGTCCTGGACTTTGGATTGTGCCAGTCCGCAACAATCGGTCGGGGACAACTCTTTGTGCTGGAAGACCAACAAGTTTCGGGCAGACCAAAGCGCCTCTTTCACCGAGTTGATGATCCTCCAGCTGCAGTTGATGTTTGTCTCGGTGTGTGTCCCTGGGAACAGCCCGTAGAGCACAGAGTCCTGTGTCACAGAACTGCTCGGGATGAACCTCGACAGCAACCACTGCATCTCTCTCCAGACTTTCTTTGCAAAGGCACAATCCACAAGGAGGTGAACAACGGTCTCTTCCCCACCACAGCCACCTCGAGGGCATCGTGCAGAGGGGGTGAGACTCCTGGCGTGTAGGAAGGATCTGACGGGGAGGGCCTTTCTCACCACCAGCCAAGCTACGTCTTGGTGCTTGTTGGAAAGTTCTGGCGATGAGGCATTCTGCCAAATGACTTTGACAGTCTGCTCGGGGAACCATCCCACAGGGTCCACCCTCTCCTTATCCCTCAGGGCCTCTAGGACGTTACGTGCTGACCACTGCCTGATGGACTTGTGGTCAAAGGTGTTTTTCTGCATAAATTTTTCCACCAGGGACAGGTGGTACGGCACGGTCCAACTACTTGGAGCGTTCCGCGGCAGCGTGGCCAGACCCATCCTTCGCAACACCGGGGACAGGTAGAACCTCAGCACGTAGTGACACTTGGTGTTTGCGTACCGAGGGTCTACGCACCGCTTGATGCAGCCACACACAAAGGTGGCCATCAGTATGAGGGCGATGTTGGGCACGTTTTTTCCCCCTTTATCTAGAGGCTTGTACATCGCGTCCCTGCAGACACGATCCATTTTCGACCTCCAGATAAAGCGGAAGATGGCTCGAGTGAACGCCATCGCGCAGGAGTGTGGAATGGGCCAGACCTGCGCCACGTACAGCAACAGCGAGAGTACCTCACACCTGATGACCAGGTTCTTACCCGCAATGGAGAGGGAGCGTCGCTCCCACATGCCCAGTTTCCTTTTCACCATAGCCACTCGCTCCTTCCAGTTTCTAACGCATGCCCCGGTCCCTCCGAACCATATCCCCAGCACCTTCAGGCCGTCAGCCCTGACAGTGAAGGGGACAAAGGATCGGTCAGCCCAGTTCCCAAAGAACGTGGCCTCGCTCTTCCCACGATTTACCTTGGCTCCCGAGGCCAGTTCGAACTGGTCGCAGACGTGCATCAGTCTGCGCACCGACAGCGGATCCGAGCAGAAGACGGCGACGTCGTCCATGTACAGGGAGGCTTTTACCTGAGTGCCTCCACTGCCTGGGATCGTCACTCCTCTTATGCCCGGATCCTTCCTGATGGACTCGGCAAAGGGTTCTATGCAGCACACAAAAAGGACAGGCGAGAGAGGGCAGCCCTGCCTGACTCCAGATTTAATCGGAAAGCTATCTGTTTCCCACCCATTGATTGAGACTGCGCTACTGATGTTAGTGTAGAGCAGTTGGATCCAATTTCGAATTCCCTCCCCAAAGCCCATTTTGGAGAGCACATCCCCCATGTAGGTGTGCGATATTCTGTCAAAGGCCTTCTCCTGATCCAAGCTGATGAGGCAGGTATCCACACCCCTGTCCTGTACATAGGCAATCGTATCCCTGAGCAGCGCCAGGCTGTCAGAGATCTTCCTGCCTGGCACAGAGCAGGTCTGGGCAGGGTGAATCACCAATTCCAGAGCGGATTTGACCCGGTTGGCGATGACCTTGGACAGAATCTTATAGTCCATATTCAACAGTGAAATGGGTCGCCAATTTCTAATTTCCTCCCTTTCCCCCTTGTGCTTGTAGATGAGGGTGATGATGCCTTTCCTCATGGATTCTGGCATGCTGCCGGCCAGGAGCATACTCTCGTACACTTCTAGCAGGTCTGGGCCGATCAAGTCCCACAGAGCCGAATACAACTCCGCCGGCAGGCCGTCGCTTCCGGGGGTTTTACTCTTCTCGAAGGACTCGAGGGCCTTAGTCAGTTCGTCAGGAGTTAGCGGTTTGTCTAGGCTCTCCCGCGTGCTGTGGTCTAAGACCTCCGTGATAGAGGACAGGAAGGACTGGGAGGCCGTGCTGTCCGTGGGCTTCACGTCATACAGTCCGGCATAAAAGGATTTGCTGATCCTCAGAATGTCGGACCGTGATGACTTTACTGAGCCGTCTTCTTCCTTCAGGCTGCTGATCACAGAGCGCTCTCTGTGTACCTTTTGGAAGAAGAAACGTGAGCACGTCTCATCCTGCTCCACGGAGCGGACTCTGGAACGGAAGATGATCTTGGAGGCCTCCGAGGCAAAGTGCGAGGCTTGCTGGCCCTTCACCTCTTGGAGCTCCTCCTTGACATCGACCCCCATCGACTGCAGCCGGAGCAGATTCTGCATCTTTTCCTGGAGTCGGGACATTTCCCTCTGTTCCTTTCTAGCTTTCTGGGTGCCTTTGAGGATGAAAAACCTCTTGATGCTTCCCTTGATCACTTCCCACCAGTGTGTCAGGGACTCAAAGAGGGGTTTCACGGTTCTCCAACCTTTGTAATCCCTCTTGAGCTCCTCAATGTTCTCTGGGGTCAGCAGTTGCACATTTAGCTTCCATGCCCCCCTGCCCACCCTCAGGTCTTCCTCCAAGTGGCAGTCCGCCAGTAGGAGGCAGTGGTCAGAGAAGAACACCGGCTTGACGTCGGTGGATCTGACTGTGAATGCACGGGACACAAACAGGAAGTCTATCCTGAAACGAATGGACCCGTCTGGCCGCGACCAGGTGTATCTACGCTGCGCTCCGTCTGCAGGGTTGCTGAAGACGTCGTGCAGCTTGGCATCCTTAACTGTTTCCATCAGGGATCTGGACGTAGCGTCCAATCTGCTTCCGGCCCTGCCGGATCGTCCAGCCGCATCGATGATGCAGTTGAAGTCCCCGCCCAGAATGACCGGCCTGGAGGTCACCAGCAGCAGTGGGAGCTGCTGAAAAACCTCCAGCCGCTCAGCCCCTTGTGCCGGGCCGTACACGTTAATTAACCGGAGTGGAGCGTTCTTGTACATTACGTCTGCTACCAGGAGTCGCCCGCCCACCACCTCCTTGACCTCGGAGACGGTGAAGTTGCCTCCCCGCAGCAGAATACCCAGGCCGGAGGAACGAGAGTCGTTTCCGCCCGACCAGATCGATGGCCCGTGGGACCACCATCGTGACCATTGCCTGTAGGAGCTGAGGTGCGGTATCGCACACTCCTGCAGAAACAACAGGTCAGCTTTGACCTTGGCTAGGTAGTCCAAGGTCGCAACACATCGCGTAGTAGATTTAATGCTACGCACATTTATGGATACAATCTTTAAACCCATATTAAAGCATTTATTCTCCTACCAAACCCACTGTCTCTGAGAGTCCCAGACCTTTAGTCTGCTCCTTCATACCCGTAGTGACCTCAAATTCCTTCACTTTGGATGGGCTGAGGTAGATCTCCTTGGCCGTGTTCTGCTCCAGTGGCATCTGGAGGTTCACGTAGTGAGCGGATTTTGAGATGACCTTTGCTGGAGAAGCTTCTCCAAAACTCACCCCCTCTGGGGGGTTGCTGTTCCCGGCTTCCTGGAGCTGGGGTGCGATGATTGCCTCACTGCTCCCAGATTCCAGGGGCTGTGGTGCACTGGCCTCCTCAGGTTGCAGGCAAAGTTGGGGTGCGTTGGTCTCCTTGTTGTCTCCAATTTTCTGGAGCTCGGGTGTCTCGTCCTCCAACGCCCTGGAGCTTTGCCGCCTCTTCTGTCGGTGCCGCTCTGGCACTTCCTCATCCGAAGAGCTGCTGCCCTTGTCATCCGTGTCGGATGGGAGACGCCTCTTGCCGCTTCTCTGGGAAACGCCTTTGCTTCTTCTTCGCTCCCTCTTACTTTTCTTGTTCTTCACCGTCCGCCACTCCCCCTGCTGCTTTTCCACTGCTGCCTCCTCCTCCATTGATTCGCTGTCCTGAGGACTGGAAGGTTCAGGGGGTAGTGCTGTTGATTGGCTCTCTGTTGCCTCAATCTCTTTCTCCACCTTGTCTCTCTCTGTGTCCTCCTTTGTCCCGTTGAGCTCCCTGGGGGCCTTGGTGGTTGGAGTGACACGGAACCTTTCTTCTGCTTCCCCGTGGTCGGCTTTGGCTGCCTGTGCGTAAGTACGGCAGCGTTTGGGGCAGGTCCTGTAGAGGTGACTTGCCTCGCCACACAGGTTGCAGCACTTGGCCTGTTTGCAGTCTTTTGTCTGGTGCCCTTCCTGTTTGCAGATCTTGCAGAGGGAGGCGCTGCAGTTGGCCGCCACATGACCAGCCTTGCCGCATGAGCGACAATGCTTGGGTTGCCCAGCGTAGACCAGGTAGCCACGGTTTCCCCCGATAGCGAAACTGGAAGGAGGGTGGAAAATGGCTCCCTTACCATCGGTCTTTAGCGTGACCTTAAACAGGCGTTTGCCTGTCCAGATCCCCAAGTCGTCTCGAATCTCAGTGCCGCTCCCCACCTTATCGAAGTACCTGGTGAGGAAGGTGACCACGTCGGCGACAGGGACGAAGGGGTTGTACACATGCACCATCACCTCACGTTCCCGTTGCAACGGCAGAGAAAAGTGCGGCTCCGCCGTCAGGATCTTCATCTCCGGCAGGTCTCTCTTCTCCTCGAACACCCTCAGGAGCCGGACGCAGTCTGCCACTTGCTTGAACGTCACGTCAAAATAACCGCCTTTGCGGGAGTCGTGCAGGGTGAAGATCTCCGTAGCTTGGAAGCCGCACGCCTTCAACAGGATCCTCCTGGTGAAGAAGCCCCGATCCATAGGTGATCCTCCTTCGTCGCTGTGGTTCACCGTGACTCGGACGGTGATAGGTAACCCACGGTATGAATTTGGATTGCGATTGGTTTTCGCCCTTCCATCCCGACCTTGCCATGGCAGGACCATGGTGTCGCCCCTGCAACACTACATTTGATCTTAGCCAAGAGGCCGAGAAGCGATGTCTCCGATCGCTGCTGAATTAAACCCTATTCCGCTCACTGAGTGAATGACGCTCTCGGCCATTGTTGTGGGTATAAGTGCGCATGCGCTCTTATCCTCATGGTGACGACACTGGGGGCGGGGTTAAAGTGCGCATGCGCAGATCTCCGTAGCAATTCAGCCGTTGAAATCAATGGGAATTTCGCTCATCACAGAGAGAACAAAATCCCCGAACCTGTGTCGGCGCGGGGGGCAAGGGGCGTTGGGTGCGAGTGAACGTGTGGCGGAAGCGGGGACCATTTGCGTTTGAAGCTCTGTTTGTCCCATTTCGATATTCATTTTGCGCCCATCCCCTGCAGATTGTTTGTTATTAAACTGTCTCTCATCCCGTTAAATTTGGACTTTCTACAATCTCAGATATCTGTATTTTTTAGTTTTCACATTTTTGAGAGTTGTATTTGAATTGTATTCCATTATGCTCACTCGTAATAAAATCATTGATCATCGAGTCAATTACTCAATACTAACTGTATTATGGCCGTCTCCCCCTACCTCCCTCTGGACCATGACCCCACCACCGAACATCAAGCCATTGTTTCCAGGACTGTCACTGACCTCACCTTCTCTGGAGATCTTCCCTCCACAGATTCTAACCTCAGTCTCCCAACCTCGGACGGCCGCTTCTACCTCCTACCCAAAATCCACAAACAGGACTGTCCGGGTAGACCGATCTTTTCAGCATGTTCTTGCCCCATGGAACTCATTTCTTCTTATCATGACTCCGTTCTCTCTCCCCTTGTCCAGTCTCTTCCCACCTACATCCACGATTCATCTGTTGCCCTATATCAAATCAACAATTTCCAGTTCCCTGGCCTCAACTGCCTCCTCTTCACCATGGATGTCCAATCCCTATCAACCTCCATCCCCCACCAGGATGGTTTAAGGGCTCTCCACTTCTTCCTTGAACAGAGGCCTGAACATTCCCCATCCACCACCACTCTCCTCCGATTGGCTGAATTTGTACTCTCACTGGACAATTCCTCCTTGAACTTGACTCACTTCCTCCAAATAAAACGTGTGGTTATGGGTACCCACATGGGCCCCAGTTATGCCTGTCTCTTTATGAGGCATATGAAATATTCCTTGTTCCAGTCCTACTCAGGCCCCCTCCCACAACTCTTTCTCCTGCACATCGATGACTGCGTCGGTGCTGCTTCATGCTCTCGTCTGGACTTGGAAAATGTATTAACTTTGCTTCCAATTTCCACCCCTCCATCACTTTCACATCGTCCATCACTGACACTTCCCTTCCCATCCTTGACCTCTCTGTTTCAATTTTTGGTGATAGTCCATCAAAATTCAATACAAGCCCTCCGACTCCCACAGCTACATCGACTACAACTTCTCACACCCTGCTTCCTTTAAGGACTCCATCCCATTATCTTAGTACCTTTGTCTCCGCAGCAATTGTTCTGTGGATGCCACTTTCCAAAACAGTGCTTTTAGCATGTCTTCCTGTTTCCTTAACTGAGGTTTCCTGCCCACGGTGGTTGACATGGCCCTCAGACGTGTCCGACACATTTCCCGCGCCTCTGCCCTCACATTGTCCTCTCCCTCCCAGAACCATGACCTTGTCCTCACTTTTCTCCCCGCCAGCATTCAAAGGATCATCCTCCACCATTTCTGCTAACTCCACGATGATGCCACCACCAAACATTTCCTCTCTTCACCTTGCCTGGTGGGATTCCATAGGGACCGCTTCCCCCAGGACACCCTGGTCCACTCCCCCATCACCCCCTACACCTCAACCCCCTGCCACGGCACCTACCCCTGCGACCACAGAAAGTGCAACACATGCCTCTTTACTCCCCCCCTCCTCAAATCCAAGGGCCCTAACCCTCCTTTCAAGTAAAGCAACGCTTCACTTGCACTTCGCTCAATTCAGCCGACTGCATTCGCTGCTCCCAATACGGTCTCCTCTACATTGGAGAGACCAAACGTAGACTGGGTGACCGCTTTGCGGAACACCTTCCGTCTGTTCACAATCATGACCTGGACCTCCCTGTCGCTTGCCATTTTAACACCCCATCCCGCTCTCTTGCCCACATGTCCGTCCTTGGCCTGCTGCAATGTTCCAGTGAAGCTGGAACACAAACTGGAGGAACAGCACCTCATCTTCCGACTAGGCACTTTACAGCCTTCTGGACTTAACACTGGGTTCAACAAGTTCAGATCATGAACTCTCCCCTCCATCCCCACCCCCTTTCCTATCCCCCTTTTTCCAATAATTTATATTTTTTTAAATGTATTTTTCTTTTCCCACCTATTTCCATTATTTTAAAATGTATTTCCATCCATTGTTTCATCTCCACCTTTTAGCCTATTTCGATCCCTTCCCCCCACCCACCCCACCCTACCCCACCCCACCCCACCCTCACTAGCACCATCTGTCACTTGCTCGTCCTGCTTTCTACCCTTAATGTCACCATTAGCACATTCCTTAGATAATATCACCACCGTCAATACCCCTTTGTCCTTTTGTCTATGACATCTTTGGCAACCTCCCTTTTGCCTCCACCTATCAGCGGCCCTCCACCCAGCTCTACCTGTCACAACCCCATCAACCAGCTAATATTTCACCTCATTTCAATATTCCCTCAGTTCTGATGAAGAGACACACAGACTCGAAACATTAATTGTGTTCCTCTCCACAGATGCTGTTAGACCTGCTGAGTTTTTCCAGCTACTTTTATTTTTGTTTTGCTGCACTATGGCAGAAAGGCTTTAGACAGCGACCTTTCCCCATTGCGCCTTTGCGGCGGTTGCCCCAAGCTTTAGTGCTTCCCTCAGCACATATCCCTGGACCTTGGAATGTGCCAGTCTGCAACAGTCAGCCGGGGAAGACCAACAAGTTTCAGGCAGACCAAAGGGCGTCTTTCACCGAGTTGATGATCCTCCAGCTGCAGTTGATGTTTGTCTCAGTGCGTGTCCCTGGTAACAGCCCATAGAACAGAGTCCTGCTTCCAGAGATTTTCAGCATCTCACACTTTCACAAAGAATGAGGAAATCCTCTCACCTTCACTTTTTATATCTTCGGGAGGAATGGTGCTGCGGGCGTTGCTGATTGGTCACTTTGTGCTGCGTCTCGTAATGTTGTTCATATCACCAATCAGATAACTACTGAACTCACCAATCCGGAGACTCCACGGAGTGAGGGCGGAAAATACCGGCGCCAAATTATCAGATTCCAACCGATTTTTTTCAAATTTTAAAAGCCCGCAAACTTCTCAAAAACAGGACATAATATAGTACTAATTGTAAAGAGCTAATTCAGTATACGAATGTTAGATTTACTTAATCTCGATCTCTCTTTCCCTAGTCTACATTTTATCTCTGTCCGTTTCTGATTTTCATTCTGGGTTTATCTGTATCTAAAAACAAGTCGAAAATATCGGCGCCAAGTTTAAGGAATCCAAACTTTCTTTTTATTCGACATCGAAGACGGCCGATATATTTATAAAACAAAGAAGTGTTCAGATAGAAATTCCCATTAATAGTTAACACGATCTGACGCCAAAGTTTTAAAAATATCCATCCCTGATGGGACTATTTCACATTTTATCCCCAGTTCCAGATTCGCTTATAGAATCCGGAATCTATTCGGGGTTAATTTCGATCCTTTATGAAACCCTTTAACCAGCCGGCAGAAAGTCTCATTTACATAGTTCTGCAAACGGACGGTTTATTGTAGATATTCAACAGTCAAAAGTGAACATTTTTGGTGTAAATTTGCTAGCGTTGAGACTGAAGGTTTCTACACAACCGGGGCTGATAGGAAATGAACTGATCGATTATTGAGACCAAACTTGACCAGAACTGGAAACTGACGCATTTGCGTTTTATTCTCTCTCCAAAACCAGGGAAAGGGGCCGAATATGAACACGTCTGAGTACAAATTACAGAGGGTCAGCGGACAGTCATTAATTTATAGGACATTATTAACAACAGCGAATGATTGAAGAGAGTGATAAATCTGCATTAGCCTGAAAGTAGGAAACAAAACTAACAGAAAACATCATTCGAAAATGTTCAAATTAGAAACACGACAAATTAAACATTGAGATGATATAGCTTTCTCGGAGACATTGTGGGTGGCTCTTAAAAGAGCCTTTGTTTCGGGTGTGGTTCAGTCCGTTGTGGGGTTTTACTTGGAGCTGGTGTACTTGGTCACCGCCTTTGTCCCTTCCGACACGGCGTGCTTGGCCAGTTCCCCGGGCAGCAGCAGGCGCACGGCGGTCTGGATCTCCCGGGAGCTGATGGTGCTGCGCTTGTTGTAATGGGCCAGGCGGGAAGCCTCACCCGCGATGCGCTCGAAAATATCGTTGACGAACGAGTTCATGATGCTCATGGCCTTGGAGGAGATGCCGGTGTCGGGGTGAACCTGCTTCATCACTTTGTAGATGTAGATGGAGTAACTCTCCTTCCTCGACTTTCGCCGCTTCTTGCCGCCCTTTCCTGCCGGTTTACTCACCGCTTTTTTGGCGCCCTTCTTAGCAACTGGTTTCTTCTTCTCTTCAACCATCTTCAATCTCAATTTCACACAGAAATAAACCAAACCCCTTCCGTCCGCTCATTATATAGACAGTCTGACAGATATATGCTAATGAGGAATGGGAGAACAATGATTCTGATTGGACAATTTTAAAACAAAACGGGGACTTAGTTTGTGATTTTTTTTTGATTGGATAGCTAAACCGACCAATTATATTTAGGTTTCTCCACCAATCATTAGCCTCCTTACTACAATCAGGAAATAAATTTTCCAAAGCCCCTCTCCAGCCGGAGTTTCTCAGTGTGTAAGGATACACCGGGAAATGTCGCCTGGCTGTCGGTGCGAGGGGCTGTCCGGGAATGTGGGTTCATTCAGGAATTGTGAGTATCTGGTCTTCTTATCGTGTCCACGGACAGTCTATACATGGCCCAGCCAGAACTGGACACATTGTTGCGCCTTGTTGTTGAATTCGGCAAGATCTGCAACAGTGCAGGGTTCCTCTAGCGATAGGCATTGCAGGAGATGTTGCATAGTTTGTGGCTCAGTTCCACATTCACAAGTTGTCGGGCTGGTTGTATATCCCCATTTTCTTAGTGACACCTTTGAACGACCTACACCAGTCCTAAGTCTGTTAAGGCACTTGAATGTTGCCCAGTTGCAATTAGCTCCTTGGGGAAGGCTTTCATCCGGTAGAATTTCCATCGCTGGGGGTTGTTTGAGACTGGCGAGCCAGTCTTTCCACAAGGCGATGCGGGCTTCAGATGGGGTGGATTGTAATGGAACAACACTGTTCATGAAGCTCTTCCTTGACTTTAGGCGGCTGGGTGTAGGTGTATGACCATGTAGAGGGTGCCTCTCATCTGATGTTTGACGGAGTCGCTCTTTCTTGCTGGCTACCGTTCTTCTTATATCAGGGGGAGTGATATCCGCCAGGATATATAGGCTGTTGGTGTTTGTTAGTTTTAAACAACCTGTGATAAGTCGGCAGCTTGCATTCAGAACGGCATCCATCTTCTTAGCATGAGCAGATCTTTCCCATGCAGGGCAGGTGTATTCCCCAGTGGAATAGCAAAGAGCAAGTGCACTGGTTTGCAATGTTTTCGGGCTTGCTCCCCATTTTGTGTTAGTGAGCTTATTCTGGATGTTGTTTTGTGCGCTCACTTTTGCCTTTGTCTTTTTGATGTGGTTCTTGAAGGTGAGGCATCTGTCAAGGGTGACTCCTAAGTAGATAGGGTGCTCGCAATGCGTCAGTGTTGCTCCACACCAGGTTACTTTAAGCTGGCGTTTGGCTTCACGCTTTCTGAGGTGGAATGCACAAACATGCGTCTTTGATGGGTTTGTGCGAAGGTGGTTTTCTTGTTAGTAGGTTGTAGGTCCCTCCAAGGCCTCAGAAAGTGTTTTCTCCACGATGCTAAAATCAGTGCTTTGGGCAGTGGCACATAAGTCATCAGCATATATAAAACATGTCTGGTAATGTGTGTAATTTATTCATTCTCTGATCCTGTGTGTGTTTGGAAGGCCGTGGTACAGTATGCGAGTGTCGGGTTTATTCTGTATCTGTGACTTGATGGGACCATGTCTCAGTGTTGGGCTCACTTGGCATCCTGAAACTCATTGTGCATCTGTCCGTTATTGGTGCATGTAAACAAATTCATTTGCTTCTTGGGACTATAAGCCAGAGCGGAATAAAATCAGTATGTGTTTCTCTCGGCCACAGAAATTGTTGGATTGATTCTGTACCTGTCAGTCCCTGTAATTGGATGTTAATGAGATTCTGTATTTGTCAGTCTCTGGCACTGTAGGTCAGTGTGTTATAGGTTCTATATCTTTCAGTCTGTGTTACTATATCTGAGTCTGTGAACTTCTCATTCACTATCAGTGCCTGATACTGTGTGTGAATGTGAGATTAATTATATACCTGTCAACATCCGTTGCTGAATGGCAGTGTGGAGTTCAGTCTGTATCGGCACTGATTCAATGTGAGTCATTCTCAGCAGCCCCATCTCTTGCAATGTTTGATGCAGTTAATCTCAGTGTCACATACAGCACCAAAGACAACCAAATCTGGAATCTGTCTCAATGGGTTGTACTGGATATGAGTGTGGTTAATTCTCTTTTAATCAGTGGTGCTGTGTGGAAGTTTGCAATCCATTTTCTTTCTGTTGAACTCTGGGACGCTGTGTAAACGTTGGTTCCATTTTCTAGTGCAGTGCCTGATGCTTTGCTGAAATGAAGAATTCATTTTGTCTCTATCAGTCTTTGGCTCTGAGATTCCTCTGTTTTTCTCAGTCTGTGGTACTGTGTGAATGTCAGATTCATTCTGTATCTCTACATCTCTGGGACAATTTGAGATTCATCCTGTATCTATCAGTCAGTGTGCTTTGTGTGATGTGGGATTCATTCTGTACCTGAAATTCTTTGGCACAGCCTATGCACTGGGATTCATTTTGTATTACTCTCTTTCACAGTGCATTTATTGGTCATCATACTGTATCTCACAGTGTCTGGTATTGTGCAAGATGTGTTGAGTAGTCTCTGGTGCTGTCTGTAAGAGAGACAGTTGTTGTTTAGTTCTCAGTTTTTGATGTTGCATGTGACTCTGGGAATAATTCTGTATCTGTCTGTCATATTTATCTCAGGAGTATTGTTCAAAATGCAATGCTTAACATCTTCAAACCTTTAGGAAAGTAGTTTTATCATCCTCATTCTTACTTGGCCTGGCTTATATTTGATCCTAGAACCAAGCACAACAATGACGTTGACTCTGAACTGCCATCTACAATTGCCGAGTAAACAACTCAGTTGAATTCAAGAAGGCAGCTCACCACAACCTACCCCAGGGCAATTAGGAATGGGCCCATATCCCATGAATGAATGAAAAAGCTCACATCTCCTACAATAACCAGTTATCACTAACACTCTAGATGATTGTCAGAATTGAGCCTACCTGACAATATCTCCACTTCAGAGTTAAGTTCACATTTTCATATCAGGCTGACTATCATTATTTTTAATCGAGCAGAATTATCAAGTGGCCTTTCTACAGATAAATGTTAAAAAGTGTCAGACTTATCAACTGCTCTTTAGACCTGTAATTATCTGACCTTGTGTTGTGAGCCTATATCCCATGAATGAATAAAAAAGCAAAAACCTCCTACAATAACCAGTGATTACTAACACTCGAGATGTTTGTCAGCATTGAGTCTCCCTGAAAATTGCTCCAATTTCGAGTTAGGTTCACATTTTCATTTCCCATTCACAATCAGTTTTTCTTTAATCTTGCAGCCTTATCAAGTGGTTTTTATACTGATAAATGTTTAAAAGTGTCAGACGTATCAACTGCTCTTTAGACCTGTAATTATCTGACCTTGTGTAGTGAGTGAGGAGATTCCCCACTGGGTCGTGCAAAGCAGAAATCTGGATGGAAATTAATTCCAATGCCTGGAAATCAGGTAGAATACAAGTCTGAATTTCTGATTTTCATCCTTAGTCGATCAGGATTCTTGCTGGGAGCGTGAACTTGCAAAGTGGTGTTTGAAACCAAACAAACCACACTAGATCCCTCTTCATTTGTGGAGATAAATCCAAGGAAAGCAGTTATATTTCAGATGGAGAATTGGGATGGGTACCAGACACAGCTCAGGACAACTAAACTTGCACTCAGAGAGTGTAAGGGATAATGGGGAAGAAGATGGCAGATAAATGAATCCCAATATGGAGTTATCCATATTACAGTTGAAACCTCATCAGTAATCAGCACTGGATTAGAATAGCTGAGACTATTAACCTCGGGAAAGGATGGATGTTGAATGGACATGATCAATGTCAATAAAGAGAATCAATTTTGCCCACGTGGAAAGATAATTTGATCTCGTTGGACAAGAGGGAAATAGAAAAAAGAACAAGAGGAAAATTAAATAGGCCGGTGAGGAAGAATATGCCAGTGGGAGCAGCTCAGCTGCTCTTGCAGAGAGCTGGCACAGATACTATGGGCCGAATGGCCTCCCTTTGCTGTAACAATTGTGAGATTCTATTCTATATATTATGAGTGTAAGCCTGACTTATGTTTAATATAAAATGTGTTTCAACTGGAGTTAATAGCTGTGGGTATTAATCAGATATTATGTCAGAGTTTTGGATTAGAGTTCCATCTCTGCGAACACAATCCTGAATGTCCATATATCATACAATCTAATACATTTCCCAGAATGTATGATCAGCTTCATGCAGATTGTAGATACACTGAGGTTTGGGGAGTGGTATGTAATGCATTGTTCAGTCTGCCGTCTTAGTCCTTTAACTTTGATTCTGTCTCTAATTTTCTCAGTAAATCATGGATGGTGGGCCCTCCTCTTAGAACATATACATTCCAATCGGAGCAAAAAATTCCATGAATTCTGAGATATCCCTTTAAATATCTGCCACTGCCTATCCCTTCGCCATGATCTCATTGAATGACGGAGCAGGCTCGAATGACTGAGGGGCCGAATCCTGCTCCTGGTTCGTATGTTCCTAACTATGTTAGTACCAGAATTAACCAAAGTAATCCCACTCTCACATACAGCAGTAAAGATAAACAGATGCAGAATATGTTTCAAAGATTCCCAGATGTTGACAACGACTCTCACATTCCTATTCAATACCAGAAACTGACAGATACAGACTGAATTCTACACTCTGATTGCGGATCAGATGTTGGCATGTCCAGAATTAATCTCAAACACCGACCGGGTTCTGGGAGTGAATGCGAATTGCACACTCGGATAGCAGCACAGACTGAAATATATACAATCAATGCCACACTGATTTACAGCGCCAGAAACTGAGAAACTCATGAGTGAATCTCATTTCCAGTTCCATAAACTGAGAAACTCATGAGCGAATTTCATTTCCAGTTCCATAAACTGACAAGCACAGGATACATCAGACACACACTGTACCACAGCTTCAAGAACAGAATGTACCCACTGTACTCTATCCCCCTACCTCACACAGTATCCGAGTAAGTGGCACACATTAGCAGAGCGTCAGAGAACCAGAAGGAAACTTGCATCCCCGGACGGTCCCTCGCACCGACAGCCAGACAACATTTCCCAATATATCTTTACACACTGAGAAACTCTGGCTGGAGAGAAGCCTTGTAGAATATGTTGCCTGGTTGCAGTAAATTGGCTAATGATTGGTGGAGAATTCGAAATCTGATTGGATATTTAAAGACACCAATCAGAAAAATAAGAGAGAAGAGGCTGTTTTAGTTTTTTAAAAAGTGTCCAATCAGAATCAAAGTTCTCCAATCCTTCATTAGCATAGACCTGGGAGACTGTCTATTTAATCGGCGCTCGGAAGGGATTTGGTTTATTTCTGTGTCTGAAACTGAAAATGGTTGATGAGAAGAAACAAGTTCCCAAGAAGGGAGCCAAGAAAGCCTTAAAGAAACCGGTAGCAAAGGGCGGCAAGAAGCGGCGAAAGTCGAGGAAGGAGAGTTACGCCATCTACATCTACAAAGTGATGAAGCAGGTTCACCCCGACACCGGCATCTCCTCCAAGGCCATGAGCATCATGAACTCGTTCGTGAGCGATATTTTCGAGCGCATCGCGGGTGAGGCTTCCCGCCTGGCCCATTACAACAAGCGCAGCACCATCAGCTCCCGGGAGATCCAGACCGCCGTGCGCCTGCTGCTGCCCGGGGAACTGGCCAAGCACGCCGTGTCGGAAGGGACAAAGGCGGTGACCAAGTACACCAGCTCCAAGTAAAACCCGGCAATGGACTGAACAACATTCAAAACACAACGGCTCTTTTAAGAGCCACCCACAATCTCTCTGAAAAAGCTATTTCATCTCAATTTTTACTTTGTCATGTTTTAAATTTGAACATTTCGAACTCTGTTGTTTCCCTCATATTCGGGCTAATGTAGATTTATCACTCGCTGAATTCTTAGGTTCTGATAATAATACCCCATAAATGAATGACTGCCCGCTCACCCTCTGCTCTTTGTTCTCAGACGTGTTTATATTCGGCCCCTTTCCCTGGCTTTGGAGAGAGAATAAAATTCAAATGCGTCAGTTTCCAGTTCTGGTCAAGTTTGGTCTCAATAATCGATCCGTTCATTTCCTATCAGCCCCGGTTGTGTCGGAACCTTCAGTCTCAACGCTGGCAAATTTACACCAGACATGTTTGCTTTTGACTCACGAATATCTACAATGTACCGTCCGTTTGTAGAACGATGTCAATGAGACTTTGCCGGCTGGTTAAAGGGTTTCATAAAAGATGGAAATTTTCTCCGAATAGATCCCGTATCTGGAACTTGGGATAAAATGTGAAATAGTCCCATCAGGGACGGGGAATTTTAAAACTTTGTCGTCAGACCGAGTTCACTTTATACATAAGACTTTCTACATGAAATTTATTCCTTATTTTATAAATCTATCGGCCGCCTTTTCGATGTCGAAAAGCGTAAATTTGGAGCTGTTATTTTCGGCTGGTTTTCAGGTTCAGATAAACCCAGACTGAAAATCAAACAGACAAATACAGATCAACCGTAGAATAGAGAAAGGGAGAGCGAGATTAAGTAAATCTAACATTCGTATATTAAATACTGAATTACCTGTTTCCAATTAACACTATGTTCTGTCCGTTTTTTTTACAAATTTGGCGGGCTTTGAAAATTTGTCAAAAAAATTGGTTGAAATTTGGCGCCGGTATTTTCCGCCCTCACTCCGTGAGTCTCCGGATTGGTGAGTTCAGTAGATATCTGATTGGTGATATGAACAAAGACGCGGCACAAAGTGACCAATCAGCAATGCCCGCAGCACCATTCCTCCCGAAGCTATAAGAGAAGCGAATGTGAGAGGATTTCCTCATTCTCTGTGAAAGTGTTTGTGAGATTGTGAAATGTCTGGAAGAGGAAAGACCGGCGGTAAAGCTCGATCCAAGGCCAGATCTCGCTCCTCCCGGGCTGGACTGCAGTTCCCGGTGGGCCGTGTTCACAGGCACCTGAGAAAGGGCAACTATGCTGAGCGTGTGGGTGCCGGAGCCCCGGTCTATCTGGCTGCTGTGCTCGAGTATCTGACGGCTGAAATCCTCGAGCTGGCCGGTAACGCGGCCCGGGACAACAAGAAGACCCGCATCATCCCCAGACACCTGCAGCTGGCCGTCCGCAACGACGAGGAGCTCAACAAGCTGCTGGGAGGGGTGACCATCGCTCAGGGCGGGGTGCTGCCTAATATCCAGGCCGTGCTGCTGCCCAAGAAAACCAGCGCCGCTGCGGCCTCGAAGACCAAGTGAAGCGGCCATTCTTTCATCTAATAACCCAAAGGCTCTTTTCAGAGCCACTCACAGAGTCTGTGAAAGGGCTGCTCACTGTCTGAACTCATTTCATTCTGGCTCTGAAGGAGCGTCATGCCCATTCGAAACGGTAACTCTGTCCCCACACAGATGCTGCCAGACCTGCTGAGTTTTTTCCAGCATTTTCGTTAAAAAATACTAGCTTCGCTGCAAAAGACAGCCCGGCATACCTTACAACCCGCTTTCAATTCGGATTCCTTACCTGATCTGTTTGTAACAGGCGGGTAGAAAGCTATTGATGGGCGAAATGACCGTGAAGGCCGATAGTTCTGGGTCTCACACATAAACATCATGAACTGTATGGGTTTTATTCAGGTCACGGTTCAATAGATGTTGAAGAGAAAATGGTGTGAGTCATGTTTCCACTATACTGTAGTGGGAGAGTGGGGTCTGGGGAGGTAATACACCGCTCCACTCCCCACTTAAGACATCAACAACCTTAATAAATGAACTAATGACCGAAAAAGGACATGTTTGATTCATCTTTAGATTTCTCTCTCCCGTTCCCAAGTCAGTGCTCTTAATGTGACGTTTTTGGTGGCTCTTAAAAGAGCCTTTGTTGTGTGTTTGGTAGAAAGGGTCGAGTTGTTCAGCTGCCGCATCCATAGAGAGTGCGTCCCTGGCGAGCTAGGCGGCGGATTGCTGGTTTGGTGATGCCCTGGATATTATCACGAAGCACTTTGCGATGCCGCTTTGCTCCGCCTTTCCCCAGTCCTTTAAACCAGCAATCCGCCGCCTCTCACTCTCTGTCCCTTTCTCAGTCAGGTCGGGGCGGGCTACATAAAAGAGGAACGTGAAGCAGCTCGAAACAAATCTTACTCAATGGAACGTCTTGTTTATCTATAGTTAGAAACCCGGATCTTTTAAATCCAGACCTGTCAGCAATATCCCCGCCTCATTCCAGTCGCTTCTACAAACAGACAAACAGTCTGTTTCCATTTCTAGGACAGCTTCTATTCCAAATGATTGGGACTAAGAACAAGATAAAATCGGATCACGGGTCTGTAATTTAGTTTATTGAGCGGGAATTCGAAAAGTTTTGCAAAGATTGAACCGGTCAGTGAAAGTGTCTGTCTAACAACTGGAAATGAATACCGGCTGAAATTTAAACAGTTGGTATTGAATTTGTGACAACAAATCAATTATTTTAAGGGAAGTGTTGGTGTAGTTATTTCAGAGAGAACTTCATCACCCCTTCCAGGATAAGTTGCATTTTTTTACTGTTCGGAACTTTGTGGATATCTACATGGAGCCGTTGTAGTTGGTCACTATCTTTGTCTGTTTCACGGCCCGTTCCCCGGGCAGCAACAGACCTTTTCCTGTCTCGATGTGTCCACAGAAACAACAGGAGCCAATTTATTGTGGACTGGTGCCATCTGCTGGCTGCACGTGAGACGTGCAAAGAGGTAACTTCTTTGGGGACATTTTAAATGAGTGTGAAACAACATAAACATGGTGAGAATTATTGCAAAACAGTTTATCATTCATACACAAGATGCCAAAGATATAGTGTGTTTCCCGGTACTATAAATGCTGACTGTGATTTTAAAGCAGTGTGCGATGGTGGTATAGTGGTGAGCATAGCTGCCTTCCAAGCAGTTGACCCGGGTTCGATTCCCGGCCATCGCAGTAATGACTTATTTTTCAGCATTATCCGTGATCAGACCACAATTCCGGACCCGCAGAGTTAATCTCTGTGGTTTCCAAAATTAGATAAAGAACAGAAAGTGTGGGGAGATTTCCAACAAGAAAATAAAGGACTAACGAAATGAAATAAGTCTAACATTTTCATCACTCACGTTTTTCGAACGTAAAATTCGGGCCTTGGGTGGAAAGACGCCTCACCTCCTCCCCCTCGCATATTTCCGATATGTCGATGATACGTTTGTTATATTTAAATCCGCAGCTGCATGTAACAATTTCCTTACATGTCTTTATGGGCTCCATCCTGCGCTCAAATTCACCTATGAAATGGAGCAGTCAAAATAACTCCCCTTCCTTGACACACTAGTTGAGAAATCTTCCAGAGGATACTCTACCAGGATTACCGTAAGCCGACCTTCACTGGTCAATATACGCGTTGGGATTCTTACAGTCCCACGCTCTGTAAGATTGGTCTCATCGGCAACCTTGTAAATAGGGCCCGAGCCATTTGCTCAACGTGCAAGCTTGATGCTGAAACCTGGCTCATCAAAGGCATCCTGCAGGGTAATGGCTACCCTGATCAGATCATTTCGCGCTGTGTATCACACAAGCTCATGACCGGACCTAAGACGGTCACTTTCCACCCTGAAGTATATTCTCTATCAGTATAAATTGGTGTCTTCCCCTTATATTGGTTTTCTTGGGAGTGTCCTGTTGAGTGCAGAAGGAAAAGCTTTGACATGTCTCTTTTTTCAGCCATTCTCAAATACATTGGCGCTTATTTTCAATTTGAAAACCCGTTTCAGCTCTGCCAGTTTGGCTCAATCAATCTGCGGCCCATTTTCTCATTAATCTTTGAAAGTTGGTGAAATAAGCTGCTCTCTGATTGGTTACAAAAGCCACCCAATGAGATTCCGAACACATTGACCATTCAGAAGTGGCCGACTGCATTCCCCAAAGACAGGGGAAGGGCGAGTGCGGGATGAATTTTTCATTCGTGGTGTAAGTGTGTGTAAGCTTGTAGAAAGACCGGCGGTAGAGCCCAGGACAAAGCCAAAGTCACAAGTCTCGCTCCTCCCGGGCTGGACTGCAGCTCCCCGCGGGCCGTGTTCACAGGCCCCTGAGAAAGAGCAGCTATGCTGAGCGTGTGGCTGCTGGAGCGCTCCGCTCTTCCGATTGTAACATTCCCGGCCGCTTTCAGGGGACAGGATCAGAAATCAGCCGTTTCTCTCTGTCCCGATGAAGCCTGTGTGAAGGAGTCGGTTGGTAACCAATGTCATTGCGTTTCCAGTGAGCTGAGATTGGCTCTGTTTTAAATCGCTGCTTTGTTACCGCCGGTTACAGATAAGAGATTGACACATTTAATCTGTTCCTAAAATAGCGCCAGGATTCTGTGACGCAAAATGCAATATTACAGCTCCTAAAGTGTGAGATTAAAATTGCCTGGAAATTAAGCCGTTCGGCTATTATCTTTTTTTTCCGTCAAATTGGCAGGCTTTTCGATTTTGAAAATATAAGCCAATCGGCACGTCCAATTCCTGCTACCTGGCTCTCCGAATGGTTGAAGATTTGGATTGAGAATGGACTGCCCAATCAGAGCTAGAGCCTGTCTAAAGCCTCTCAAACCATTCACAATGATTATTTATGGATGTTAAACTGATGGAATCTGTACCTTCCACCCCATCTGTACTTGAGTCCTAAAATATATTTTTTTCCAACAGGCAAATAATTGAAGGAACCAGAATAAATGTGGTGTTTCCTCCAGCCAAGCTAGAATGAAGATTCCCGCCAGCTCCTCCCACACAGTCCGTACATTATCACTGACAGAGCGCAGAGACACAGACAGGACATCAATTTCACAGTCACAGACAGCAGAAATAGTTCCAGAGTCACACTTTCCATCCATCAATCAAAGAGTGCAGGAGAGATAGATGTTGTTTCCATGTTCCCTCGACTCAGTACCAGAGTCCAAGACAGTGATTGTCAGAATAAATCCAAACACATTTGCAGTTCCACTGACAATGTCTCCACACTCACATACAGTAACCAAGACTGACAGGTTCAGAATGTCTCTCAGTTTCACACAGTACCAGTAAGTGACATAGATATTGAATCCCACGTTCACAAAATGGGCCAGAAAAGGGCAATGAAGAATGTATCTCACTCTCAAATACAAAACAACAATCTGACGGTTTCAGCACAACATTATAACTTCTGCTTGGTATAACAAAATATTATGAAATGTCATCTTCACCGTTAGTAATTCCAAATACCTCCCTTCGCCGTCCAATAAAATGTGAACGGTTCTTGTCTGTTCTGTCGCTCTCTGAGTGTGCTGACATCTACTGGCCAGAGCTGAGAAGTGCAACAGAGCGGAACTTTTTTTTAAATTCAATGGACGTGAGATTCGCTGGCTCGGCCATCATATTTATACAACCGGGAACACGTTTGTACTGCAGGGAAGCATTTTACACAACAACAAAGAACATTTCTCAACACCAGAGAGCACAATTCCACAGCAGGAAATATATTCTAAACATGTGAAACACTTTAACACCATAATGGAACAGTAGACATTAAAAATCAAGCAGCAGAGTGGCGCAGCGGGAGCGTGCTGGGCCCATAACCCAGAGGTCGATGGATCGAAACCATCCTCTGCTATTTACGTTCTCATTAATGCCAAAAGGGAGCATTTTCTGTTACCCACAATCATGTCTGTTATTTGCAACAGTTTCTTGCTTCCAGTGCAAAAATTCAATCTTCAACAAATCTCTGATATGGTGTTTATTCACAGATGGATACAAGCTGGAAATGCTGCAAACACATCCCAGCCAATGCTTTCCCCTTTCCCTCAGCCCATTCCTCCCAAAGAACTGGCACAGGCGCAATGTCCTGAGTGGCCACCTCCTCTTCACTATCACTGTATGATTATCTGAATAGAAAAAACATCCTCTTAGATGGAAACAATATCGTCAAGGTCATATTTTTTAAAGTTAATTCACGGGATGTCGGCTTCGCTGACTGGGCCGGAATTATTTGCCCATCCCGAGTTGCCCTTGAGAAGGTGGTGGTGGGCTGACTTCTTGAACCGCTACATTCCACAGTGCTGTTAGGAAGGAAGTTCCAGGATTTTGACCCAGCGACAGTGAAGGAACGGCGATATGTTTACAAGTCAGGATGATGAGTGACTCGGAGGGGAACTTAGCCGCAGGTTTTCCGATCTATAGGACACCCTGCAGTAATTCGTCATCTTTATTTGAACAGCAGCGTCCTCCCTGTGACATGAACCACCGAGAAGGACAAAACTATCAGCATAGCGGAGACATCATCGCACCAAATACACAGTTCATCATTATCTGGACAGAAATTGTCATTCCTTCTTAATCACTGGTTTAATTTATGGAATTCCGTCCCCATTATTAATAGTATTAATCATAATAATACTTAACCATAATTATCATAAAAGTTTCATTCCTTCAGTACAGATTGCACTAAATTATTATTTGACTGCCTCTGATTGTTTCCTGTCTTGTTTTACCTATTAATAGCCGATGGGAATTTAACGTGCTCAGTTTATCACTCATTCCGTCCTTATTGGCCTTACTTGAGGTGATAACCAGCATGTATATGACCTTTGTGCTCGAACTGAATGTCTGTCTCTAACATATTGCTGTCACTCATTGCCAGATGCTCATTCACTATCACATTGTTAAGTTATTCTAAATTCCAGTGAGTCTAGATCCAACCTGATCAACCCTTCCTCATTCGAAAACTTCCTCAGTCGAGGAAATATCCCAGTCACCTTTCTCTGGAACTGACTCCAATGCAAGTATGTCCATCCTTCAGTAATCAGACCAAATCAGCACCATTCTAGGTGTGGTCTCGCCAATGCCCTGAACAGTTGCAGCAAGGCTTCTCCGCTTTTCTATTCCAGTCCCCTTGCAATTAAGACCAACATTCCACCTGCCCTCCTAAGTATTTGATGCACCTAAATGACAACTTTTTTTCAATGATTATTATACAGCGGCATCCATATCCATCTGTACTGCAGCATTCTGCAATGTCATCTAAACATTTTTTGTAATTCTTGTACAAGGATCCCTCTGTACCACAGGATTCTGCAGTCTCTCTCCATCTCAGTAATATTCCTCTCTCCTATGCTTCTTGCAGAAGTGGTCAACCTGACATTTTACCACATTGTACTTCCATTTTATCCCCACTCACTTGAACATCTACATATCTATGCAGGCTCTTTCTCCACCCTCTGGTCTCACTCAGCTCTCACTCTCGGCTCCTCTGGCATAGTCCCAAGATTCTGACTGTTTAGGAAATTCTCGGATCTTTTTTTAGTTCAAGATGGATGACCTCACTCTTCCCAGTGTTGACCACCACCGGCCACAGTTTTATTCACTCACTGAATCTGTCAATGACCCTTTGAAACTTGCTGCTCCCACATACGCTACTAACCATGTCACCTAACCTAGTGTTATCAGCAAACTTGAATATAGGCTGGAAGTTATTAACATTTACAATAAAACAGAAAGTGCTGTAAAAACTCAGCAGCCCTGGCAGCATCTGTGCAGAGAGAAACAGAGTCAACGTTTGAGTCCGTATGGCTCTTCTTCAGAGCTCGCCACAACTTTACCCTTTTTGTCCCTTATTCAATTTTGTATCCATGCTGTCGCTGCCCCTTTAATCCCAGCTGCTGGAATTTTACCAAGTTCATTATGTGGGACTTTTTCAAATCCCTTTGGAAGTCCAGACACACTTCATCATGCTCACTTCCCTGGTCAATGTTCTCTGACACGTCATCAAAGAGCTTTATTAAGTGTTTCAGTGCTGATTTTCTGTTAACCAATCTGTGCTGGTTATCAATTATCAACTCATGTTCTACCGAGCGACAATGAATTTTGTTCTGGATTATTGTCTTTAAACGTTTCCCCACCTCCGGCATGAGACTAACTGCTCTGTAGTTACTGGGTTTATCCCTCTCCATTTTAAACACGGATGTAACATGAACAACCTGCAGTTGTTTGGCTTCACTCCCATATCCAAGGAGGATTGAAAGATTGTGGCTCGAGTCTCTGCTATTTCCACCCTTCATTCCCTCAGTAATCCAAGGTGTATCCGATGCGGATCGAGCAGCTTTTCTACTGTGAGCGGTGCCAGCCTTGTGATAGCTTCCACTTCATCTATTTTCATCCTATCCAATTTCCCCACCAATGACATTAGCAGCATCTGCTTGTTTTGTGATGACAGGTTTAGTGCAAAGTTTACGAGGCCAATACCAGGGATGGGCCGGTTGTCTTATGAGGTGAGGTTGAACAGGTTAGGCTTGTATCACATGGAGTTCAGGAGAGTAAGAGGCAACTAGATTCAAACCTTTAAGATCCTGAGGGTCTTGACAGGGTGGAGGTGGAGAGCACGTTTCCTCTTGTAGCAGAATCTGGAACTAGGGGTCACTGTTTATAAATAAGGGGTCGATCATTTCAGACAGAGTTAAGGATTTCTTTTCTATCTGAGGGTCGAGCGTCTTTGGAGCTCTCTTCCTCAAAAGCTGGTGGAAGCAGAGTCTTTGAATATTTTAAACGCAGAGTTAGATAGATTCTTGATTAACAAGGGGGGGAAGTGAAAGGTTATTGGGGGTAGGAAGGAATGTGAGGTTGAGGTTACAATCAGATCAGGCAGGGTCTTACTGAATGGCGGAGCAGGCTCGAGGGGCTGAGTGGCCTACTCCTGCTGCTAATTAGTTTGTTTGTATGTTCTCATTTAGTACATCAGCCATGCCCTCTCCCTACACAGGATCTCCAAATCAGCCCCACTTACAGTGACTGCCCTTATGCTGGTAAAAAATCTTCAGTGTTTTCAGTTGTTACCTGCAAATCTTTTCTCATACGCTCTCCCTTCTGATCTAATTTCCTTTTTCCATTTCTCCTCTGCACTTTCTGTATTCTGCTTGGTTCTGTAATGTATTATGAATCTGACTATTATCATCAGTCTTATTTGAAGTTCCCACAGAGCACAGGATGTGTAGGCAACAGCTCTCAGCTGTCCCAACATTTCACTGAAATGAATTGTCTAGTTAAGTAAAGTTTTCGCTATTTAGAGAGTTCCACTCCTTCCCTCTTGTACTTTTGCTTCAGTATCTCGGTTAAAATTACACAGCAGCTCCTTCCCCCTCTGCACTTAACCCTCACTTGCAAAAAATTGAAATTTTTAAGTCTTCACTCTGAAATTTACTCTCTCTGTGTTTGAGCTCACAGGTCACTTGTGTTCTTGTTTGTAATTTAATTGCTCCACGTAATTAACCTGAAAGTAAGATTTGATTTTGAATATCAATTCATTTGCACTGTAATTCCAGTTTATTTCAATACAATATATCAACAAACTAGAAGTTTGCTCCTAGTTTCTATGTTTTCCAGGGAAAATCTAGAGGTGACTTATTTGTTCTGCAATAACGTGCCTGCTCAACTCAGGTCAATAAATCCTGTTCTAAACAGAACGCTTTATACAGACAATACATCGACTTGATGAGCTGATGGTGCACGGAGCACTCAGCTTTTACTCACTGATCTTCACAAGAGTTGCTTCAGTTTTGATGTTGACTTGTTCGCTGGTGTCGATTTACTCAGACTCTTCACCTGATTTCTGTGCTGTCCATTGAAGCTTTCTCAGCAGAGTTCTCAATAATAGCTTGACTTTTCCTCATAGGATTTCAAACTTGATGGTTTTTGAACTATTTTATCAAATGATTTTGTTTTGTAAACGTCACAGTCGCTCTCATGATCAGGCAGAAAGTTTAACTGCTGCGTTTTCAAGCAGCCGACAGCTTTATTTGAGATGTCATTGAGAAAGGATTTTGAGTTTGAATCCAGTCACAAAATGTTCCAATGAAGCTCAAGGTTCGCTCGAGGAACAGCGGCTCATCCTTCAATGAGGAACTTTACAGCCTTCCAGTGTGAACATTCAGCTCAACAATATCGCTCTGTAAAAATTGCCAACATTCTGGTTTCCTTCTGTTCGCAGATGTGGGTTTGAGCCTCGGTTTCACTGAGATGTTCTGAATTGATCTTTTTCATGACGTCACAAAGCGCTTTATTATTCAACACGTCTGTCCATTACAGGGGCTGATGGAAGATCCAATCAGTGAGGTGCGCATTCACCCTTTAAAACATTATTTCAGGGGATGTGAGCGTCGCTCGCAAGGCCAGTCTTTGTTACACATCCCAAACTGCCCTTGAACTCAGTGGCTTTCTCAGCGGGCAGTTAGGAATCAAACTCATACGTAGCCCAGTCCATGGAAGACATCAGTGAACCAACACTGAGATTAGCGTTTATTTGCAGGTTTTAATTATTGAGTTTAATTTCCATCGGCAACTATGGTGGGAAATGAACCCAAGTCCCCGGAATATTTCCACTGCTCTAATGTTTCCCCTGAGAGAGAGATGGAAATATAATGTCGAAAGGACACTAAGTTTGACCCGCATGTTATTGTGAACAAAAGTACCGAATCCAAGATCTTACAAGAAAAGTCGAAGCAAGTTGGCCTCATAACTTGGGTTGGAGAATCACATCAGTGATTCCAGGCAGAACTTCTGCAAAATCACCGCAATTAGGCGGAAACAGTTGATAAAGTAACGACGAAGGTGGGATTTGAACCCACGTGTGCAAAGCACAATGGATTAGCAGTCCATCGCCTTAACCTCTCGGCCACCTCATCACAAAAGACGGGTTATTAAACCCCCTTCTATACTTTTTGCATCCATGACTCGTTGAAATAAATGATCCTCTTTGGTACAGCCCCTAAATATTCGGCCAGATGTGTAAAGATGGAAACGTAGTTTATGTCATTAAAATAAATGTGCACCACAACAGATCAGTGACTGTTGCAAACCGACTGATGTGAAACACTTCAACACATCACCCTAATATCCAACATGTTTCTACACAGTGTGAAAACCCACCACGGAACGACCGGAAGTTACAAGCATTTGGTAGCAAAAGGAAACCCCTCCCAGCTCACTGCAAGCACCGGAACACAGCTAAAATGTGGTAAATTAAAATGAAACACTGGGGTTCCCAGTTCTGCTTGTCCTTTCAGTCAAGATTGAAACTGAGTGCAATCAGCCTCCCTCGTGAATCCACAAGTAGACAGTTCCATCATTTAATGCATTAGAATGAATTCAGAGTCTCATGGCACGGAGAGACGTTCTTTAAACTTGGCATTCATTTATGTCACGTGTGTTGAGGTGATGCATTCCCTGCAATGACTTCCCGGGTGTTCAAACCTGGTCCTGATTTCCGGAACTGCCACCACCTCGAGCGCGATAGAAAATGCTGCATTAAGATGGGCTCATCCGGGAATTGAACCCGGGACCTCTCGCATATCAACTCAATGGAAATCCCAAAGCGAGAATCATGCCCCTAGACCAACGAGCAGGTGGCATAGCAAAACCCCATCAAGGAATCCTTTCATTGTCACACAAAGTGCATCAATCATAAGCAAATTACAGTTCATGCTGGAAATCTTTTCCAATGTTTTACAAACCCCGGGGACGACTCCAACCAGTGGAGAATTTCCCGCCTTATTTCCTTTCACTTCAGTTTTGCTGGGGTTCCTTGATGCCGCATTAGGTCAAATGCTTCTTTGAACTCAAGTGCAGTCACTTGCACCTCACGTCTTGAGTTCGGCTGTTTTCTTCAGGTTTGGACCAAGGCTGCAATGAGGTCAGGAAGAGAGTGACCCTGGCAGGAAACAAACTGAGCTTCACTGAGCGGGTTATTGCTGAGTAAGGGTCACTTGATCGCACTGTCGAAGACATTTTCCCTCATCTTCTTGATAAACAAGATAAGACGGATGGGGTGGTTTTTGCCGGTTGGATTTTCCTGTTTTTTTTGTGGACAAGACAGACCTGAGCAATTTCCCACATTGCTGGGTAGATGCTAGTCTGGTAGCTGTAATGGAACAACTTGGCGAGGAGCGAGACTATTTCTGGAGCACAGGTTGTCAGTACTGCTGCAGGAATGGTGTCAGGGCCCAAAGCCTTTGCAGTTACCCGTGCCTTCAGCCATTTCTTGATTTTACTTGGAGTGAATAGAGCTGGCTGAAGACTGACATCTGTGATGCATTTCCCCAGCTTTGTGCAAAAGCAAAACTGAGGGAATCACATACGTGACTCTATGAAGATCATCTGCTAAACGGTGAAAGGCGACAGTGTTTATCACAAATGGGTTCCATTAATTCAGATACAGATTTGGTGCAAAATTAGCCATGACGAAGTGTGATACACACACATTTTTCTGATCTGCAGTTAAATGTGCTCCCGCTGTGACGTTTACATAATCGTGAGTTGAGAAGGTTTAGGCGCTATCTGGTTGAGGTAATTGAAATGATTAATAGGTTTTAATGCGGAGAAATTATTTCCTCTTGTCGGGGAATACCGAACAAATGGATATTACCTAAAACTGAGAGTGAAGCCATCATATAGTGACGTCAGGGAGCAATTCACTCAAAGGAGGAAGAAAGCTGTTTGTTGGACAATCCCTGTGTAGTGATTGGCCGAGAGCTTATGGCAATGAACTGATGCTTTGTTTGGCTTTGCAACCCCTCTTTATCAAGAAAAACTGGAAAACTGGAGGGAACTGAAACGAGGTGTTGGCTGTCCTTTGTCATTATGCGATCATGTTCTCTAATATTAACGGAGGACTGTAGCTTCCTGTAAAACTAACATCCTTAGGTATCTGGGCCAATTCTGGCTCGAAGAAAGCGTTTCTATCAGCCGAAATAGCTCAGTTGGGAGAGCGTTAGACTGAAGATCTAAAGGTCCCTGGTTCAATCCCGGGTTTTGGCAACACGTTGCAAATCCTTTAACCTGGGCAGCTGCTGCTCGTGTTATTTGCCAGCTGGTAATGCCATCAGTTTTTGGGGATACCCAGTGCAGCTTCTGAGGGGAGGGGAGACTTACCCTCCTCCAAAGCACACGGGCAGCTCTGTGCCCGCTGGTCCACGTTACTGGAATAAAGGTCGGTTTCACCTTTCTTGATAAAAACATATGAAAAACCGCTGGTCAACTCAGCTCCCATTAAACTATGCTAACAACCGTGCAACTCTCATGTGTTCCCAGCTTCTGGTCCATCGATCGGTCATTGGGAATTTAAATTCCTGAAAATCCGTCTGTTGATCCATTGCAATGGTGCTTCTTTTAACATTAACCAGGGGACCGTAATTGGAATCCAATTAATCCATTGTTTACCTCTCATTTATTATTATTTCTTTGTGTATGTGTCTCTCAGTGATTAGGTCAAGAAATGAGCTCGCCTCAGTCATGCGGCGGACGGATCTCATGAGTATTACAAATATTTACCCTTTCCTTTTAAATTCAGATCAGAATTTATCATTGAAACACAGGAAATGCTGCTTAACCTGCTCCAAGGTCACTTCTATGACTGACTGAAACAACATAATTTGACCTTTCAGTAAGCCCTTTGTGTGCAGCCGTTTCTGGGGTTCTTCCTCAGTCACGAATATTGGAATCGGATCTTAGTTTTCTGCATGTTTAGTGGGAAGCCCAATATGTCATCTGCTTTACAGAAGGAGTCGACAGTGACTTGGAGCTAAGTTTCTGAGTGAGCGCCCTGTTACGAGCGGGATGGGAGGAGTGCGCCCTTGGTCTAGTCCCACTGCTCCACAGGTCACAACATTAGCTCAAATGTTCATTTCGCTCACCAAAATGGCCAATTATTTACCTTCACCAGTGTTCCCGAGAATAAAAGAGGTTTAAAAGTGGATTATTTCAATAAACCATAAATTTGTTTGTTTATTATAAAAAAGGTATTTTCGAATAGAAAAATAAAGCTTATGAACATTCAGTATGGATCTGAAATTATGCGAATTAATCTTTCGAGATACCATAAGTCACACACACACACACACACACACGCTCTCCCTCTCTCACAAACACACACACACACACATACATATACACACACACACTCTCCCTCTCTCACAAACACACACACACACGTTCTCCCTCTCTCACAAACACACACACACACACTCATAATAGAACACCATGATATTAAAAAGAGAAATAGGGGAAATTAAAGCAAAATGATGGGGATGTTGAAAATCAGAAACAAAAACAGAAAATGCTGGAGAAAATCAGCTGGTCTAACAGCATCTGTGCGGAGAAATAAATACAGAGTCAACGTTTCGAGTCCTTATGACCCTTCTTTAGAAAGGGGACAATTTTGAAAAACATTAAACGTCAATGGATCAAGGCAAAGGTCAGGGTGTGCAGTCCTTGATATGGGGTCAGTGTTCCACAGTCGCTCCCCCAGCACTGATCCGTGACAACATCAAGGAGTTGGTGCTAATCTTCCCAAAGGAAAAAAAAGGCCACTTTTTAAAACACAGTCTCCGAGGTATGTTTTCTTTCAGAACCATGAAATCCATGTGACCCTATTTCTACACAGCCCTATCGGGTCAAAATGTTCACAGCCTGATTTCAACATGGAGCTGTAGGCTTGTCTGAAAGAACATCCAGACTGGCAGAGCTGGGGGTGGCGGGGGGGGGGGGGGGTGGTGGGTGGGGTGGTGCGTCCGGGGGGTGAGTGTGGTGGCAGTTGGGAGTATGCAGTGAGGGGAGGGGCGTGTTGTGGGGGTAGATGTTGGTGGGTGGGGCGGGAGGGTTACAGCTTCATATTACTTGACCATATTTTAGCTGTGTTATTGGAGTTGCGGAAATTCAGCTTTAATTCGACTTAGCAAAGAAGCTCAGGGGGAATTAACGGTCAGGGAAGTTAGGCAGCGCTCACTTCAATTGCTGGTCATCACATGTCTAAGTGGCAGTTTCTCAGGGCAGTAAGAGTTGGGATGGGGTTACTTTTGGCAGAAAGTGTTGAAGTGGCATTTTCCTGCGACAAAACTGATAGCCAAGAATGTGCGGCAAATTAACAGAAAGTCCAACCAACTCATCCACACAGTCAAGCTGGTGAAACGAAATGACTGGCGACCTGGCTCTCACCCCGATCACTCGGTTCTCGGACTCCTGCAATGTTCCGATGAAGCTCAAGGTTCGCTCGAGGAGCAGCGGCTCATCCTTCAATGAGGAACTTTACAGCCTTCCAGTGTGAACATTCAGCTCAACAATATCGCTCTGTAAAAACTGACAACATTCTGATTCCCTTCTGTTCGCAGATGTGGGTTTGAGCCTCGGTTTCACTGAGATGTTCTGAATTGATCTTTTTCCTGACGTCACAAAGCGCTTTATTATTCAACACGTCTGTCCATTACAGGGGCTGATGGAAGATCCAATCAGTGAGGTGCGCATTCACCCTTTTAAAACATTATTTCAGGGGATGTGAGCGTCGCTCGCAAGGCCAGTCTTTGTTACACATCCCAAACTGTCCTTGAACTCAGTGGCTTTCTCAGCGGGCAGTTAGGAATCAAACTCATATGTAGGCCAGACCAGGGAAGACATCCGAGAACCACCACTGAGATTAGCGCTAAATTGCAGGTTTTAATTATTGAGTTTAATTTCCATCAGCAACTATGGTGGGAAATGAACCCAAGTCCCCGGAATATTTCCACTGCTCCAATGTTTCCCCTTAGAGAGAGATGGAAATATCATGTCGAAAGGACTCTAAGTCGGATTCCCATGTTACTGTGAACAAAAGTATCGAATCCAAGATCTTACAAGAAAAGTCGAAGCAAGCTGGCCTCATAACTTGGGTTGGAGAATCACATCAGTGATTCCAGGCAGAGCTTCTGCAAAATCACCGGAATAAGGCGGAAACAGTTGATAAAGTAACGACGGAAGTGGGATTCGAACCCACGCGTGCAAAGCACAATGGATTAGCAGTCCATCGCCTTATCCTCTCGACCAGCTCATCGCAAAATGCAGCCTATTAAACCCCCTTCTATACTTTTTGTATCCATGACCCGTTGAAATAAATGATTCTCTTTGGTACAGCTCCTGAATATTCGGCCAGATGTGTAAAGATGGTAACGTAGTTTACGTCATTAAAATAAATGTGCATCACATCAGATCAGGGACTGTTGTAAACCGACTGATGTGAAACGCTTCAACACTTCAACCTGATATCCAACATGTTTCTACACAGTGTGAAAAGCCACCGCGGAAAGACCGGAACATACAAGCATTTGGTCGCAAAAAGAAACCCCTCCCAGCTCACTGCAAGCACCGGAACACAGCTAAAATGTGGTAAATTATAATGAAACACTGGGGTTCCCAGCTCTGCTTGTCCATTCAGTCAAGATTGAAACTGAGTGCTATCAGCCTCCCACGTGAATCCACAAGTAGACAGTTCACTCATTTGATGCATTAGAATAAATTCAGAGTCTCATGGCACGGAGAAACGTTCTTTAAACTTGGCATTCATTTATATCACGTGTGTTGAAGTGATGCATTCCCTGCAATGACTTCCCGGGTGTTCAAACCTGGTCCTGATTTCCGGAACTGCCACCACCTCGAGCGCGAAATAAAAAAGCTGCATTAAGATGGGCTCGTCCGGGATTTGAACCCGGGACCTCTCGCGTATCAACTCAACAAAAATTCCAAAGCGAGAATCATGCCCCTAGACCAACGAGCCACCTGCAGAAGAGAACGCAAACAAGGAATCCTTTCATTGTCACACAAAGTGCATCAATCATAAGCGCATTACAGTTCATGCTAGAAATATTTTCCAATGTTTTAGAAACCCCGGGGACGACTCCAACCAGTGGAGAGTTTCCCGCCTTATTTCCTTTCACTTCAGTTTTGCTGGAGTTCCTTGATGCCGCATTAGGTCAAAAGCTTCTTTGAACTCAAGTGCAGTCACTTGCACCTCACGTCTTGACTTCGGCTGTTTTCTTCAGGTTTGGACCAAGGCTGCAATGAGGTCAGGAGCTGAGTGACCCTGGCAGGAAACAAAGTGAGCTTCAGTGAGCGGGTTATTGCTGAGTAAGTGCCACTTCATCGCACTGTCGAAGACATTTTCCCTCACCTTCTTGATAAACTAGAGAAGACTGATGGGGCGGTTTTTGCCGGTTGGATTTTCCTGCTATTTTTGTGGACAAGACAGACCTGAGCAATTTCCCACATTGCCGGGTAGATGCCAGTCTTGTGGCTTCACTGGAACAACTTGGCGAGGGGCGAGGCTATTTCTGGAGCACAGGTTTTCAGTACTGCTGCAGGAATGTTGTCAGGGCCCAAAGCCTTTGCAGTTACCCGTGCCTTCAGCCATTTCTTGATTTCACTTGGAGTGAATGGAGCTGGCTGAAGACTGACATTTGTGATGCATTTCCCCTGCTTTGTGCAAAAGCAGAACTGAGGGAATCACATACGTGGCCCTCGGAAACTCATCAGCTAAGTGGTGAAAGGCGACAGTGTTTATCCCAAACGGGTTCCATTCATTCAGACACAGATTTGGTGCAAAAGTAGCCATGACCATGTGCGACACACACACATTTTTCTGATCTGCCGTTAGATGTTGGATATTAGGTTGAAGTGTTGAAGTGATTCACATCAGTCGGTTTACAACAGTCCCTGATCTGACGTGAGGCACATATATTTTAATGACATAAACTACATTTCCATCTTTACACATCTGGCCGAATATTTAGGGCCTGTACCAAAGAGGATCATTTATTTCAAAGGGTTGTTCATGCGAAAAGTATAACCGAGAGGTTAAGGCGATGGACTGCTAATTCTTTGTGCTTTACACGTGTGGATTCGAGTCCCATCTTCGTTGTTACTTTATCAACTTTTTTCCGCCTTATTGCGGTGATTTTGCAGAAGCTCTGCCTGGAATCACTGATGTGATTCTCCAGCCCAAGTTATGAGGTCATTTTGCTTCGACTTTTCTTGTAAGATCTTGGATTCAATACTTTAGTTCACAATAACATGGGCATCCCACTTAGAGTCCATTCGACATGATATTTCCATCTCTCTCTAAGGCGAAACATTGGAGCAGTGGAAATATTCCGGGGACTTGGGTTCATTTCCCACCAGAGTTGCTGATGGAAATTAAACTCAATAATTAAAACCTGCAATTAAACGCTAATCTCAGTGCTGGTTCACTGGTGTCTTCCCTGGTCTGGCCTACATATGAGTTTGATTCCTAACTGCCCGCTGAGAAAGCCACTGAGTTCAAGGACAGTTTGGGATGTGTAACAAAGACTGGCCTCGCGAGCGACTCTCACACCCCCTGAAATAATTTTTTACAACGGTGAATGCGCACCTCACTGATTGGATCTTTCATCGGCCCTGTAATGGACAGACGTGTTGAATAATAAAGCATTTTGCGACTTAAAGAAAAAGATCAATTCAGAACATCTCAGTGAAACAGAAGGAATTCTCTTTAAGCTGCTCTAGAGACACTTTCACGGCTCAGTGGAACAATATAAATTCTCTGCCTTCATGGAATGAAGCCAGGCAGGAGCAGATACATGTGTCTCAATGATCAGACAATGTAGGTCAGGAAGCGTGTGTTTCGATGGTCTATGGATTCCTCTGTGAGGAATCTCTGGGAGGGGTTTGTTTTTGCTGCGGAATGTTTGTCTATTTCAGTTTTTCCGCAGTAGGTTTTCACACTGTGGAGATACATGCTGGACATGGTGTTGAAATGTTTCGCATCAGTCCATTCACACCAGTCCCTGAACTGATGCGATGGAAATTTCGTCGGCTAACAGAAACTCCATTTCCATTTTGATCATCTGGCTGAATATTCAGGACCTGTGCCAAAGAGGATCATTTAGTTCAACAGTCCATGGATGCCAATGCTCCATGACGTCGTTAGATAAGTGTCATGCATGTGGCGAGGTGGTCCAGAGTTTAAAGCTGTGAATCCATTATGTTTCCCACGCGTGAGTTTGAATCCAGTTTTTGTATGGAACAGCGTAATGCAGAATGGAAATCTGAAATTATCATTGTGATATCAAACCCAAGTTATGAGGGCAGACGGATTGTCTCGACATTTCTTGTAATTCCTTGAATAACTATATTGAAGGTTTGATCTCATGCGCACGATGATTAAATGACTCGCTAGCTTCGTTATTTAACCTGGTGGACAGTCTGCAAACCAAGCGGGAATTTACCTTGTTCAGGGGCGTTGACAAGAAGAACGTCTTCACGCGAAGAGTATTGGAAATCAAGAAGTCTCCCCCACAGAAGCTACTGCGGCTGAGAGACAATGGAAACATTACAAAAAGATTATTCATATTGTTTATTATTATTTATTCCTTCACCGGAATTGGCTCTCGCTGACTAAGTCATCAGTTATTGCCCATCCCTGACTATCATCGAGAACTTGAAACCGCTGCAGTCCATGTGGTGTAGGTATACTCACAATGATGTTAGGAACCGAGTTCCACAATGTTGTGCCAGTGACGGTGAAGGAACGGCGATACAGCTCCAAGTCAGGATGGTGTGTGGCTTGAAGAAGAACTTGCAGGTGGTTGTGTTCCCACGCATCTGCTGCCATTGGCCTCCTAGGCGGTAGATTTCACGGGTTTGTAAGTTGTTGTGGACGGAGACTTGGTGAGTCACAGCAGTGCATCTTGTAGACGGTATACACGGCCGCCACTGTGCGTCGCTGTTGGAGGGATTGGGTGTAAAAGGTGGTGTATTAGGTGCCAAGCAAGCGGGCTGCTTTGTCCCGTATGTTGTCGTGCTTCTTGAGTGCTCTTGGAGTTTCAAGCATTCAAGCAAATGGAAAGTATTCAGAAGGCGTCTGACCTGTGCCTTGTGGATGTGGGAAAGGTTTTGGGCTGGGGGAGCGGAGTCCCTCTCTGCAGAATTCCCAACACCTGAACTGCTTTTGTAAGCACAGTATTTGTATGTCTAGTCCAATATAGTGTCTGCTCAATCATAACACCCAGGATGTGAATGGTGCTTTATTCAGCGATGTTAATTCCATTGAGCTTCAGGGGAGATAATTGGATTCTCTCTGGCTGGAGATGGTCACTGCCTGGCCACTGATGAGGCGCAATTCTTACTTGCCACCTATCAGCCCATGTCTGAATATTGTTCAGGCCTCACTGTTCATGCAACGGACAACTTCAGAACCTCATGACTCACAAATGGTACTAAACATTGCGTAAATCATCTGCGAACATCTCGAATTCTGAATCTACTTTGCCGGGAAGGTCATTGATGAAGCAGCTGAAGTTGCATGGACATACATCTGTAACGTAGAGGCTGCAGTGCAGCTTCGCCAGAATGATAGTCGGATGAACTAGACTGGCAGGGGGATGGGGACCTGAGAGGGGAGACACGAGACAGGGAAACAAAGATAGAAATGAAAGACAGAAAAGCAAAAACATCAGAAGTAGAAGGCAGAGGAAATGGAGGCTGCAGCAAATAGGGCCAGAGTACAAAGAAAGATGTGTAAAAAGAAAAGCCTAAAGACACTGTAGCTGAATGAATAGAGCATTTGCAATAAGGTGGGTGAATTAACAATGCAAATAGATGTCAACGCATAGGATATGATTGTGATTACACAGACATGGCTGCAGGGTGACCAATGCTGGGAGCTGAATATCCAATGGTGTTCGATATTTAGGAAGAACAGGCAAAAAGGAAAAGTAGGTGGCGTGGCATTTTTAGTTAACGATGACATCAATACAATATTGAGAGAAAATCTAGATGCAGAATCAATCTAGGTGGAGCTGTGACGCAATCAGGTGCGGGAAACATTCGCGGGAGGTGTATACAGGATTCCAAACAGAAGTGGTAAGGTAGGGGGCGGCATTAGACAGGGAATTAGAAATGCATGTAACAAGTGTGCTACAGTTGTCATGGGTGACTTTAATTTACATATAGAGTGGACAAATCAAATTATCAATAATACTGTGGTAAATGATGGATTGTGCTTGAAATAGCTTTTTTGACAAGTACATCGAAGAACTAACTAGGGAACAGGCTATAATAGATTTGTTTATTTTTTTCAATGAGACGGGGTTAATGAATAATCTTGTTGTGCGAAGTCCGTGAGGGAACAGTGACCATAATATGAAAGAACTCTTTCTTAGGTTATAAAATGAAGTAATCCAATCCAAAACTATGGTCCAAAATCAAAACAAAGGAAACTGCGGAGGCATGAGGAGTGATTTGGCTAAAATCGATTGGGGAACTTCATTAAAAGGCATGACGGTGGGTAGGCAATGATTACTACTTAAGGAATGAATTCATGCATTGCTACATGTGTATATTCCTTTTTGGCGCAAAAAGACAACAGGAAAAGTGGTCCAGCCATGGTGTACAAAATAAATTAAGGATAGTATTAGTTCCAAAGAGCAGTCATATAAATTTGCTGGAAAAAGTAGCAAGCCTGTGGATTGGAAGCAGTTTAGAATTCAATAAAGGAGAACCAAGAGGTTAATTAAAAGAGGAAAAATAGAGAATGAGAGTAAACTTGAAAGATACATAAAGAGTATTGTAAAAGCTTATATAAGTACGCAGAAGAAAAAGATTAATGAAGACAAATGTAGGGCCCTTACATTTCGAAACAACAAAATTTACAATAGAGAACAAGGATGTAGCAGGGCAATTCAACAACTACTTTAGTTCTATCCTCACAGAGGAAGACACAAGTAGATTCCCATAAATTCCAGCAAACCAAAGGTCAAGTGAGAAGGAGGAATTGAAGAGAATTAGTATTCCTAAAAAAGCAGCGCTGAAGAAATTAATGGCACTGAAAGCCAATAAAACCCCAGGGCCTGAAAATCTACATTCCACGGTACTAAAGAACGTGGCCATGGAAATAATGGATGCGTTGGTTACCATCTTCCAAATTTCTGTAGATTCTGGAATAGTCCCAGCAGACTGTAGGGTGTCAAATGTAACCCCACAACTTAAAAAAGGGTGAGGGGAAAAAACAGGGTATTACAGTTCAGTTAGCCTGACATGAGGGAAAATGCTAGAGTCTATCATAAAGGATGTGATAACAAGAAACTTAGAAAACATCAACGGGATTAGACAAAATGAACAGGCATTTATGAAAGGGAAATCATGTTTGACAATGCTGCTGGAGTTTATTTGAGGACGTAACTAACAGAATAAATACGGGAGAACCAGTGGATGTGGTGTACTTTTTAATTTCAGGAAGCTGTTGATAAAGCCCCATGTAAGAGGTCTGTGTGCAAAATTTAAGCACATGGGATTGGGGGTGATATTTTGTTGTGGATTGAGAATTGGTTGGCAGACAGGAAACAGAGAGTAGGAATGAATGGGTATTTTTCGGAATGGCAGACGGTGACCAGTAGGGTACCACAGGGATCAGTGCTTGGGCCCCAGTTTTTCACAATACATATCATTGACTTGGATGAGGGAATCAAATGTAATATTTCCATGTTATCAGACGACACGGAACTTCATCGAAGTGTGAATGGTGAGGACGATGTAAAGAGGCTTCAAGGCGATTAAGGGAAGTTGAGTGAGTGACAAAATTTATGATAGATGCAATTTTAGGTGGATAAATGTTGAATTTATCCACTTTTGTAGGATAAACACAATGGCAGAATATTATTTCAATGTTGATACGTTGGGAAATGTTGATGTTCAAATGGACCTGGGTGTCCTTGTACACCAAACACTGAAAACAAGCACGCAGATGCAGCAAGCAGTTAAGAAGGCAAATGGTATATTGGCCTTCATTGCAAGGCCTCTTGAGCACAGCAGAAAGGATGTCTTGCTGCAGCAGTGCAGGGCCTTGGTGCGGCCACTCCTGGAGTGTTGTGTGCAGTTTTGGTCTCCATCCCGAGGAAAGGATATACTTGTCAAAGTGGAAGTGCATCGAAAGTTCACCAGAATGATTTCAGGGATGGCAGGATTGTCGTTTGAGGAAAGATTGGGCCGACTAGGCCTGTATTCACTGGAGTTTCGAAGAATAAGAGAGGTTCTCATTGAAACCTATACAATTCCGGCAGGGCTGGACAGACTGGATGTATAGTGGATATTTCTCCTTGCTGGGAGGTCCAGAATAAGGGGTAAGAATCTCATGATTCGGGGTTGGCCATTTAGGACTGAAATGAGGAGAAACGTCTTCACTCAGACGGTGATAAAGTTGTGGAATTCTCTACCACAGAGGCCACGTCACTGAATATATTCAAGAAAGAAATGGATTTCTGAACTCGAAAGGCATCAAGGGGCATGGGGAAAGAGCGAGAGTGAGGTGTTGAGATAGAGAATCAGCCATGACGATATTGAATGGCGGAGCTGGTTCGAAGGGTTGAATAGCCTACTCCTTCTTCGATGTTTCTAAAAGGATTAAAGAATGTGGGTAGGTTGGAATCAGAGCATCATAGAATGGTTATAGCACAGGATGAGGCCATTCATCCAACATTGTCCATGTCTGTCGCCTCCAGTTTCTTTCTATTTCAGTGTTTATAAAAATTCTCCATAGCTGCCTTGCTTTTGTACTCGATTCTTCTATTTATAAAACCCAGGTTCCCGCATGTGTTTTGTTCAGGTTGTTGAATTGAGGCTTATGAGGTGATTAAGGGACTTGATAGTTTAGATAGAGAGAAACAATTTTCCCTGTTTTGGGGAATTCAAAACAAGAGGACATAACATTCAATTTCAGCTAAGCCGTTTAGGGTGACGTCAGGAAACACTTCTTCACACAAAAGTTCGTAAAAATGTGGAACCTTCTGAAAATTGCTACTGAAGCTTAGGATTAGCTGAAAGTTTTTGATACTGAAACTGGGTACAAGTTTTTATTGTTATTAAGATGTAGGATATTTAAGGATTATGAAACCACAGTGGATAGATGAAGTGAAAAGAGGGACCAGTCATGAGTTGAACACGATTGATGTTGAACTGTCTCCTTATATTCCTATTTTCCCAAACTCCTCATCCTGCAGCAAACAGGCTTTCAGATGACCACTACTTTGTACATTCGTCTCAGCATCCCCTTCTTAAGGGGAACAGCCCCAGCTTCTCCAATGTACCCATCAAACTGAGGTTTCTCAGTGAAATCATTTTCCCACCAATGTTTCCTGTGCATTCCCTAATGTCGCCACATCTTTCTAAAGTGTGCTGATCATTGTTCGACACAATGTTCTGCTCATGGCCCAACCATTATTTTATAAAACTGTAGCTGCACTGGAACAGCTTGGCGAGGAGCGAGACTATTTCTGGAGCACAGGTTTTCAGTACTGTTGCAGGAATGGTGTAGGGGCCCAAAGCCTTTGCAGTTACCCGTGCCTTCAGCCATTTCTTGATTTCACTTCGAGCGAATGGAGCTGGCTGAAGACTGACATCTGTGATGCATTTCCCCAACTTTGTGCAAAAGCGGAACTGAGGGAATCACATACGTGGCTCGATGAAACTCATCTGCTAAACAGTGAAAGGTGACAGTGTTCCAATAGGGTTCCAATAATTCAGATACAGATTTGGTGCAAAAGTAGCCATGACCATGTGCGATACACACTCAGTTTTCTGATCTGCTGTTAGATGTACTCCCGCTGTGACGCATACATAGTCCTGAGTTGAGAAGCTGTAGGCAATATCTGGTTGAGGTAATTGAGATGATTAATAGGTTTTAATGCAGAGAAACGATTTCCTCTGGTGGGGGAGTGCAGAATAAATAGATATTACCTTAAACTTAGAGTGAAGCCATTAAATAGTGACCTCAGGGAGCAATTCACTCAAAGGATGAAGAAAGCTGTTTGTAGGACAATCCTTGTGTAGCGATTGGCCAAGAGATTATGGCAATGAACCGATGCTTCGTTGGGCTTTGCGCCCCCTCTTTATCAAGAAAAACTGGAAACCTGGAGGAAACTGAAACGAGGTGATGGCTGTCCTTTGTCATTATGCGATCATGTTCTCTAATATAAGCGGAGGAATGTAGGTGCCTGTAAAACTAACACCCTTAGGTCTCTGGTTCAATTCTGGCTCGAAGAAAGCGTTTCTGTCAGCCGAAATAGCTCAGTTGGGGGAACGTTAGACTGAAGGTCTAAAGGTCCCTGGTTCAGTCCTCGGTTTCGGCAAGTCCGCTCCCTTGGTCATCTCCCGTGTCTGCATGTGCTGTTCACTAGTTGATGTTGCGAGTAATTTTTGTGGAGACTCAGTCGCACTTCTGAGGGTAGGGGAGAGTTGCCCTCCTCCAAAGCACGTGTGCAGCTCTGTACCCGCTGGTCCACGTTACTAGAATAACGATCGGTTTACCTTATTTTTCTTTGAAAAACATGTGAACAAGCGCTGGTCAACTCAGCTCCTATTAAACCATGTAACTCTCATATGTTCCCAGCTTCTGATTCCTCGGTCAGTCATTGAGAATAGAAATCCTGAAAAATCCGTCTGTTGATCCATTTCAGTGGTGCTTTTGTTAACATTAAACAGGGGAGCGGAAATGGAATCCAATTAACCCATTTGTTCATTACTTTTTCTGCATGTCTGTGTCTCTCTGTGATTAGATCAAGAAATGAGCTCGCCTCAGTCATGCGGCGGACGGATCTCATGAGTATTACAAATATTTAGCCTTTCCTTTTAAATTCAGATCCGAATTTATCATTGAAACACAGGAAATGCTGCTTAACCTGCTCCAAGGGCACTTCTATGACTAACTGAAACAACATAATTTGACCTTTCAGTAAGATCTTTGTGTGCAGCCGTTTCTGGGAGTCTTCCTCAGTCACGGATATTGGAATCGGATCTTAGTTTTCTGCATGTTTAGTGGGAAGCTCAATATGTCATCTGCTTTACAGAAGGAATCGACAGTGACCTGGAGCTAAGTTTCTGAGTGAGCACCCTGTTACGAGCGGGATGGGAGGAGTGCGCCGTTGGTCTAGTCCCACTACTCCACAGATCACAACATTGGTTTGAATGTTCAATTCACTCACCAAAATGGCCAATTATTTACCTTCACCGCTGTTCCCGAGAATAAAAGAGAATTTAAAGTGGATTATTTCGATAAACAACAAATTCATTTGTTTATTATAAAAAAGCTCTTCCCGAATAGAAAAGTAAAGCTTATCAACATACAGTATGGAATATGAAATTATGCAAATTAATTTTTCGAGATACCATAAGTCACACACACACATACACGCGCTCTCCCTCTCTCACAAACATACACACAGACACACACACACAGACACACACACACAGACTCACACACACAGACACTCACACACAGACACTCACACACTCATAATAGAAAAGCATGACATAAAAAAGAGAAATTGGGGAAATTAAAGCAAAATACAGCGGATGCTGGAAATCTGAAACAAAGAGGAAATGCGGGAAAAATTCAGCAGGTCTAACAGCATCTGTGGGGAGAAAAACACAATCAGAGTCAACATTTCGAGTCCTTATGACCCTTCTTCAGAAAGGGGGGAATTTGGCCAAACTTTAAATGTCAATGGATCAAGGCAAAGGACAGGGTGTGGAGTCTTGAGATGGGGTCAGTGTTATACAATCGCTCCCCCAGCACTGAACGTGAAAACATCAATGATTCTGGCACTGCTTTTCAGGCGGTCTCATGGAATAATCGAGAGCACTGTACTCCAGCGTGTAGAGCATCTCAGGAGTAGTTAATTCTAACTTCCAGCTGTGGACTGCCTCTGGAGTGCAAAATGCGACTGTGTTCCTGCCCAAGCAGTTGGTCCTTCTCTTCTCAAAGGAAAAAAAAAGCCCACTTTTTAAAACACAGTCGTCCAGGTATGTTTTCTTTCAGAGCCATAAAAACCATGTGACCCCGTTTGTACACAGCCCAATCGGGTCAAAATGTTCACAGCCTGATTTCAACATGGAGTTGTAATCTTGTCTGAAAGAACATTCAGGCTGGCAGAGCTGGTAGGGTGGGGTGGGGTGGGGGAGTTGGGGTGGTGGCAGTTGTGGGGATGCTGTGAGGGGAGGGGCGTGTTGTGGGGGTAGATGTTGGTGGGTTGAGCGGGAGGGTTACAGCTTCATATTACTTGACCATATTTTAGCTGTGTTATAGGAGTTGCAGAAAGTCAGCTTTAATTTGACTCAAGGGGAATTAACGGTCAGGGAAGTTAGGCAGCGCTCACTTCAATTGCTGGTCATCACATGTCTAAGTGGCAGTTTCTCAGGGCAGTAAGAGTTGGGATGGGGTTACTTTTGATGGAAAGTGTTGAAGTGGCATTTTCCTGCGACTGAACTGATAGCCAGAATGTGCGGTAAATTAACAGAAAGTCCAACCAACTCATCCACACAGTCAAGCTGATGAAACGAAATGACTGGCAACCTGGCCCTCACCCTGATCACTCGGTTCTCGGACTCTTGCAATGTTCCGATGAAGCTCAAGGTTCGCTCGAGGAGCAGCGGCTCATCCTTCAATGAGGAACTTTACAGCCTTCCAGTGTGAACATCCAGCTCAACAATATCGCTCTGTAAAAACTGCCAACATTCTGATTCCCTTCTGTTCGCAGATGTGGGTTTGAGCCTCGGCAGTTGTTGATTAATCCGCGATTTACATCTCCGTCAGATGCATCTTTTTAAATCTTTACTGTTCCCCATATGGAGTCGAGTGCCCTCATTCTGTGCTGTTTCAACTCTAATTGGGGAAATTGGGGTTACAATGAACTGTACAGCTCAGGAGGCCTCTCTGCCCATCGAGCCTGTGTCGGACTTTGATAGCGCGGTCAATCTGGTCCCAGAATCCAGCTGTTCCCCATCACCCTGTAAATTGGAATCTTCAAGTCCAGATCCAATTGCCTTTTGAAAGTTCCTACAGAATCTCATCGCACCAGCCTTTCAGAGAGCACATTCCAGATCTTAACAACCCTCTGTCCGAAGACATTTCTCCTCATTTACCCTCTGCTTCTTTGGCCAATTATTTTCAACCAACGATTCTGGCAATCGAGCCACTTGCTCAAGGGATGGTTTCGCTGTTTGCTAATTCATAGCCCCTCATTATTGTACATACTTCTATTAGGTTTGTTCTTGAAGGCGTTTCCGTGTATTGTATTCTATGTCTCTACTTATGAAGTTAAACATCCAACACACTTGCTTACCCATCTAATGGACTTACACGACCATCCTCAACATCTCCGTGTGTTTCTCCAAAAGTTCACTTCACAATTATCAAAATTTTTTAAAAAATTCAAACTGTTTGCCTGTGTCATCATGTTTATGTCCTGCTGAAGGCTGCTTTATACTGCTCTCTATTTAATATGTCGCCAAGTTTTGCATCATTGCAAATTTGCCAGCTGTGTCCCCTATATCCAGGGCCAGGTCATGTATATAACAAGAAAAGTAATAGTTCGGATGCCGACCCTTGGGGAATTCCACTGTTTTCGAATTTCACCTCCGGAAAGCTCAGCATTTTTGACTGCTCCCACTGCCGCCATCTACCCCTCCACCTCCCCCACCCCCCAGTCACCCACCCACCATCCCACGCCCGACCCCCCATTCAATTCCTGGATCCCCAAACATCGGAAATAGTTCCTCTCTCTGACACGATTGTTTTAACATCTCTGAACCTTCGATCGAATTGCTCGTTAAATGGGGAAGAAGGACTTCATTTCGAAGTGGTTTATATGAAGGGGCTGTTGTGTGTTTTAATTTCTGGAATTCAGCAGTGATTGAGGGGAGGTCAGGAGGCAAAGAGTTAGAGAGGACAAAAACATTGCAGGAACATTTTGAGGAGAGGTGTGGGCAATAGGAACTGAGTTCATGATCCAAAACCAAGCTCAGATCCCGAGACCAACAATCTGGGAATCAGCAGATTATTCTAAATATTGTCCGGATAAAGCATTCTTTTAAGAACAGGATTTATTGAACTTAGTGGAATAGATACATCATTGCAGAACAAATAAGTTACCTTGTGATAAAGAAAGTGGTACAATTAGATTGCAAACAAGAAATTGAGTGACCTGTGAGTTCAAACACAGAGAGAGTGAATTGCAGAGTGAAGACTTGAAAACATGGATTTATTGAGAGTGGGGATTAGGTGCATCCTATGCTCTGTAAAAACTCCAAAGCAGGCTAATGATAAATGCCAGATTCATAAAACATTAGAGAAACAAGTACAATAAATGAAGTACAGCACAGAACTGATAAAAAGAAAATTGGATCAGCAGAGAGTGAGTGCATGAGGAAGGATTAGAAGGTAACACAAGAGAAAACTACGCAGACTTTTACCAAAAACAGAGAGTCACTGAAAGGGTGGCTGGTTAGGAAATCATGTGGAGGCAGAGGGCTGAGGTACTAAATGAGAACATTACATCTGTCAGCACAAAACAAGTGGATGCTGCGAATGTCACAGTGAAGGAGGAGCTGGTGGAGAAACTGGATAGGATGAAAATAGATAAAGAAGAGGCAATTAAAAGGTTGGCAGCGCTCACAGCAGAAAAGTCACCCGATCCGGATGCCATACATCCTGGATTACTGAGGGAAGGGTGGAAATAGTGGAGATTTAACCCACAATCTTTTCATTTTTCCTTGGATATGGGAGTGAAGCCAGAGAACTGAAGGTTGTTAATGTTACATCTGTGTTTAAAACAGAGAGAAATAAATGCAGAAAACACCAGTTAGTCTAATGCTGGTGATGGGGAAATGTTTAGAGACAATAATCCAGTATAAAATTCATTGTCACTTCGTAGAACATGGGTTGATATATGTCAAGCAGTACAGATTGGTGAACAGAAAATCATGACTGAAGTACTTAATGGTGTTTGATGAAGTTTCAGAGAACATTGACCAGGGGAGTGAGTTTGATGATGTGAGCCTGGACTTCCAAAGGTGTTTGAAAAAGTTCCATATAACAGACTTGTTAGTAAAATTCAAGCAGGTGGGATTAAATGGGCAGTGGCAGCATGGATATAAAATTGAATAAGGGGCAGAAAGGATAATGTAGAGGTGAGCGGTTGTTTTCAGAGTGGAGGGATTTAGACAGAACCAATGCTCTCTCACGTCAGGCGGCTGTTCTATTCCCATTCTCAGAGCTCTTTTAAAGTTGAATAAATTCCAGACAATATCCAAGTTTGCTGATGGCACTAGGTTAGGTGACATGGTTAGTAGTGTAGGTGGGAGCAGCAAGTTTCAAAGGATCATTGACAGATTCAGTGTGAACAAAACTGTGGCTGATGCTGTTCAATATGGGGAAGTGTGAGGTCACCCATCTTGGAATAAAGATCTTTCAAAGAATTTCCTAAATAGTCAGAAACTTGGGACTGTGGAGGAGCTGAGGGTGAGTGAGAGTGAGAGCTGAGTGAGACTGGAGGGTGGATAAAGAGCAGCGGCAGAGCAGCCCGAGAGCAGCAGTGAGAGAGAGAAGGAGAGAAGAGTGAGAGCGGTGGGGGGGGATAAAGAGCTGTGAGGGAGGGGTTGGAGCAAACCGGCCATGTTTATAATAAATAGTCAAAGCATGATATCAGGGGAAAGAAGGGAGCTGGTTGGTTTCTGCAGATTTCTCGAAATTAGGCTTTGATTTAAACTAGGAGCTGGAAAATTAAACATTTCAATCAGGGTAAGTGTGACCGTCAGTGTAAGTGTAATAAGAGTATTAGTGCAGAGCAGGTCTAGAGATATTAAATACATTTTAGAGTTTAAACAAGGTACCCATTCGATTCTATAAGAAGGAATAGAGGTTTGTTTTCGATCACGGATGGGCAGCTGAGACCTGTTGCTTGCAGTTCCTGACCCATTTGGGAACCTCAGGCCTTGGGGGCCACATGTGTAGGAAGTCCCTGCAGCTGCTCGAGTTCGAGCTCAGGATTTCCGAAGTTGAGGGGCAGCTGGAGTCACTGAGGAGCATCGGGGAGGATGAGAGTTTCCTGGATCGTACGCTCCAGGTGGTAAACACCCCAAAGGGAGTGTGTTCAGGGTAGTAGATGGGCGGCCATCGCAAGAGTAGGAAGAGGCAGGAAATGCAGGAGACTTTGGGGTCTGTGCCACTCATTGACTCAGAGATGTTTACAGCACAGAAGGACGCCAGTCGGCCTATCGTGTAAGCGCGGGTAAACAAAGATCCGACGACACTAATTTCATTTTCCAGCACTTGGCCCATATCCCTAGAGGCTACGACAACGCAAATGAATATCTAAATACTTCTTAAATTTATGAGAGTTTCTGACTCAACCACCTTTCAGGCAGTGAGTTCCAGACTCCCATCACCCTCTGGGTGAAAAATATTCTCAACTCCCCTCTTAGCCTTCTACCTCTTACCTTAAATCTATGCCACCTGGTTATTGACCCCTCTACTAATGGAAAAAGGGCCTTCCTACCGACCCTATCTATGCCCCTCATAATCTTATTTACCTCTATCAGGTCCCCTCTCAGCTTTTGCTGCTCGAAGGAAAACAACCTCAGCCGATCCAATCTTTCCTCATAGATCAGACCCTCCAGCCCAGGCAGCATCCTGGTAAATCTCCTCTGACCCTCTCCAGTGCAATGACATCCTTCCTATAATGTGGTGACCAGAACTGCATGCAGTTGAGGCCGAAACAGTGTTTTATACAGTTCCAGCATAACCTCTTGTATTCTATGCCTCAGCTAATAATGGCATGTAGGCAGTGGCGCAGTGGTAATGCTTTAGGGACCCGGGTTCGAATCCCAACATGGCAAGTCTAATGATGACCTTGAAACCATTGTCGATCGTCGTAAAAACCCATCTGGTTCACTAATGCCCTTTAGGGAAGGAAACCTGCCATCCTTACCTGGTCCAGACCCACAGCAATGTGGGTGACTCTGAAATGCCCTGTAAACAAGAGCAATTAGGAATGGGTAATAAATACCCTGCACTGTGACCTTCAGGGATCTGTGGATTTGCACACTAAGGTTCCTCTCATCTTCAGTACTTTCCAAGGTCCAACAGTTCAGTGTCATCCCTTGCCTTGTTAGCCCTCCCCAAGTGCATTACCTCACACTTTTTCAGGTTGAATTCCATTTGGCACTGCTCTGTCCACCCGACCAGTCCATTGATATCCTCCTGCAGATTATGGCTATCCTCCTCACTATTTACCACTAGGCCAATTTTCGTGTCATCAGCTAACTTCTTGATTGTACCCACTACATTTAAGTTCAAATCATTTAAGTACACCACAAACAGAAAGGGCCCCAGCACTGAGCCCTGCGGAACCCCACTGGAAACAAACTTCCAGTCACAGAAACATCCCTCTACCATCACCCTCTGCTGCCTGCCTCTCAGCCAATTTTGGATCCAATGTGCCACTCTGCCATGGATCCCATGGGCACTTATCCTCTTGGCCATTCTGCCACGAGGGACCTTAAAAAAAAGCCTAGCTAAAGTCCATGTAGACCACATCAAATGCATAATCCTCATCAACACTCCTGGTTACCTCCTCAAAAAATTCAATCAAACACGACCTTCCCTTAACAAATCCATGCTGACTATCCCTGATTAATCCGAGTCTCTCTAAGTGCAGATATATTCTGTCCCTCAGAGTTCTTTCTCAGGACTTCCCCACCACCGAGGTTAGACTGACAGGCCTGTAATTTCCTGATCTATCCCTTCCTCCCTTTTTAAATAATGGGACAACGTTACCAATCCCCCAGTCCTCTGGCACCTCCCCTGTGGCCAGGGCAGATTTGAAAATAACTGACAAGGCCCCTGACATCGCTTCCCTCACCTCCTTCCACAGCCTGGTATACATTTCATGTGGGCATGCTGAGTATCCATTATTAAGGCCATTAAACTCTCGAGTACCTCCTCTCTCTCTGTGCGCTAATTTCCTCCAATATTTCACAGTCCTTCACCCTGATGTCTTTATCTGCGTTGTCCTTTTCCATTGTGAAGATCGATGCAAAGTACTCTTTGAGGACTGTACCCACGTCTTCTGGGTCCACGCACAGGTCACCTCTATGGTCCCTAATTGGGCCTATTCTTTCCCTACTTATTCTCTTACTGTTTATGTTTTTAAAAAAACCCTTTGGGTTTTCCTTCATTCTACCCACCAATTTTTCTCATGCACTTTCTTAGCTTTCCTAATTTCCTTATTAAGTTCCCCATGAACTTTTTATACTCCTCTAGGACTCAGCCGTATTGAGCCCTCGGTATCTGTCATAACCTTCTCTTTTTCCCTTAATCCTAACATTTATGTCCCTTAACATCCAGGGTCCTCTGGACTTGGTCCCCCTCTTTGTCTTTACAGGAACATACTTGCCCTGTACTCTCGCTATTTCCTCCTTGAATGCCTCCCACTGCTCTGACACAGTTTTATCTGCAAGTAGCTGCTCCCAGTCCACTTGGGCCAAATCGTATCTCATCTTCGCAAAATTAGCCCTTCCCCAGTTTACAACTTTTATTCTCGGCCCAACCTTATCCTTTTCCATAACTATCCTGAATCTAACTGAGTTATGGTCACTATCTCCAAAATGTTCCCCTACTGATGTGCCTTCCACCAGCCCTGGCGCATTCCAACTATTAGGTCCAGAACTGCCTGCTCCCTTGTTGGGCTTTCTATGCAATGGCTAAAAATGTTCTCCTGGATGCAACATAAGAATTTTGCTCCCTCCCTACCTTGCATATTGAAAATATCCCAGTTATATTTGGGTAGTTAAAATCCCCGACTATTGCTGCCTTATTATTCTTACACATCTCTGAAATTTGATTACATATTTAATCCTCTAACTCTCCCTATCTCACCCAACAGCTTGTTTGCCCTTTCTGTGTTTTTTACTTCTACCCATATGGCTTCATTTGATCCCTCCTCACTGCTATAATTGATTCCTTGATCAATATTGCTACCCCCTTCCTCTTCTATTCACCCGCACCCCCCTATCATGTCTGATTACCCTATAACCAGGAATGTTGAGCTGCCAATCCTGCACATCTTTTAGCTCAGTCTCGGTCATAGCTATATCATACTCTCACATGCCAATTTGTGCCCTCAGCTCGTCTGTCTTATTCCTCAGGTTCCATGCATGAAAATGCATTCCACTTAGCCTTGCTAAACTCACATCTTTCTTAACCAGCCTATGTTTCCTCTGCCTTCCAGACTCACTTACTAGTGTTTTAACTTCTAATTCCATTTCAGCTTCTCTCCCCTCTGAACCACTTTTCAGGATCCCACCCCCTGACAATTTAGTTTAAATCCACCCCAACAGCATTAGCAAACCTCCCCGTGAGGATGCTGCTCCTGCTCCTGTTCAGATGTAACCTGTCCAACTTGTACAGGTCCCAACTACCCCAGAAACAGTCCCAATGCCCCAGGAATCTAAAGCCCTCCCACCTGCACCATCTCTCCAGCCACACATTCATCTGCTCTATCCTTCTGCTCCTATACTCACTCCTGTGTGGCACTGGGAGTAATCTGCAGATTACCACCTTTGAAGTCTTGCTTTTCAATTTCCTACCTAATTCCCTAAAGTCTGCTTGAAGGCCCTCATTTCTCTTTCTTCCTATGTTATTGGTCCCAACATGGACCACGACCTCTGGCTGTTAACCCTCCCCCTTCAGAATGCCCTGCAGCTGTTCCGTGACATCCTTAACCCTGTTACCTGGGATGCAACATACCAACCAGGAGTTACGCCTATTGCCACAGAAGCGCCTGTTTACTCCCCTCACTAATGAATCCCTTCCCACTATTGCCACTGTCCTCCCCCACTGAGCAGCTGGACCACCCACAGTTCCATGGCCTTGGCCCTGGTTGGCCTCCTCAGAGGAACCGTCACTCTCACCGTTTTCCATGACCGAAAAACAGTTTGCAAGTGTGGTGCACTCGGGGATTCCCTCACTACCTGCCTGGTCCCCTTCTTCCGTCTGGTGGTCACCCATTCCCTCTCTGCCTGCACCTCCTTCAGCTGCAGGGTGACCACGTCCTGAAACGTGCTATTCACGAGCCTCTGAGCCTCATGGATGCACCGTAATGCCCCCATCTGCCGCTCAAGCTGCAAAACCAGGAGCTCGAGTTCCTCCAGTCGGAGGCACCTCCTGCACACATGGTCATCCAGACCGCCGGGAGAATCTAGGATTTCCCACATAGCACAGGATGTGCAAATCACAGCACTGAGCTCCCCAGGCATAACTTAACTAAATAGAATATGGACTCTTGCTTTTATTTTACCCTTAATCCCACTTGAGTCTCGCTGCTTTCACCCTCTCTCTCCCGAAGTCTTGCTTGTTTAACCTCTCCCTCCGGAAGGGTCTGTGTTTTAACCTCTCTGTCCCAAAGTTTGCCATTTTAACCTCTCTGTCCCGAATCCTCACTGTTTTAACCTCTGTCCCGAATCCTCACTGTTTTAACCTCTGTCCCGAATCCTCACTGTTTTAACCTCTCCCTCCCAAAGTCTGTCTGTGTTAAGCTCTCTCTCCCGAAGTCTCGCTATTTTAACCTCACTCTCCCGTAGTCACTGTTCTCACTGTCAAACCGGTATTCAGCATTGGAGACTGCTGGGAATGGTGACACCCTGAAGGAGTGCAGTCCAGACCATGGCACCAATGGGCAAGAAACTGCACAGGAGGGAACAGCAAAGAGTAGAAATGCAGTCATTATTGGAGATTTCATAGTCAGGGGGACAGACAGACATTTCTGTAACCATCATTGTGAGTCCCGCATGATGTGTTCGCTCCTTGGTGCCAGAGTAAAGGACATCACGGGGAGGGTGCAGATTATTCTGCAGGGGGAAGGGAGTGAGCCAGAGGTTGTTGTACACGTCAGTGTCAATAATACAGGGGGGTCAGGTATTGAGGTCCCTCAGTCAGAATTTCAGCAGCTGGGGAGGGAGTTAAAATGTAGCACTAGAAGGGGGTAATCTCAGGATTACTGCCAGTGCCACGTGATAACGAGAGTAGAAATAAATAGGCAGCATCAATACATGGCTTCAGGCCAGTGCAGGAGGTGGTGGGGGGAGCTTCAGATTCTTGGGACATTGGGACCAGATCTGGGACAGGAAAGACCTATTCCAAAGGAACAGGTTGCACCATGACAAGGCTGGGACCAATGCCCTCGTGAGGAGGGTCACTTGTGAGGTTGGGGAGGGTTTGAACTGAACTGGCAGGGGGTGGGCACCACTATAAAGAAGTAGAAAAGAGCAATAACTAGAGAAGGAAGTAGAACCATATAAGATAGGAGTAGATGAAGAAGGAATCTAAGAGGAATACAAGGACAGGTTTACAATGTATGTGCGTGATCGCACAAAGTCTGGTGAATAAAGCTGGTGAGCTAGAAGCACAAAGAGCCATGTGGGAAAATGATGTGGGGGCAATGATGAAAACGTGGTTTAAAAATATTGAGGATCAGGTTCATATTCAAGGCTACAAAGTGCTCAGAAAAGAGAGAGAAGGAAAAAAATGGAGGTGTGGTGAGATAGAGAAGCAAATACGCAGGGAAATCACAGAGATGTATAAGAACTATAGAGCGGTGATATCTGGGGATTTCTGAAATGTGTTTAGGAGAACTTCCTCGACCAGAATGTTCTCAGTCCAGTTAGGAAGGAGGCATTGCTGGATCTGGTGCTGGGGAATGAGGTGGGCCAAGGTTGGCCACGTGAACCAAGTGTCTGTGGGTGAACCCTTGGGTAAGAGTGATTGGAAGGGAGCGAACTTCAATGGGAGGAGAGGGGATTTAGCCAGGGTAAAATGGAACCAGAGACTGACAGGAAAAACTGTAACAGAACAATGGGTGATCTTTCAGGAGGAGATGTTTCAGGTACAGACTAGGTACTTTCCAATAAGGGGGAAAGGGAGGGGAACCAAAGCCAGGGCTCCTTGGATAATGAGGAAGATAGAAAATATGATGAAATAATGAAGAGGCCGTATGATGCATGTCAGATGAATTCTTCAAGTGTGAACCAGGTCACTGCTATTGAATGAGAGTGTGGAATTAACTCTCTCTCTGACCATCTCTGTTACGTTATGTGAATGTGGAATTAATTAATCCCCAATATCAGTCAATCTGCACAATTAACTCTCTATTCGTCAGTCTCTGTTGCTATGTTTCAGGGCAGAATTATGATAACTTTCTACCTATCATTAAACATTAGTCTGTAAGAGTGTGGAATTAATTCAGTATCTGTCAGCCTCTATTGCTGTATGCCAATGTGGAAGTAACTCTCCCTCATCTCCATTACTGTGTGTGAGTGCACAATTAACTCTCATCTGTCAGTATTTGTTCCTGAGTTTCAGTGTGGAATTACCTCTCTGTCCATCTTCGTTAGTGTGAGAGGGCAGAATTAATTCTGTATCTGGTATTCTACATTACTGTATGTAAGTGGGGCATTAATTCTCTGTTCATCTCTGTTATTGCATGTGAGAGTGGAATTAACTGTCAGCAGTTAACTGTATTAACAGAATTAACTGTATGTGAGTGCAGCATTTCTTTCATTCGTTGAGAGTAATTGAATATAGAATTAACTCTCTCTTTGACAGTCTCTGTTACTTTATGTGAGTGTGAATTAATTCTCTATCCTTTAGTCTCCAATACTTTTAGTGTGGCATTAACACACTGTGAATCTCTGTTACTGGCTGAGTGTGGAATTTGCTCTCTGTCAATCTATAATAATGTGAGTGTCATTAACTCTCCGTCCGTCAATCTCTGTTATCCTATGGAAGTGGGTACACTTTCAAGTTAGCAAACTGTAACCAGTAGAGTGTCACAGGAATCAGTGCTGGGTTCTCAGCTATTTACAATTTATATTAATCACTCAGATGAATGGAGAGAGCATCACCACATTTTCAGACAATACAGAGATTGGTGGGAAAGCAGGTTGTGAGGGGTACAGAAAGTGTCTGCAAGAGGATATAGAAAGGTTAAATCAGTGGGCAAACATTTGGCAGATGGAATACAATGTGGGAAAATTTGATGGGAAGAATAGAAAAACAAAACATTATTCAAATGATATATATATTAATGGCCTAGACTGTGGTGTGCAGGGAGATAAGAAATCCCAAAATTTGCAGATGATCGGAAGATTGGAAACATTGTAAACTATGAATGGGATAGTCTTGAACTTCAAAAGGACATAGACATGTTGCTGGATTGGGCAGGCAAGTGGCAGCTGAAGTTCAATTAAGAGAAGTGTCAGGTGATTAATTTCAGTAGGAAAAATATAGTGAGTCTGTATCAAATAAAGGCAGAGCCTCTAAAGGAGGTGCAGGAACAGAGAGACCGAATTGTATATGTACATAGGTCATTGAAGATGGTGGAGCATGTTGAGGGAGCAGGTAATAAAGCATATAGAATGTTAGGCTTTATTAACAGGGGCACTGAGTACAAGATTCCATCACTGTGAAGAGTAAGGAGGTCATGTTGAACTTGTATAGGTCGCTTTTTAGGCTTCATTTGGAGTACTGGGTCCAGTTCTGGGTGGCATACTTAAAGAAGGATGTGAAGGCATTGGAGAGAGTACAGAGGAGATTCACGAGAATGATTCCAAGATAAAGAACTGTAGCTACGAGGATAGATTGGAGAGGTCGGGACTGTTTTCCCTGGAGAAAAGAAGGCTGAAAGGAGACTTAATAGATGTATTCAAGATCTTGAGGGGTATGGACAGAGTAAATAATGAGAAATTGTTCTCACTCAATAAAACATTAAGAACCAGAAGGCACAGACTCAAAATAATTGGCAAAAGGAGTAAATGTGATGTGAGATAGACTCATGACGTTTAACTTAAAATGTAAACTTTTTTCACCTAGAGGGTGGCTGGAGTCTGGAACAAACTTCCTCAAAGGGTGGTGGAGGCAGATTTATTTGAGATATTCAAAAGGGAATTGGACTGCTACCTGAAAGGAAAGAATGTGCAAGGTTACGGGGACAAGGGAGGAGAATGGGATGAGGCAGAATGCTCTTTCAGAGAGCCAGTGCAGACTCGATAGGCTGAATGGCCTCCTTCGATACTGTGGAGAGAGACTGCAGAATGTTGCTACAGAGGGATCAAGATCTCCTTGTACATGAATCACAAGAAGTTAATGTGCAGCTGCAGCGAGTAATTAGGAAGGGAAATGGAATGTTGGCCTTTATTCCCGGGGGGGGGGGGGGGGGAGTATCAAAGTGGGGAAGTCTTGCTACAGCTACACAGCATTGGTGAGACTACACCGAGAGTACTGTGTTATGTCGTAGTCTCTTTATTTAAAGGGGGATATAATTGCATAGGGGGCAGAGAAGTTTGACTAAACTGATTCCAGAGATGAAGGAATTGTCTTATGAGGAATGTTTAAGCAGGTTGGGCTGAACCACATAGGAGTTTCGAAGAATGAGAGGTGATCTCATTCAAACAAATAAGATTCTGAGGGGGTTTGACAGGGTAGATGTTGAGAGGAGTGTTTCCATTTGTGGAGAAACTAGAACCAGGGGCCACAGTTTAAAAATAAACATCTCCCTTTTAAGACAAAGATGAGAAGGAATTTCTTCTCTCAGAACGTCCTTAATCTTTGTAATTCTCCACCTCAGAGAGCAGTGGAGGCTGGGTCATTACATATATTCATGCCGAGTTAGACAGAATTTTTCATCTACAGGAGAGTCAAGGGTTATAGGGCAGGTGGGAAAATGGGTTTGAGGCCACAATCAGATCAGCTATGGTCTTCTGGAATGGTAAAGCTGGCCTGATGGGCTGAATGGCCTCCTGTTTCTCTTTCTTATATTTTTAATTTGTCTGTGTGGAATTAACCCTCTGTCTGTCAGTCTCTTTGGCTGTATTTCAGTGTGGAATTAATTCAGTCTGATCTGCATGTGAGGGTGGAATTGATTCTCTGTCCATCACTCACTGAATGTGAATGTGTAATTTAAATCTCTGTCAGTCTCTTTTACGGTTATGAGAGTGGAACTAACTCTCGAACTGCCTATGAAACTGTATATGAGTGTGGAATTCAATCTTTGTCAGTCTATAGCTGTCTGAGAATATGGAATTAACACGTCAGTCTCTGTTACTGTATGTGAATGTGGAATTACCTCTCTATCGGTCAGTCTCAGTTACTGTGAGTGTGGAATTCTCTTTTCCAGTCTTTGTTATGACATCTGGGAGTCCAGTTAAGAACCTGCCAATTTCCATTAATATTTCAGTGAGGGATTAACTTACAACAACAGAGACTGAGAGAAATTAGTCATATTAGTCTGTCTGTGTTAAAGTGTATGATTGAGGAATAAACAAACAATCTGTTAGCCTCTGTTACTGAGTGTGTGGAATTAACTCTCTATCAGTCAGTCTCTGTTATTGTGAGTGTGAATTCACAGAATCGTTACGCTATAGAAGAGGCCATTTGACCCATCGTGCCTGCACCGGCTCTCTGAGCATTTTAACTTAGTGCCAATCTCCTGCCTTTGCGCCATAACCCTGCCCATTGTTTCTATTCAAATAATCATTCAATGCCCTCTTGAATGACTCAGTTGAACCTGCCTCCACCACAATTCCAGGCAGTGCATTCCAAAACCTAATGGCTCGCTGCTTCTTTTGTAAAACACTTTAAAACCATGCCCTCTGGTTCTCGATCCGTTTACAAGCGAGAACAGTATCTCTTTCTCTACTCTGTCCACAAACCTCATGACTTTGAAAGCTTTTATCAAGTCTCCTCTTAGCCTTCTCCTCTCCAAGGAATGCAGTCCAAACTTCTCCAATCTTTCCTCATAACTGACGTGTCTCATCCCTGGAACCATTCTCATAAACCTCTTCTGCACTCTCTCCAATGCATTCAGATCCTTCCTATATTGTTAACCTTAACTTTCAATCTCTGTCATGTGTGCAAGTGCGGATTTAGCTTTTTACACAATCATGTCAGTTACTGTACATGAGTGTGAAATTCACTCTTTGGATGATAATCTGTTATTGTAGGTGAATATAGAATTAACTCTGTCAGTTTCTGTCACTGTATCAGAATGTGGAATTGATTCTGTATCTGTCAGTCTCGGTTACTGTATCAGGCCATAGAAATAACTCCTTTTCAGGCTCTGCTACTTCAAAAAAGTAAATTCCACACTCATCATCTGTCAATCTATGTTACTGTATATAAGTACGATATTAACTCTGAGTCTCTGTCATGTGAGTGAAGAATTGAATCTCTATCATTTTGTCTCTGGTACTGTCTGTGGGTGTGGAATTCGTACCTTACATGTCAACCTCTGTTGCTGTACGTGAATGCGGAATTAATTCTGTACCTGTCAGCCTCAATTATGCTGTGAGTGTGGTATTCACTCTCTGCCAGTCTCAGTTACTGTGAGTGAGTGTGAAATTAATTTCTAACAGTCTTGGGTGCTGTGTGTGATTGTGGAATTGCCTTCCTGTCAATGTCTGTTACCGGATCTGAGTGTGAAATTAACTCTCTGTTAGAGTCTATCACTGTAAGTGAGTTTGATATGCATTACTGTATGTATGTGGAATTAATTTTCTGTCATTCTTTGTTGTTACGAGTGTGGCAAAGCAGACAGGGAGACTTCTATTCCCATTGATGGAAATGTAGAGGACCAATGGACGCAGATTTAAGCTAATTGGCAAAATAAGCAATGGCAGCATGAGGAAAAATCTTGTCATGCAGTATGTGGATCAGAGAAGTGCCTGAGAATGTAGTAGAGGCCGGTTCAATCAAGGAATTCAACAGAGAATTGGATTATTATCCAAAAAGGAAAAATGTGCAGGGCTATGTAGAAAAGGCAGTGAAGTGGCATGAGGTGATTTGCTCCTTCAGAAGGCCAGCATAGACATAATGGGCAGAATGGCCTCCTTCTGTGCTGTAATCATTCTATGATAAGATGAATTAACTCTCCGTCAATATCTCTTACAATATGAGTGTGGGTGGAATTAACACTGTCGGTGACTCTCTGCTATTACATGTGAATGTGAAATCAACTCCCTGTCCGTCTCTGTTACTGTACAGGAAACAGTTAATGACCTTATGTCAGAAATGCTTGGGCCCTACTGTTCTCAAAAGTGCTCGCGGTTAAACCCATCACCTTCTCTCTCTACTCTCCAGTTCTAAATCAGCCAACAAGAACATACCTTCAAAGTAAGCGAGGAACGGCTTCCACGTGCAACATCCATTCTGATTCAAAAGCATTCTTCATTTGTCAGTTTGTGTTTCTGACCTTGGTTTTGTGAGCAACACCTGCAATAATTCACTGAAAACATCATGTGGATAGTGGCAACCTGAACTAAAGAGAGAAAATGCTAGAAATACACAGCACATCAGACAGCATCTGTGGAGAAAGAAAAGGAGTTCATATTTCGGGTCACTGACAATCAAGCTGCAATAAAACACTTACTAACATCTGCCCATGGTGACTGCAGTTCCCACAATTCCCTGCATCCCAGAAACCGCTCTATTTAATACACTGACTTCCCCGGCATTGAGAGTGCGCATGCTCCCCAGGGCCGGCCCCGGGTCATTCTGAGGTCGAACTTATCGGCCCATTTCACCAATATGCTTCTGTCCTTTTGAAGTTTAACACTATCCTCCTCACAGTTCACAATACCTCCAAGTTTCATGTCATCCGCAAATTTTGAAATGGTGCCCCATACACCAAGGAGTAGGTCAACAATATATATCAGGAAGAGCAGGGGACCCGGCGGCTCTAATTCGGGCTCTGAGAGCCGCTGAGACTCGGTGTTGGTGACGCTCCGCTCAACCACGCTCGAGCTGAACGGCTCATGCTCGGCGTAGACAGGATTTCCGGTGACAGACATGTGTGCGCCTGCGCACTGCGGTCCTTCTGGGAGAGATAGGCCGTTTAATATCTCCCAGAGCATTCTGGGAAGCGTTATCGGCCATTTCATTATAAACTCTAACGCGGGAGGAAGCTTTTGTGTTAATAGTTTCTGTGCAAGCTCTTTTAAAGAAAATCAGCCCCACTCCCATTCTCCTTTACAATAGCCTTAAAACATTGTCCCTCCTGTGTTTACTCTTGAAAGTTTATTTTTAATCGGCATGCACCACCATTTTCGGCAGAGCATTCAAGACCACAACAACTCGCTGCCTGACAAAGAAATGACAAGGGATGATCCATTCAATGTGGAAGATGTTGGGGAGGAGGGTGAGGACAAAGGAAGCCTAAAAGCGTTCTGGGAGAGAGCAAATTGGTGAGAGCAGAGCTCGCGAAATGGAACAGAAATGCTTGAGGGCCCTGTCAATCACAGATAGGAGAGATAACCAGTTGAGAAAAAAGGAAGGTAAATTAGCAGTGTTGGTATGGAATATTGCCTGTCCTTACCAAAACACTCATTCCAGCTGAAACAGTGATTTATGTGTACTTTCTTCAATTTGGCACCCCGTATTCACTGTTCACAATGGTGGTCTGATCGATGTTAGACAGTTTCAGTGATTGCTTTGATGAACATCTGCTCGGTCAGCAAATACGACACTGAGTTTACGATCTCCTGTGATTTTAATTTTACATCTTGTTCTTACACTGACGTTTCTGTCCTTGGTATCCTGCAGTGTTCTAATGAATCTCAGTGTAAACTTGAGGAACCGTGTCTCATCTTTAAATTGAGCACGTTAAAACCTTCCAGTCTCAACATTGAGTCCAACAAGTTGAGAATGTAAACTCAATCCCCATTATGTATCTTTTCCATTGGATATTCACATTTTTATCTTGTTTATGCTTTTGGATGGCAGCTGTTCATCATCCCATCATTCACACCTCCTTTAGACACATCTTTGGTTTTGTTACTTGAACATGTACCTTAACCTTGCACCATCAACTCTTTTGTCTTTTAACCTCTCCTGCCATCCACCCAGATTTGGAAACCACAAGAGAAAAAAATTATATTAGATTTATTAATAACTAACGAGAGAGAGTTAATATTCTGAAAGTAAATGAGCATCTGGCAACGAGTGACCACAATATGTTAGAGGCAGGGAATGGTCACAGAAATGTAACAATTTTCACCTTAAGTAAGGTCGGTAAGGGCAGAATGAGCAGGAAGCTGAACAGATTAAAATGTGAACAGCTACTAAACGGCTAAAGGAAACAATCAGAGGCACTCAAAGGTGATTTCAGTATAATAGGTGTCTGACGCAAGGCCCAAGGAAGGAAACTTCATGGTGAATTTGGAACTGAATTCCACGTTTTAAACCAGTAATTAAGCAGGAACTGTGATATCTGCCCTAATATTGATTAACTGCCTTTGACATGATGCTGTCTTCACTATGATGATTCTCTCGTCCTCGATGGTACATGTCGCAGTGAAGGAAGCTGTTGTCCAAATTAAAATGTTGAATTACTGCAGGGTGTCATTTAGATCGGACATACTGCACCTAATAAATATCAACTTCACGATATTTTTCCATCTTAGAAATTTCTTATTCAGGTAATGATGGAGTGATAGTGAACGAGAGAAGAATATTCAGACTGTGCCAGCTCGTTGCGAGAAATGGGCTGGTCTCGGCTGGTGTGTGTTTGCAGCAATTGCAGCTCGTGTCCTCGTGTAAATAAAAACAATTTGGGATATTTGTTGCAAACTGAAATGTTTACAGGAAGCGAGATTCCAATGTTAAGACCTGCAAACTGTAAAGAAAAATTAGATAAATTTGTGGGAGTATAAATAGCAGAGGATGGTTTCGATCCATCGACCTCTGGGTTATGGGCCCAGCACGCTTCCGCTGCGCCACTCTGCTACACATCGTCAGTTGTGGATGAATGTTACTTTGTGTATTAGGGAGATAAATAGTCACTTGCTTTGTGCTTTTGAGCGATGTGTTGGGAGGATCACCTTGGCTGCACAATTCCACTTTGCAACACCAGAAAAAGACAAAAAAAACACAGAAAAAAAGGCAGCAAGAGGCTGCCAGGATACACAAGATGACAGAGAACGATGCCGAGCAAATTAGCAAGACACTGAGGTGGAGAAACTGATCATTTGTCCAAACCATTCCGTTTGTCAGAGATGTCCCCGGTTTGTAATAATGAGTCCTGCTGTGTAACTGTGCACCCTGTTGTGTATCTGTGCACCCTGTTGTGTAACGGTGATCTCTGTTGTGGACCTGTGCCCTTTTTTTGTAACTGTGCATTCTGTTTTGTGTATGCGCACCCTGTTGTATAACTGTGCTCTCTGTTGAATAACTTTGCTCTTTGTTGGCGAGACTGTGTTCTCTGTTGTGCAACTGTGCTCTCTGCTGTGTTACTGTGCCCTCTGCTGTGTAAGTCTGCCCTCTGTTGTGCAACTGTGCTCTCTTGTGTAACTGTGCTCTCTGTTCTGTAACTCCGACCTCAATTGTGAAACTGTGCCCACTGTTGTTTATCTGTGCTCTCTGTTGTGTAATTGTGATATCTGTTGTGTAACTGTGCTGTCTGCTGTGTTACTGTGCCCTCTGTTGTTTAACTGTGCCCTCTGTTGTGGAGCTGTGCTCTCTGTTATGTAACTCCGCCCTCTACTGTGTAACTGTGTCCTCTGTTTTTTAACTGTGTTCTCCGTTGTGTGACTGTGCCCCTGTTGCGTAAAGTGTGCTCCCTGTTGTGTAACTGTGCACTCTGCTGTTGAGAGATCTTCACTGTTGTGTAACGTGCCTCCCTGTCGTGCAGACGTGTTGCCAGCTGTGTAAACATGTTCTCTGTTGTCTCAAGATGCTCCTATACTGTAAATATGTTCTCTGTTGCTCAGTGAAGATGTTTTCTGTTGGGAAAATATTTTCTTCCTGGGTCCTCGATGTTCCCTGTTATATTAACGTGTTCCATGTTGTGTTCAGATGTTCCCTCTTCTTGTGTTAAAATCTGGTTAAGCCACAACTGGAAAAAAGTCATCAATTCTTGACTGTATCTGTTACCTTCTAGGAGTGAATGTGATTGTGCGATACATCCTGAGAACTCTGTTAGTAGACGTGAGCAAGATTTGTTCTGTATATGTCCATCACAGATAGTGTTTGTGAGTGTAGGATTCATTCTGCATCTCTGTCTCTGGAACAGTTTGTGAGAGTAGGATTTCTTCTTATGGGTCAATGCCTGGTACTATATGTGAGGGTGAGATTAATTCTGTTTCAGGCAGTGTTACTGAATGTCAATGTTGGAATCATTCTGTGTCTATCGGACCCCATTACTGCCAGGGGAAGTGGGGTTAATTCTGTATCTGAATGTCTCCATTATTCTTATTATTATTCAGACCTTCGGGATAGAGGATGATTTGCTTCCACTCTCTCTCTCTCTCTTCCACTCTGAACAGAGTCAGTGTCTGATTCCACGACTGTCCTGCAGCACCCGGCTACTGCAGACCAAGGATTTGGATTATTTTACAACAATTTCCTGCCATCCATAAACAATCCACTGCTCCATGAATGGGACTGAGTGACAGAGCAGGGAGTTCTGCACAGGTCAAATTACTACTTCCCACTCTCAGGATCTACTTATATTTTTATTTGTTCACGGGATGTAGGAGTCGCTGACAAGGCCAGAATCTGTTGCCTATCCCGAATTGCCCTTCAGACCAGACCCTGCTTGTGTCGCTGCTTTTAATTTTCTGTTTTTTTGCAATGACTATTAATTGAAACAAATGCGTTGGTCTATTTTGTATTTGCTACCTCCTCTCTCTTTGGATTATTATAAATACCTTTTTCTTCCGACAGGCAAATATTTGAAAGCAGCAGAATCAAAGTAGTGATTCGGTGACAAAAGGAGAAGTGCAGCCAGCTCCTTCTCACACAGTAAGTACAGTATCACTCACAGAGAGCAGAGACATCAGTTCCACAAGCACCAACAGCACAGTAAGATAAGAGCAAAATAGTGCAGATGCTGGAAATCTGAAAGAAAAATAGAAAATGCTGAAAAAACTCAGCAGGTCTAACCGCATCTATGGAGAGAAAGACAGAGTTAACGTTTAAGAGTCATACAGACATGAAACGTAAACTCTGTCTTTCTCTCCACAGATGCTGTTAGACCTCCTGAGTTTTTCCAGCATTTTCTGTTTTTGTTTGCACTAAGTTAGTCCGGCAGTGAGCCCAAGTCTCAGGAATGTCTATTCGTTCAAACGGAGGAGGAGAGTGCGTGAGCCAGATGGGTTTTTATCAATGTGACTTTCAAGATTTTTTAAAATTATATGTCACCGGCAGCGGTGGTGGGATTTGATCCCGCGCCTCCATAACATTATCTTAAGGGGGTCCTGATGTGTCTTGACACGGCAAATGTGGACAGGATGTTTCCTCTTGGAGGAGAATCTAGAACTCACGGTCACAGTTTAAAAATAACGGGTCGTCCATTTAAGACAGAGATGAGGAGACTTTTTATTCTTGCTGAGGTTCTTGAGTCTTTGGAACTCTCTTCCTCAAAAGAGGGTGGAAGCGGAGTCTCTGAATACTTTTAAAGCAGGGGTAGACTCTTGAAAGCAAATGGGTGAGAGGTTACCGAGGGGAGGCAGGAACGTGGAGTTGAGGTTACAATCAGATCAACCATGACCTTACTGAATGGTGGAGCAAATTCGAGGGGCCGAGTGGCCTATTCCTGCTCTTTATTCCTTCTGTTCTTATGTTCATTAACCTGGAACTCTAGATTCCTGCTACGACGCCATCTCCACTAATAAAACTGTCACCGAAACCAAACAGCCACTGTTTAAAACGTGCCTGTCTTCACACCTTGTGCCTACAATAGCTGCTCTTTGTCTGACTCCCCACATCCTGACTGTCCGGCTCTGTTCCCACTCTTCACTGTCCAATATCAACAAACCAGGGGAGTGTGAACTCAACCAGGAATATTCACTGTTGCTTTGCGGAGAGAAAGCAGCAGTGATTTTCAATAACAGCTTCTTGCCATTCTGTCTCCCTCCTCCCAGGAGGCTGCTGTTTGTTCCATTCCCCCAGGACCGGAGTCATTCCATTGGTGGCTCATCCTGTCCCAGATAAAGCTTGGGGAGAGCCGCGTGCATGCGCTCTTCTGCTCCCACCCATTGAGCTCTGGTGGGTCGGAATGACGCATGCGCAGAATTCTATAACATTCCATGAAACCATTTTGCAGTGAAACGTTTTCCAATTCACTTTTATCCGAGATCAGCAAATGATCTGGAGCTCATGGGAAAGGGGACGGTGAAAACTGGGACTCGCCCCATTAAGAGACACAACCTGGGATTTTTCTGTTCAGCTTGTTTGATGTTCAGGGACCTGTCTTCACAAAGCAATCCTACAGAAACACTGGAGGAACCCGGGAGTCGGGGTGTTTGCTGGGACCGGGCAGGAGTTAATATCAGACAGGAACTCTCCAGATTAATTCAATCTGAGTGAAACACTCACTCACTGAGAGTGAAACCTAACAGCCCTGAGCTGCAGGGTGTACAACAGGGAACTGAGGTTTAAACATGGGCCACTGTTTCTCACTCACTGAGACTGTCAAAGAGACATACAGTCATAGAGTCATGGAGACATTGCTGCTCAGAAGGAAGCCATTCGGCCCATCCAGTCCATACTGCCTGCCTGTAGAATAATCCAGTCAGTCCCATTCTCCTGCTCTATGCCTGCAACTTTTTTTCCCACAGGCGCCCACCCAATTTCCATTTGAAATCATTCAGCATCTCTGTTTCCACGATGCCCATCGGGATCAAGATCCAGGTGATAACCCAGAAAGTAACAATGTTCTTCCAGACTTCCCCCCTGCACATCTTGTCTTAAATTTTAAATCCGTGTCTCCTAATCCTTCTACTCTCAGCTAATGGGAACTGCCTTCCTTTGTCTACCTGATCTAAACAATCTTGTACACCTCTCTCAGACCTCCCCTCAATCTCGGCTGCTTCAAGGAGAGCAGCTCTGGATTCCGCAAACAAACTTTGCAGCTATAACCCCTCATGCCTGGAGCTATTCTAGTAAATCTCCTTTGCACCGTCTCAACGACTCTCACATTCTTCCAAAAGTGTGGTGACCAGAAATGGACACAATATTCTAGTTGCTGCCTAACCAGAGCTTTATAGATGTTAAACATAACGTTCCTGCTTGTATGGTCAGTACCTCTGTTGATGAAACCAATGACCCCATCTGCTTTCCAAACTACTCCCTCAAAATCTCGTGTCACCTACAAAGATCTGAAGGTCCCTCTGACCTTTGCACAATTTTTAGAACTGGACCTTATAGTTTATACTGCCTCTCTTCTGTTAAAATACAGCATTTTTCCTGAGTATGGGATTAATAATATGTCTCTGTTACAATATCATTGCAATCTGAGACTGCAGCTTCTGCCTCTCCACGAGAATCTTTCTGGGTAAAACCAGAGCTTACAAGGATTTCTGCAACTGATGCATTGTCTGTGTCTCACCGCCCTCACTCACTCTGTCTCTATCAATCCCTCCACCCCCTCTCTTTTGAACTCCACATGAAGGCGGGATAGTGTTGTTTAGTGGCTGAGAGCACACAATCTGTGTCTTCAAATGATCAAAAAATAAATCTGCTTCTGAACAAGATCATAATTTAAACCAGTTACGGGTTAACCCAGGCACAGCTGTGATTGGCTGCAGCCTCCTGAATCTGGGGAACAGACACTGTGAGCAGCTCCGGTCTCAGAAGGTTGAACAGTTACTGAGCTGGGAAACTACAACTAATCCCCGTGAATCCACAGCACAGGCCGAGAGGAGAGGAAAGCCTGTCCTGGGAGCTGTAAATCTGAGCCACAGTTTGTCCTGTCAATGTGCAGATGTGAACATTGTATCTGCGAGAGTGTGTTAAAGGGGCGGGCGGGTTAGAATAATGTCTCTGTGTTTGTGTGTTCGGCCTCAGCGACAGATTTCCGAGTCATTCTTGTGTAAAATCACAAGATTTCCCTTTAATTGGATCGCGATGCTCCCCTGCTCAGCCCTGAAGAGAGAATTTAAGGCAAAGTTTTCGTTAATTTCAAGATTTCAGTGGAAACACAGAGAAGAAGTCAGCGCTCGGCTGAGAGGGCGCGATCAAAGCAGCAAAGAAACGGGTTTAAATCGAAATTGCTGCCTTTAATTCGGATGGAACTTTCTCGACAACAAAGATTCGGATTTTGTTAACAGAAGGAAGCGAGTGTGGGAATCTGAAATGTCCAATTTGAAGTGGAATTGGGGAGTTTATGAGGAGAGAGAAACACAGAGAGGCTGGAGGAGCCGGGAGCTGACAGCAGGTTGTCTCTGCCCCGTCCGCTCTCTGTCTTTAAGTTGCTCTGAGCCGCCACCACTGGTTTCATTTCTGATCCAGTTCTGACTGTCAGAGAGATTTTACACACAGTCTCGGATATGACTGATACTGCAGCCGCCGAAACGGCTCCTCCAGCCGCTGCCGCTCAAGTCAAACCTCCCAAGAAGAAGAAGGCGGCTTCCCGATCGAAGGCAGCCGGTCCCAAGTTAGGCGAACAGATCCTCAAGATTGTGGCGGGTTGCAGCGATCGCAAGGGGATGTCCCTGGCCGCGATAAAGAAAGCTTTGTCTGGCAGCGGTGTCGATGTGGGGAAGCTCGGCTCCCAGATCAGGCTCAGTATCAGGAGGAAGGTGGAGAGCGGCTCCCTGGTGCAGGTAAAGGGACAGGGCGCCTCCGGCTCCTTCAAAATCCCTAAGAAGGAATCCCAGGGGAAAGTGGGAAAGAAGGAGAAGAAACCAACAGCCAAGAAATCTTTAGTCAAGAAACCAGCGGCCAAGAAGGTGAAAACAAAAAAACCAGCAGCTAAGAAATCTCCAGCCAAGAAAGTAACAGCCAAGAAATCCCCAGCGAAGAAAGCAACAGTCAAGAAAACAAGCAGCAAGAAGGCGGCAACTCCAAAAAAGGCGGTGAAGAAAGCAGCGCTGAAGAAAAAATCTCCCGTCAAGAAGGTGACGGGCGGAAAGGTTTTAAAAAAAGTGGATAAATCGTCGAAGGCCAAGCCCAAAGTGAAAGCAGCAAAGGCTAAGAAAGCAGCGCCAGGAAAGAAATGAAACCAGCCGAGCAAATTGTAAACCTCTGAACACAAAGGCTCTTCTCAGAGCCGCCCACGTCTCTCAGGAAAGAGCTGATCCCCGAATCAAATGTCCCTGTCCCGGCGCTGGGAGCAGGTTTCACACTGAAGTGATTTATATTCAACTGAAAATTCCCGGTATCTCACTGACATGCACTATACCCAGCCCCTCCCCCAATCTGCAATAAAACAGCGGGGTCCGTGCACCATTGTAACTGGGGATTTGTTCAGCTGCTCTGTCAGTTTCTGCACGTTCCCTTTTCACAGATTCAAGGTGAGAGTGTGTAAGACAGTTACCCGGGCGGAGTAACCCCGCGTTACAACTCAAAGCCCAACACATGAGTTTGTCTAATTCAGCTTGAGTGAGGTGTCGGTAAACTGCTCAACCCTCCTGGAGGGGAGGTGTGTGGGGATAGAACAGAAGCTGGGAGTGAAGTGGAAACAGGCGGATTTGACGGGGTATAGTGTATGTACTTGGGCTGGAATATTACAGAATTTTATTTGTAAAGGTCTGCAATTAAAAGCTGCGGGTTTCTAGAACCGTTGAACATGAAGCTCCAATCGATAAGTTTTGTGCCGAGCGCTGTGTTAACTTCCATTGTCGACAATTAAATAAAATGTCGTTTCGACAGGCAGGGGGTGGAGCTGGATTATCATAGACATTCCTCTGTTCTGTCTGTCATTTAGTCTCCTCCCCGTCCCGCCTCTCACTCTATGCTCCTTTCTCAGTCAGGTCGGGGCGGGCTCTATAAAGGAGGAACCGAAACAGCTCATCTCTCATATTCAGCAGCGATCTGAGTGAAGAATCATCATGTCTGGCAGAGGGAAAGGAGGCAAAGGACTGGGGAAAGGCGGAGCAAAGCGGCACCGCAAAGTGCTTCGTGATAATATCCAGGGCATCACCAAACCAGCAATCCGCCGCCTGGCTCGCCGTGGCGGTGTCAAGCGGATCTCGGGTTTGATCTATGAGGAGACTCGCGGGGTGCTGAAGGTTTTCCTGGAGAATGTGATCAGGGATGCGGTCACCTACACTGAACACGCCAAGCGCAAGACGGTCACTGCCATGGATGTGGTGTACGCTCTGAAACGCCAGGGCCGCACTCTCTATGGATTCGGCGGCTGAACAACTCGACTCTCTCTACCAAACACAACAACAAAGGCTCTTTTAAGAGCCACCCACCGCCTCACAGAGAGAGCAGAAACCTGGGAACGGGAGCTGGGATGCGCTTTGATCTGGAATGTTAGTGCCTGATTTGTTCTGGACGGGAATGTACTGAGAATCTTTTTAATGGTTTATTTACCCGGATGGCCCATTCTGCACTGACACTGAAAGGCCTCTCCACTGCCTCATATTTTCGATAGGTTTTGTTTTAAATGAATAATTAGTCAGGTAGTAATGACAGGATCTGGCGGTTCCTCTGACACCAGCCGTTCAATCCGTCAGTGGATTTGAGGTTACAATCATATCAGGATCAGGCGAGGCAGGCTTGATGGGCTGAGTGGCCTCCTCCTGCTCCTAATCCAAATATTCGCACGTATGTTCGTGTAGACTTAGACTGGGAATAACGGAAATTCGAGCCGCTCTTTATCGGCATGAACAGCCCAGAATGAGGGCAATGGGAAGGGGTCTGATGCCCCCAGCACCGTTTCTATTTTATTTCCCATTCCATTCCTCGAAGTGAGCGGCGATTTCGAGGGTTAGTTGTGCTGTAGGGAGCAATGGACAGTCCTTCAATTTTTGCCTCGGAAATTCAGCACTGACTTTACACAGTTCAAACAACAGACTGGTGTTTCTGTCTAAAAATGAGCAGATTCACCAGGATGATACCTGGTTTAAAAATTGCCGGGACAGATCACATGAACTGGAATTTCATTGGGGTTAGGAAATAGCGAATGAGAGTGAAAAATTGTATTTTTAATTTACAAAAAAGGGAAGAACGAAGCATATTCTCGAGACGGGAATCGGCTGCAAACAATTGGCGGAATTTTTGAAATGGCCAATTAAAAACAACTCGACCATTGGGGACCTGAGTTGCCAGGGATTAATTCATTGGTTAGATTTTGGATAAAACTGCCTGGGCGTATGGCTGCAGCCAATTACTGTTCGGGGCGGTTCCTCACAGAGTTTAAAAAGGCGGATTGTAGAGCGGACTGCATTAATAGTTCTTGTATCTCAGCCTGTGGTGAATCTGTTCAGGAAATGGCCAGGACCAAGCAGACAGCGCGCAAATCGACCGGAGGGAAAGCTCCCCGCAAACAGCTGGCTACCAAAGCGGCCCGGAAGAGCGCTCCAGCCACGGGCGGAGTGAAGAAGCCTCATCGCTACAGGCCCGGCACTGTGGCTCTGAGGGAGATCCGCCGCTACCAGAAATCCACCGAGCTGCTCATCCGCAAACTGCCCTTCCAGCGGCTGGTGCGAGAGATCGCTCAGGATTTCAAGACAGACCTGCGCTTCCAGAGCTCGGCCGTCATGGCCCTGCAGGAGGCCAGCGAGGCTTACCTGGTGGGGCTCTTTGAGGACACCAACCTGTGCGCCATCCACGCCAAGCGAGTCACCATCATGCCCAAAGACATCCAGCTGGCCCGCCGCATCCGCGGGGAACGCGCCTAAAACCCGGCTTCAGCACCAAGTCCAACAAAGGCTCTTTTAAGAGCCACTAAATCGACAAATGAAAGAGCTGCGATCTCCTGTTAAACACTCCAGCACTTAAACAACTCGAAGATAAAATTTATTCTCCCTTGCACCGGTTTATTTGTCTTGTCGACATAGAGGTTGTAGAATTGAGAGAATACAGATGATGCAGTTATCAATTGCAGCTCAGGTTATGTCTGCGAATATTTTAGGCCACGGATTTTTTTCCAACGAATTGCGGCACAGGGTGAGGTACGGTTTGTAAGTCAATACTCATTGTTATTATAAGGTTACACTATGAACATGAAGCGATTGTCCGAGAGTAACCCTCCAGTGCGCAGATATTTTTGATGGTTGTTTTTAGTCAGTTATACGGCAAAAAAACAGGCCGCTCGTGTCCGTGCCGGACTGACTATCCTTGATTAATCCTTGCCTCTCCAAGTGGAAATTAATTGTGTCCCTCAGAATCTTTTTCATAAGTTTCCCTACCACTGATGTTAAGACTGACTGGCCTATAGTTCTTTGGTTTATCCCTAGCCCCCTTTTTGAATAATGGAAACCATTAGCTGTCCTCCAGTCCTTTCACCTCTCCTGTGGTCAAAGATTTGAAAATTAATAACAGGGTCCCTGCAATCTCCTCCCTTGCCTTCCACAGCAGCCTGGGAAAATCTCATCTGCCCGTATAGGAAGGATGTTGTTGCACTAGAGAGGTCATAGCGTTATACAGCACAGAAACAGGCCCATCGTAACCGTGCCGATCATCAAGCACCTATCTATTCTAATTCTATTCTCCAGCACTTAGCCCGTAGTACTTTTAGTTATGTCGTTTCGAGGGCTCAACTAAATACTTCTCAAACGTTGTGCGAGTTCTTCCTTCGCCATTATTGGTCCAGAATCACTTACAAATTTGGTCCGGCCGCGGACAGACAATAGGTCACCCTTTCACAGACTCTGTGAGTGGCTCTGAAAAGAGCCTTTGGCTTATTAGATTAAAGAATGGCCGCTTCACTTGGTCTTCGAGCCCGCAGCGGCGCTGGTTTTCTTGGGCAGAAGCACGGCCTGGATGTTAGGTAGCACCCCGCCCTGAGCGATGGTCACCCCTCCCAGCAGCTTGTTGAGCTCCTCGTCGTTGCGGACGGCCAGCTGCAGGTGTCTGGGGATGATGCGGGTCTTCTTGTTGTCCCGGGCCGCGTTACCAGCCAGCTCGAGGATTTCAGCCGTCAGATACTCGAGCACAGCAGCCAGATAGACCGGGGCTCCGGCACCCACACGCTCAGCATAGTTGCCCTTTCTCAGGAGCCTGTGAACACGGCCCACCGGGAACTGCAGTCCAGCCCGGGAGGAGCGAGACTTGGCCTTGGAGCGAACTTTACCGCCGGTCTTTCCTCTTCCAGACATTTCCACAACCTCACAAACAATTCGGCAAAAAATTGAACAATTTCTCCAGCGTTTACTGTTCTTGTAAACTGAAAACTCGTCTCATTGGTCTCTGTTCAATCCACTTATTTGCCTATATTCTTCACCAATCAGATAAATGGAAGCAGAAAAGGGCGGGATTTGCAAATAACCGTCAGAACCAGAAAAATGTCCATTTTAAAAAGCCCGCCAATTTCACTGCGGGAAAGAAGCGGATTAAAGTAAATATCGTCTTTGGTCTGAGATTTCAAATCCCTTCTCTTTATTTGGTTTTATTCAGCTCGTGTCATCACCAATCGCAGGCGCGGGTTTTATCATTTTGTTTAAATGTGGTTCATTCTCCTGTCGCTTTCTAACTGTCCCGGGAGGGAATCAATCCCGGCTCACCGCTTTCCCAGGAGTGAAACATTCCGTTCAGACTTCACTCTGAACCGAACACCCTTCGCTGTAAAGAGGGAACTGATCGAGTCCTCAGACTGTTCTTATTCCGCTCTGTAATAATCCCACTCCGGCTGTTACCCTGCGGAAAATTAATAAAATGACTCAGTAACTGTTTCAGGAATTGGGGGAAGGGACAATTAAAGTTGAAAACAGCAGCTAATGAGGTCACTTAAAGGCTGTGATAACAGAATAACCGCTTTCAGCACAAAGCGAAGGCCGATGAGCTAATTAAAGGGTTAGTGTCTGGGTTACAGGACAGGAGACACTAACAGCAGTGGAAGTTATTTTATATTATAATAATCCAGTAGGAAGATGTCGGGTGCAGCTCCTTAGTAGAGATTGTGAGTGGCTCTTAAAAGAGCCTTTGTGTTGTGAATGTGTTTTTCAGTCCGTTGTGGGGTTTTACTTGGAGCTGGTGTACTTGGTCACCGCCTTTGTCCCTTCCGACACGGCGTGCTTGGCCAGTTCCCCGGGCAGCAGCAGGCGCACGGCGGTCTGGATCTCCCGGGAGCTGATGGTGCTGCGCTTGTTGTAATGGGCCAGGCGGGAAGCCTCACCCGCGATGCGCTCGAAAATATCGCTCACGAACGAGTTCATGATGCTCATGGCCTTAGAGGAGATGCCGGTGTCGGGATGAACCTGCTTCATCACTTTGTAGATGTAGATGGAGTAACTCTCCTTCCTCGACTTTCGCCGCTTCTTGCCGCCCTTTCCTGACGGCTTATTCACCGCTTTCTTGGCGCCCTTCTTAGCAACTGGTTTCTTCTTCTCTTCAACCATCGTCAATCTCAATTTCAGACACAGAAATAAACCAAACCCCTTCCGTCCGCTCATTAAATAGACAGTCTGACAGATATATGCTAATGAGGAATGAGAAAACAACAATTCTTATTGGACATTTTTAAAAGAAAACAAGTTCTTAATTTGTGATTTATTTGATTGGATAGAGAAATCGACCAATCATATTTAGCTTTCTCCACCAATCATAGGCCTCCTTACTGCAATCAGGAAATACTTTTTACAAAGACCCTCTCCAGGCGGAATTTCTCAGTGTGTAAAGATACACCAGGAAATGTCGCCTGGCAGTCGGTGCGAGGGACTGTACGGTAATGTGGGGTTCCCTCAGGAATTGTGAGGCTTTGGTAAAGTCTGTGATTGTTGGATTTATTCACTCCCTGATTCTGTGTGTGAGTGGGGTTCCTTCACTGTTTGGAAGGCCGTGGTACAGTGTGCGAGGGCTGGATTTCTTCTGTGTCTGTGACTTGATGGGACCATGTCTCAGTGTTGGATTCACTTGATATCCTGAGGCTCATTGTGCATCTGTCCGTTATTGGTGCATGTAAGTGAAATTATTGGCTCCTTGGGACTATAAGACAGTGCGGAATTAAATCAGCATGTGTTTCTCTCGGCCACGAAAAGTATTGGATTTATTCTGTACATGTCAATCTCTGTAACTGTATGTGAATGAGATTCTTTATTTGTCAGTCCCTGTCATTGTAGGTCAGAGTTGTATTGATTCTATGTCTTTCAGCCTGTGGTACTATCTCTGAGTCTGAACTTCTCATTCACTGTCAATATCTGATACTGTGTGTGAATGTGAGATTAACTCTGTACCTGTCAACATCCTTTGCTGAATGGGAGTGTGAAATTCAGTCTGTATCGGTCAGTCTCTGGTACTGATTCAAAGTGTGTAATTCATTCTCAATAGGTCCATCTCTTGCAATTTTTGACAGAAGTAACCCCACTGTCACATTCGGCACCAAAGACTGACAATGTAGAATTTGCCTCAATGGATAGTATTGGTATGAGTGGGATCAATTCTCTCTCAATCAGTGGTACTTTATGGAAGCTTGCAAATCATTTTGTTTCTGATGGACTCTGGTACCCTGTGTAAGCGTTGAAGCCATTTTCTAACTCAGTGCCTGATGCTTTGCAGAAATGAAGGATTCATTTTGTCCCTATCAGTTTTTGGCTGTAAGATTTTTCTGTGTTTCTTGGTCTGTGGTACTGTGTGAATGTCAGATTCATTCTGTATCTCTACATCTCTGGGACCAGTGATTACTAACTCTCTAGATGTTTGCAGAATTGGGTCTACCTGAAAATTTCTCCACTTCAGCGTTAAGTTCACATTTTCATATCAGATTGACAATCTTTTTTTAAAATATTTAGCAATCTTTATACACATAAATGTTTAAAAAGTCAGACTTGTCAACTGCTCTTTAGACCTGTAATTATCTCACCTTGTGTTGTGAGTGAGGAGATTCCCCACTGGGTCGTGCAAAACAGGAATCTGGCTGGAAATTAATTTCAATGCCTGGAAATCAGGTAGAATACAAGTCTGAATTTCTGATTTACATCCTTAGTAGATCAGGCTTCTCGCTGGGAGAGTGAATTTGAAAAGTGGTGTTTAAAACCAAACAAACCAAGGTAGATCCTTCCTCATTTGCTGAGGCAAATCCAATGAAAGCAGCTATACTGCAGTAGGAGAATTTTGGGATAGGTACCAGACACAGCTCAGGGCAACTAAACCTGCTATCAGGGAGTGTAAAGGGTAATGGAGAAGGGGATGGCAGATACATGAATCCCAATATAGAGTTATCCATGTTGCAGTTGAAACCTCATCAGTAATCAGCACTGGCTTAGAATAGCTGGGCCTATTAACCTCGGGAAAGGATGGATGTCGAATGGATATGACCGCTGTCCATAAATGGAATCAATTGTGTGCATGTGAATAGATAAGTTGAGCTCACTGCACAAAGAAAAATAGAAAAAGAACAAAAGGAAAATTAAACAGGCCTGCGGGGAAGAATATGTGACCAGCTGAGCTGCTCTTGCAGAGAGCTGGCACAGATACGATGGGCTGAGTGGCCTCCCTCTGCTGTAACAATTGCGAGATTCTAATCTATGTAGCATGAGTGTAAGCCTGACTTATGTTTAATATAAAATGTGTTTCAACTGGAGTTAATAGCTGTGGGTATTAATCAGTTATTATGTCAGAGTTTTGGATTAAAATTCCATCTCTGTCAACACAACCCTGAATGTCTGTATATCACACAATCTGATACATCATCTAGCTTGTAGACACTCTGAGGTTTGGGGAGTGGTATGTAATGCATAGTTCAGTCTGTAGTATGGGTACAATATTGGGATTCATGCAAGATCATACAAGTGGGTACTGTTTGTCTGATCTCTTTGTCATTTAATGTGTATTTAAGGTTCTCCTTTTGTTTTGGTAACACAGGGCCTTGCAATCTGAGGGGGGTGTAATTTTGCTCAGCAATTTGCAAAGATCCCACACAGGAGTTTATTACACAAAATTAGAACATGTGATTGGGGATCAAACATTAGCATGGATCAAGGATTAGTAAATGGACAGAAAACAGTGTCGGAATAAACAGGAATTTTCGGATTGGCAGGCTCTAACTTACTTTTGATAAAACACAGCCATCAGTTACTTACAACATATATTGATGATTTAGTTGGGTACTGAATGGAACATATTCAAGTTTGTTGATGATACAAAATTGGTGGAAAATTAATCTGTGAGGACACAAAAAACCTGCTAAGGCATTTAGACAGGTTGTCTGAGTTGTCAAGAACATGGCAGATAGAATACAATATGGTAGTGTGGGTGGGCCCAGTTTTGAAGGGGGAAAAAAGAACATGTTTGAATGTGAGACTGGAACACGTTTGCACTCAGAGGGAGCTGGGTGTCCTTGTACATGAATTACAGAAAGTAAAACTGCAGGTACAGCAAGCAGATAGGAAGGGAAGTGTTATGTTCACATTTGTTCCAAAGGTTTGAATTACAGGAGTGAAAAATCTTCCATTTATCCAGGGCACAATTAAGGCTACACCTGGAGTACTGTGTGCAGTTTGGTCTCCTTACATAAGGAAGGGCATAGTTGCTTTAGAGGGAGGGCAATAATTGTTCACTAGCTTGGTTTCTGTGACAAGTGGATTTCTTATGAGGGGAGATTGAGGAGATTAGGTCTATATTCCCTGGATTTTAGAAGAATACAGGTTATCTAAATGAAACAAATAAAACTCTTAAGCGGCTTGTCAGGGTAGATGCTAAGAAAATGGTTCTCCTGGCTCCGGAATCTACAACATGTGGTCACCATCTCAGATCACAGCATTGGCCATTTTGGAATGATATGAGGAGAAATGTCTTCACTGAAAGTGTTGAGATTCTTTGGAATTCTCCACCCCAGAGAGATTTGGAAGCTCAGCCATTGAGTATGTTCCAGACAGAGGTCAATTGATTTTGGATACTAGGGATATAAGGAGAGTGCGGCAAAGTGGAGTTGAGGTAGAACATCTGTCTGAATGAATGATGGAGGAGGTCGAATGGCCAAATAGCCAAGTCCAGCTCCTATTTCTGAAGGTTTAATGCATCAGTCCATCTATTCTGCTCGATGTGAGATTCAGGTGTATTCTGCACCAGTCAGTCTCTGGTACTATATATAAAGCTGGGATCAATTGTATGTCTGTTGGCACCTGGCAAGCGATGTGAATGTGTGATTCAATCTTTATCTGTGATTCATGAACCTGAATGTGAGTATGTGATTCATTCTCAAATTTCCATTCTATTAGTATGACATTTGAATGTGAAATTTGCATGTCAGTCTTTGACACTGTACATGTGAGAGTTTCATTCCATATCTGTTGGACTTTGTGATGTGTGACTGTGGAATTGACTCCGTATTTACCACTTCGTGATACTGTGAGTGTTTTCTCCTTAAGTAACTGCCAGTCTTTGGTAATTGATGTCTGACTATGTAGCTGTGAAGCTTTGGCCTGTTTGTAAGGCATTCTTTCTGTATCTATCAGGCTCTGGTACAGATTGAGCTTTTGGGACTCAACCTGAATTGTTCAGTGGTACTGGAAATTCATTTTCTATCTCTTAGTCTCTGGTAGAGTGTCTGTGTGGGGATGTTTTTGTCTTTATTTCTGTGTATATGTGTAATTAATCCTGTATTACTCAGCCTCTGGTACTGAGTTTACGTGTAGGACTCTGGCTGTATTTGTCAGTCACTGGTAACACGTGTGGCTGTGGATGGAAGATTCTTTCTATAACTGTCAGGATATCATACATGGTTTGATTATGGGATTATTTTAATATAGTTCAATGGTCCTGAATGTAAATTTGGGAATCATTCTGAAACTCCCATTCTTTAATAATGTGTGTGCGTGAGTTGAAGAGTCATGACTCTGTTCTGTTGAAGGGTCATGAGGACTCGAAACGTCAACTCTTTTCTTCTCCGCCGATGCTGCCAGACCTGCTGAGTTTTTGCAGGTAATTCTGTTTTTGTTTTGGATTTCCAGCATCCGCAGTAGTTTTTTGTTTTTATGACTGTGTGAGTGTTTGTTACAGCGGACCACAGCCTCAAGAACAAATTTCACTCCCGATACTCCAACCCCCTACCACTCACACACACATACACAATATCCCAGTGAGTAAGTCGCACAAGTTACAAGAGTTCCGGGAGGAATCCCGCATTTCCGTGCAGTCCCTCTGTGGAGAAAGGCCCCTCGCACCGACAGCCAGACAACAATTCCCGGTGTATCTTCACAAACTGAGAAACTGGGACGAGAGAGAATCCTGATAGAATATATTTCCTGATTGTCGTAAAAGGGCTAATGATTGGTGGAGAAGTCGAAATTTGATTGGCCACTTTAAAAATGCAAACAGAGAAAAGTACAAAATAAGTGGCTGTTGTATTTTATTAAATGTCCAATCAGAATCATCGTTTCCCCATTCCTCATTAGCATTGGTCTGTCAGACTGTCTATTTAATCGGCGCTCGGAAGTGGTTCGTTTTATTCTGTGTCTGAAAGTAACGATGGTTGATGAGAAGAAACCAGCTCCCAAGAAGGGAGGCAAGAAAGCCTTAAAGAAACCGGTAGTGAAGGGCGGCAAGAAGCGGCGAAAGTCGCGGAAGGAGAGTTACGCCATCTACATCTACAAAGTGATGAAGCAGGTTCACCCCGACACCGGCATCTCCTCCAAGGCCATGAGCATCATGAACTCGTTCGTGAGCGATATTTTCGAGCGCATCGCGGGTGAGGCTTCCCGCCTGGCCCATTACAACAAGCGAAGCACCATCAGCTCCCGGGAAATCCAGACCGCCGTGCGCCTGCTGCTGCCCGGGGAACTGGCCAAGCACGCCGTGTCGGAAGGGACAAAGGCGGTGACCAAGTACACCAGCTCCAAGTAAAACCCCGCAATGGACTGAAAAACACATTCACAACACAACGGCTCTTTTAAGAGCCACCCACAATCTCTCTGAAAAAGCTATATGATTTCTTTAGTTATAAGTTATGATTTTACTATGGAGCATTTCGAATTTTGAAATTATTATTTTGATCACGTTTCAATCAGATTCTCGGTAACGTAGATTTAACTCGTTCAATTGTTGGGCTTCGTTAATGATGTCCCATAAATTAATGACTTGCCGCTCACGAAGCGATTGTTTTAAGACGCGTCATATTCGACCCCTGTCCCTGGTTTTGGAGAGAGAGCGAATATAACGCAAATGCCTCAGGTTCCAATTCGGTTCAAGTTTCGCCTCAATAATCGATCAGTTGATTTCCTATTAGCACCGGTTGTGCAGCAAACTTCAGTCTCGACGCTGGCAAATTTACTCCAAGCATGTTCAATTTTGGCTGTCCCAAATATCTACAATTTCCCGTCTATCAGCAGAACGATGTAAATGGCACTTTCAGCCGGCTGCTTAGAAGGTTTCATGACGGATCGAGATTATCTAGAATTGATGCCGGATTCTTAAAGCGTATCCGGAATTTAGGATAAAATGTGAAATAGTCCCATTAGGGACGGACATTTTTGAAACTTTGTCGTCAGACCGTGTTCACTATTAACTGGATTTTCTATATGAAATGTATTTCTTGTTTTATAAATATATCGATGTAGAATTAAAAAAATACATTCCGTAAATTTGCGCCATTATTTTCGACTTGTTTTCAGATACACATAAACCCAGACAGAAAATCAGAAATTGAAATATACAAATAACTGTAATCCAGGGAAAGAGAGAGAGAGATGAAGAGAATGTAACATTCGAATACTAAATACTGAATAACCATTTCCAATTAGGACTCGAAACGTCAACTGTGTTCCTCTCCGTAGATGAATTTTTCCAGGTATTTTTGTTTTTGTTTCAGATTTCCAGCATCGTCTGTATTTTGCTTTTATCCAATTAGTACTATGTTCGATCCGTTCTTTTTTGGCTTTTTTTTTTTACAAATTTGGCGGGCTTTTAAAATTTGAAAAAAAGATCGGTTGGAATCTCAAAATTTGGCGCCGTTTTTTTCCGCCCTCACTCCGTCAAGTCTCCGGATTGGTGAGTTCAGTAGATATCTGATTGGTGATATGAACAACATTATGAGACGCAGCACAAAGTGACCAATCAAGCAATGCCCGCAGCACCATTCCTCCCGAAGCTATAAGAGAAGCGAATGTGAGAGGATTTCCTCATTCTCTATTAAAGTGTTTGTGAGATTGTGAAATGTCTGGAAGAGGAAAGACCGGCGGTAAAGCTCGGTCCAAGGCCAGATCTCGCTCCTCCCGGGCTGGACTGCAGTTCCCGGTGGGCCGTGTTCACAGGCTCCTGAGAAAGGGCAACTATGCTGAGCGTGTGGGTGCCGGAGCCCCGGTCTATCTGGCTGCTGTGCTCGAGTATCTGACGGCTGAAATCCTCGAGCTGGCCGGTAACGCGGCCCGGGACAACAAGAAGACCCGCATCATCCCCAGACACCTGCAGCTGGCCGTCCGCAACGACGAGGAGCTCAACAAGCTGCTGGGAGGGGTGACCATCGCTCAGGGCGGGGTGCTGCCTAATATCCAGGCCGTGCTTCTGCCCAAGAAAACCAGCGCCTCTGCGGCCTCGAAGACCAAGTGAAGCGGCCATTCTTTTATCTGATAAGCCAAAGGCTCTTTTCAGAGCCACTCACAGAGTCTGTGAAAGGGTGACCTATTGTCTGTCTGCTGCGTGCCGAATTTCAGTAATGGTGAAGCGTTTCTAATGATCCGCAAGGACAACCAACTCGCATCAACAGAGAAATTACATTTCCACCCGCGTGGTTCGGGACTGGAATGCACTCTCTGGAAGTGTAGTGGAGGCAGGTTCAATAGAGGCATTCAAGAGGGTATTAGATGATTATTTGAATAGAAAAAATGTGCAGGAATGGGGGATGGGGGGAAGCATTAGGTCATAACACTCATTTGGAGAGCAGATGCAGACATGCGCAAGGGCCGAATGGCCTCCCGTGCTGTGCAAATTCTTTGATTCTATGTCTGTGCACCGGAGTCATCACCTCTTGTTGCTTGAGGCATTGCCTTTATTGACATCATGAGCACTGACTTGTAACCCGCAGCTCACCCTTTGCTTGGGATTGATGTCTGCTCGCAGTATTTAATACATTTTCACAGCCGCTTTTTATTGGAAGTGACCTACAGCACTAAGGTGACCGCAGTCCCAATTTTCTGCTGAAATTAATATACCATCTGCGCTACAATTTACAACTGCATCGTCTGTGATTATCAATCCCACAAAAGAGGTTTGTAGACAAGAAAAATAAACTGATGCAAGGGAGCAAATTGTATCTTCGCGATGTCTAAGTCCTGGAGTGGACAACAGGAGATTGCAGCTCTTTCATTTGTCGATCTGTTGGCTCTTAAAAGAGCCTTTGTTGTACTTGGTGCTGAAGCCGGGTTTTAGGCGCGTTCCCCGCGGATGCGGCGGGCCAGCTGGATGTCTTTGGGCATGATGGTGACTCGCTTGGCGTGGATGGCGCACAGGTTGGTGTCCTCAAAGAGCCCCACCAGGTAAGCCTCGCTGGCCTCCTGCAGGGCCATGACGGCCGAGCTCTGGAAGCGCAGGTCTGTCTTGAAATCCTGAGCGATCTCTCGCACCAGCCGCTGGAAGGGCAGTTTGCGAATGAGCAGCTCGGTGGATTTCTGGTAGCGGCGGATCTCCCTCAGAGCCACAGTGCCGGGTCTGTAGCGATGAGGCTTCTTCACGCCGCCCGTTGCTGGAGCGCTCTTCCGGGCCGCTTTGGTCGCCAGCTGTTTGCGGGGAGCTTTCCCTCCGGTCGATTTGCGCGCTGTCTGCTTGGTCCTGGCCATTTTCTGAACAGATTCACCACAACCTGAGATGCAAGAACTATTAAGACAGTCTGCTGCCCAATCCGCCTTTTTAAACTCTGAGAGGAACCGCCCCGAACAGTAATTGGCTGGAGCCTTGCGCCCAGGCAGTTTTATCCAAAATCTAACCAATGAATTAATCCCTGGCACCTCAGGTCCCCATTGGTCGAGTTGTTTTTAATTGCCCATTTCAAAAATTCGGCCTTTATTTCCAGCCGTTGACCGACTCGATATCAGAAGACTTTGTTCCTCAATTTTTAAAAATTAAAAATACCATTTCACTGCAATTCAATATTTCCTTACCCGAATGAAATTCCTGTTCATTTAACCTCTTCCAACAATTTTTAAACCCGGCATCATCCTGATGAACCTGCTTATTTTTGGACAGAAACACCAGTCTGTTGTTTGAACTGTGGAAAGTCAGTGCTGGACTTCGCAGGCAAAAATTGACGGACTGTCCATTGCTCCCTACAGCACAACCAACCCTAAAATTCACCGAAACAAAAATAAAAATGCCTTGAAAAACTCAGCAGCTCTGGCAGCATCTGCGGAGAGGAACACAGTTAACATTTCGAGTCGCTATGACTCTTCAACAGATCCTCTCCGCAGATGCTGCCAGACTTGCTGAGTTCTTCCAGGTATTTTTATTTTTGTTTTGGATTTCCAGCATCCGCAGTTTTTTGTTTTTATCCTAAAAATCGCCGCTCCCTTAGAGGTCTGGAGTGGGTAATAAAATGGAACCGGTGCTGGGGGCTTCAGATCCCTTCCCATTGCCCTCATTCTGGGCTGTTCATGACGATAATGAGCGGAGAAAGTGACCGGCTCGATTCTCCCGCTATTCCCGGCCTGACAGATCCCGGTTCCTGAAAGGAGATGACAAATTCTGAAAATAGCTCCGAAAATAGCGCCAAGATCTTGTGACAGGGAGCGCAGTATAACAGATCATAAAGTGAGAGATTAAAAATTGTTGCCTGAAAATTAAGATTATCTTGCATTTTCCAACACTGGAATTGGCGGGCTTTTCGAATGCAAAAAAAAGTAAATCAATCATAATTTTCGATTTCTTCTCCCTGACTCAGCGATTGGTTAAGAATTAGACTAGGAAGAGGCTGACCAATCAGAGCTAGAGTCCGGCTGCAGTCGCTCAGACTGCGGGAATTCCAGGTCGCCGAGTGGCTGAGCTGAAACTGCTGTTTCCCAAACCCTGTCAGTAACTTCACGAACATCCGTCCGAACATTGGGTTTCGGAGCAGGAGGCCACTCAGCCACGAGCCTGAACCTATTCAGTGAAATCATGGCTGATCTGATTGTAACCTCATACACCACTGACGCATTGAACGGCTGGTGTTACCTAAAATAAAACATTTCGAAAATGTGTAGTGGAGCGGCTTTTCAGCGTCAGTGGAGAATGTGCCATCCAGGATAATAAATAACGATTAAATTGAGGGACTTAGTACATCCCCCCGAAACCCGGAACAAATCATGCACTAAAATGAAAGAAAAATACTGCGGATGCTGGAAGTCTGAAATATAAACAGAAAATGCTGGAAACCTCAGTAGGTCTGACAGCATCTGTGGAGAGAAAAGAGTTAAACCCTTCTAGTCTGTATGACTCTTCTTCAGAGATCTTGTTTGTTTCAGACACTAACATTCCCGATCACAGCCCATCCCAGCTCCCGTTCCCAGGTCTCTGCTCTCTCTGTGAGGTGGTGGGTGGCTCTGAAAAGAGCCTTTGTTGCGTGTTTGGTAGAAAGGGTCGAGCTGTTCAGCCGCCAAATCCATAGAGTGTGCGGCCCTGGCGTTTCAGAGCGTACACCACATCCATGGCAGTGACCGTCTTGCGCTTGGCGTGTTCAGTGTAGGTGACCGCATCCCTGATCACATTCTCCAGGAAAACCTTCAGCACCCCGCGAGTCTCCTCATAGATCAAACCCGAGATCCGCTTGACACCGCCACGGCGAGCCAGGCGGCGGATTGCTGGTTTGGTGATGCCCTGGATATTATCACGAAGCACTTTGCGGTGCCGCTTTGCTCCGCCTTTCCCCAGTCCTTTGCCTCCTTTCCCTCTGCCAGACATGATGATTCTTCACTCAGATCGCTGCTGAATATGAGAGACGAGCTGTGTCACGTTCCTCTTTTATACAGCTCGCCCGGACCTGACTGAAAAACGCGGTTTGAGAGCAGGGAGGGGAGGAGACAGAATGAAGATTAAATAGAGAGCGGGAGGGGGGAGAGAGCCGGAGTGACAGACAGAGAGAGAACAGCCCCTGATCTTTCAGCTCCTCCTCCAGTTTCTGCAACCGCCAATTTCAACCCGTTTATTACCAATGGAACCGAGACACAAACCCGGACAGACCCGGGCTTCACAGTCAGGAGTTTCCGCAAACCCGGAGCTTTGAAATATGCTCTCGTTATAATTAACACTCAGTAATATTCCGACCTAAACACAGTCTATTCTAAAACAGGAATCATCCTCAGTAACATCACCATCCTCATACACACACGGTTCCAGCATTTTACAAGCTGTTTGGGGGAATCTCCTGTGTTAAAATTGATGCTGTAAAGCGGACTTTTCCCACCAGTGTACCACCGCCACACGTCCACTCGTACCCAACGCCCCTTGCCCCCCGCGCCGACACAGGTTCGGAGATTTTGTTCTCTCTGTGATGAGAGTGAAATGGGGACAATTCCCATTGATTTTAGCAGCTGAATTGTCGCTGCGGACGATCTGCGCATGCGCTGTTTTAACACGTCCGCGGTTTCGTCACAATGAGGATAACAGCGCATGCGCAACCCCTCCCCCAACAATGGCCGAGAGCGTCATTCACTCAGTGAGCGGAATAGGGTTTAATTCAGCAGCGATCGGAGACATCACCGCCCCAGAGGGAAGTGAACAAACAGCATCTGCTTAAAGCAGCGCATCGGTTTGGAGCCGCGTCCGCAGATATGCTCAGAGATTGGCATTGAGTGTCCGGGCAGCTGAGGCGGAGGCGGCGGCTGTTTTTAATGGGCTCCCTGGAACACGAGCTGCTCCCGGAACATGGAGTGAGCGGGGGGAAGGGAGAGGCCATTCTCGAGCAGTGTCTGGACAGAGTGAGAAGAACTCGCCATTGAAGATCATTGCTGCTTTCTCTCCCCAAACCCGAGTGAAGCTTCCTGGCTTAGTTCCGGCTCCCACTGTCCCTTGTTATTGGACAGAGAATGGCGGGGAAAATAGCCGCACAGTAACAATGTTTCCAGTTACACAAAGAAGATCAATTTCAGGCACCAGGTGAGAAGTGTGAAAGAGACATTTTAAACTGTACCTGCTTGTTTCCGGGTGTACAGTTAGTTCGAATGGAGCAGCAAATAGGAATCTGACCCTTGCCAAAGTCACTCCTCCATCGGATAGTCTAATTCAAGGACCTGTGCACAGGACGGGTTGTTTCTGAATGTCATAACATTGTTGTAAAACCGCTCAAAATAGCAGATAAGCAGAAACAGATTGCTGCAGTACTGTGGTGGGGTCAGATACTGATATGCTGATAGTTTTGCTTTGTTTATTGTTCATTATAATAACACTTATTTTAAAAAATACCTTGATCACTTTTGTATCTTCTACTTCATCTATTCTTCAGGTGAAGGAGTTATGTTTTCTGCGTGCACGGAAAGAATTGAAGGAACCAGATGGTTCTTCGAAACAAGGAAAAGTGCAGCCTGATGGTTCCAGTAAGTACAATATCACTCACAAAGCATCGAGATACTGCCAGCTCTTTAGGCCAAAATGAAACATATAGAGACCGACACAGATCCCAAGATTGAGAGTCGCCCTTTCAATATAAGAGTCAAACAGAGCATTGCTGGGAGAAGTTGTTTACCTTAAACCAGTACACCTGAGGACTAGATACATCAATCCCAGGGCAAAAGCACAGCCACTATTCGATTTAAATACACGGTGTCACCTCGGCCACAAATTAAATACTAATTATTAACTACGTCAGACAACATTTACCCTATTGTAATATGCAGGATGAATTGCTACTAAGCACCTCAGAATGTAGAGTGAGCTACACATTAAATACCAGTTCCAAAATTTCACTAAGTGTTAGGCTAGAATATCAAAGTATGAATTCCATTTTCTTTCAAACTGCAGGAATTAAATAATGGACCAGGTATGAGATTGATGCATATGTTATCACTCCAATTTGTTCTCACAGATAAAAATTTAATACCAATACACAACTCGCACAGAACTACTGAATGTAGCCTGTCGATCATGCCTGAGATGCAGGTTATGTACCAATACAGAAAACTCCCACAGTTGCATTCGATGGCAGAGACACATAGATCGAGAATGAACCCCAAACTCACATGAAAATCTAGAGACAGACATAAGAACAACAAATTCCAAATACCACATTCAACCCAGGGACTGACTAATACAGAATTAAAGCTACTTTCATATCCATTGCCATTGACTGAAAGATGTAGAATGTAGCCCAGTGTCACATACCCTACCAGAGACTGGCAAAGGTATAATAAATTCCAGAGTCTCTTATTGTACCTGAGACTGACGGCCAAAAATAAACACATTTACGTCGAGGAGTAGAGATTGAAAAATACAGAATGAAGTTCATAATCCCATTCGTTATTGCACAGTGACAGGTACAAATAAACCCCTCACTCACACCCTTTACAAGGTAATGACACAGAATGAGCAGCACATTCACATACAATACCAGAAACTGACAGATATTGAATGATTCCCACCCTCAGGGTCTGCCAGATGCTGATGAAAACTGAATTAATGCACACTCACATTCAGTTTGAGAGAATGACTAACACAGAAGTATGTCCACACTCACCAAAAACTGACATACACTGCATTAATCCCACTTTATACAGGGGACCAAACCCTGACATGCAGAAAAAAAAATCCACAGGCCTACACACAGAAAAAGACAATAAGGCATAGACCAAAAGCAGTCATTTAAAGTGCCACCGACTGACAGGCATAAGACAAATCTCATTCACAGACAGCAACAGATGAAGAAAAAAGTAAAATCAACTTCACTGACACAATTATTTCCAGATATGGACAGCTAAAGAATGAATGCCACACTCACATATGTTTGGGTTGGAATTAATCTCATTCTCATGTAAATTACCTGGGAACCACTGATACAGAAAAAATAACACATCCACGTGTAAGACAAGAGATGGACACATACAGATTGAATGCAACAATATTGCATTTCACAGGTAACTGAAAGGAAGCACTGGTTTTTAATATTTCACAAGTGATATATTGAAGCAGACTGAATCCCACTGATATAGAATCAGAGAATGATATTCATATAGTTCATCCTGCATTCCTACACAATCCCACAACTGACAGATACAAACAAAAATCAACATTTGGATACAGGACCAGAGACTGATACTTGCAGAATGAATGAAGTACACGTGTAGTCAAAGACTGATAACTGCAGAACTAAAGTCAAACTCACACTCACTTCCAGATACTGTCAGCTTCAGAATGAGCCCCACATTCACTTGTAATTCTGGGGACTCTCGATCCCGGCCAAAGAGAACAGTATCATTCCCCTAACTGTACTATCCCCGATTGCAACTACATTTCTCTTTTCTCCCCCCACTTGAATGGCCCCCTGTGCCATGTTGCTATGGTCAGTTTGCTCATCCTCCCTACAGTCCCCACTCTCATCCACACAGGGAGCAAGAATCTCAAACCTGTTGGTTAAGGACAAGGGTTGAGGCTCCTGCAGTGCTACTTCCTGGATCCCTCTACCTGCCTCACTCATAGTCACACCCTCCTGTCCCTGACTACTGGCCGAATTTATGGTAGTTAATCTAAGGGGTATGACTGTCTCCTGAAACAGAGCGTCCAGGTAACTCTCCCCCTCCCTGATGTGTCGCAGTTTCTGAGGCCCAGACTTTAGCTCATCAACTCTGAGCCGGAGTTTCTCGAGCAACCAACATTTGCTACAGATGTGGTCATGAGGAACCACAATGGGGTCCAACAGCAACCACACCACACAGCTGCAACACATCGCCTGGCACTGCATCTCTATTTTATTTTATTTAATTAGTTTTTCAATTTGTTGTTAAATTTCCTACTGGTCTTTAACTTATCAATCTGTAAAATATTTCTGCTATTTACCTTTCACCTGAAAGCAAATTAGAATAGAGAATCAAAATACACTTTTTAAATCAACTGGAACTCACTCTCTCTGCTGAGTTGAAGCTGAAGTGTTAGACCTCCGATCCTGGGCCCCAATAGTCACCTTTGATCTGAAATCAACTTAGAATAGGTAGTTCAAACTAGCAGTTACTCACCAATCAATGAACTTATGATCTTCCTGTGATGTCACTCTTTGTGTTTTTTCACTCGACGACAGTGATTGCAGAGGACACTCTTCCCAGACTGCTTCCCGGCGATGGTGACTGCAGAGGATGCTCTTCCCAGACTGCTTCCCGGCCATTGGGACTGCAGAGGGCACTCTTCCCAGACTTCCCAGATCATTCATAATGATTATTAATAGAGAGATTAAACTAATAGAATCAGTATCTTCTACCTCACCTGTACATGAATTCAAAAATATACTTTTTACCAACAGGCAAATAATTGAAGGAACCAGAATAAATGTGATGTTTCCTCCAGCCAAATTAGAATGAAGATTCCCACCAGCTCCTTCTCACACACAGTATGTACATTATCACTGACAGAGCACAGAGACACTGACAAGTCATCAGTTTCACAGTCTCAGACAGCATAAATAGTTCCAAAGTAATTTTCCATCCATGAATCAAACAGAGCAGGAGAGATAGACATTGTATCCAAGTCACCCAAACTCAGTCCTGCAGATGGGAGTGTCCATAAATCCCAGTCCAAATTCTCACCCGCTATTAAATTCTCACTGAGTCAATCCTGCAGTCGTGCTGCCTTCGCTACAAATTAAACATCTGATAAAACTGACACATTTCCAGTTTACAGGCTTACAGGCTTAACCTTAATGATGTACACTGAGGTTCATGTTAATTGCCAGCCCAATATTCACACACATCATGGACTTATAAATTGCACCATTAATTCCCATAGTATGTCCTGACATATACCTGAGATACCAGTTCAAATCTCAAGTACATTATCAGTTTGAGATATCCTGAAAGCTAGTATAACCTGAGACAGAAGTTCAGATTATAGTTTGAAACTCACCCTTATTATGAAACTAAAAGATACAATATTAATTTGATGAATATGAACTCAGCTATAGATCACATACTAATCCTCCATCCTCACACAGTGTCAAGTGGAAATACTGTAACAATTCCAGACTGAGCTCCATTTTACATCCATGTCAAAGTTCTTACTCAGAATCAGACTGAATGTCACAGATCAAATCAATTAGTACAACTTGAGTTATACTTGCACACCGATCCAGTATCAGATTAAAGGATTCATTATCTTTCCCAATTGTGTTCAAAGTGACAGATTTAATGTTGGGCCAAAACTCCCACATATCGTTTGCTTAAGCCGACCACATTAGCTGTGCTCGAAATTTATATACAATTAACCCAATCTTACAAACAGTCCCAGACACCGAAGGTTACACAATGAATCCTCTACTCACCAGAGTACCAGTGAGCAATTATCAAACACATGTTCAGTGCCAGATGCTGAGAGACACAGACTGTTTACTGCACTCACTCACATTATTTCAGTGTGAGTGATACAAAATTATTCTGACACACCAATTATACCACTGAGAGATTGTAGAAAGGGTCTAAGAGCCAAATAGAATCACAGGTGCTGACAGAAACAAATGGAAGTCTACATGCACATACACAGACGAACACATGCATGCTTAGACACAGAATAAATCCAATTCCACATACAATACCAGTGAATGAAATATACCAATTGAATCCCACAATTTCATACAGTAGCAGTCACTGACAGACACAGAATGAATCTCATGCTCACAAACAGCATGAGGAACTGAAATATATATATATGATTCCCAACTTATGTAACAATACAACAGGCATAGAATGCCATCGACAGACCCTGAATTAAACCCAGACTCACACATTAGGAGAGCCTGACAGATATATATGATTGCCATGCTCATCAACAACACCAGGGACATTCAGATATAAAATCAGCCCCAATTCCTCTATAGTACCAGAGAATGAAATGTGCAATATGAATCCTACACTCACCTACTCCCCTAGTGACAGACCAGAATGCCTGCCAAACTCATACCCACCTCCAGAGAATAACAAATGCAGACTGAAACTACACTCCCACGGAATGCAAGAGATATTCAGATTCAGAATGGTTTCCACATTCACATACAGTAGCACTGACTGGCAAAGAGTGAAACACATGCACACTCACAAACCACCATCACCATTAAGAAATTCAGATTGGGTCCTGTTCAATACCAGAAAGTGACTGATCGAACACATCCGTTGCATACGTCCCATTCCACTGTCAGGCTCAAGGCCTAACCCAACACTCATGCAGTCCCTGGAAATGTAAGATACAGGCTGACTATGACACAGATATATTGTACCAGATATCGACAAATGCAGAATGAATGCAACATTCACCTACAGTTCCACGGAGAATGTATCCACACTCACATACAGTAACCAAGACTGACAGGTCCAGCGTGCCTTTCACACAGCACCTGTGAGTAACAGACACAGAATGAATCCCACATTCACAAGTTGGATCAGAGAAGGGCCGATAAGAATGTATCTCACATTCACACACAACATGTTGACGGCTTTAGCACAACATTATAATTACTGCTTGTATAGCAAAATAGAATAAAAAGGTCATATCCACCGTTAGTAATTCTAAGACCTCCCCTTCCCCTCTTAATATAATGTGAACAATTCTTGCCTGTTGTGTCCATCTCTGATCTGTAAACTTCGACCTAGCAGAGTGTGCTGACATCTACTGGCCAGAGCCGAGAACTGCAACAGAGCGGAGGGAATTAACATGAACTGTTGGTGTTGCAGATTCCGGTCAATGTGAGGAAGTAGTGATGGGATTTGACAGGGTCGGCATAGAGTTGTAACTATTAAATCCAATAAAAAAATCAATATAACTTATTTCTCATGGAATCTGTAGAATGTGGAACTTGTTGTCATATTTAGCAGTTAAATCAATGAGCACAGCTGTATTTAAGGGAAAGCTAGGTAGTACAGGAGGGAGAATGGATTTCATGGACCAGCAGATAATGGTACATGAAGTATTCTGGGTGGAGCACTTTGTGGAATAATATACCAGTTAGACCAGATGGCCCAATGAAATATATTCTGGGTAGAATGAATACCAATTTCCAAAGTGTCTCAGAGACTGACAGATACATAATGAATCTTACACTCATAGTGCACCACAGACAGCAACACAGAGTGAATCATACACTCACACACATCCCTAGAGACTGACAGATACATAATGAATCAGACACTCAAATTCTTTGCCAGAGGTATAGTGAGACAGAGTGAATCCTACACTTAAATACATACACGCTTAGAATAGTTACAGCAAAACAACAGGCCATTCAGCCCTTCATGTCCGTGGTCTTTCTGCACCAGAGCCACTCAGTTACTTTTGAACCCCAGCCCTCTCACCACAGCCTGGCAAACCTTTTCCCTTCAGGTGCTTATCCAATTCCCTCTTAACAACCCCAAATTCTCCTGTCTTTAGCATACTCTCAGGCAGTGAATTGCAGATCCTAATGGTTTCCTACATTAAAAAAAAATCCTGATGCCTCCATTAGTACTTTTGCCAACCACCATAAATCGATGCCTACTGCCCACAGGATCATTTTATTGTTATCTACACTGTCTAGAACACTTACTATTTCGAACACTTCTACCAAATCTCCTCACAGCTTTCTCTTTTCGAAGGAGAGTAACCACAGCTTATTCTATCTATCCATGTAACTAAAGCCCTCATCATTACAAACATTCTTGTAAACCCTTTCTGCACTCTTCATAAAACCTTCACGTATTTCCAAAGGTTTGGTGCAGAAAATTAGACTAATGCTAGTGACTGTGTGACATCTTTCTGTATCTGTGCAAGGGAGCCTGTATCTGTCTGATCTCACTTGGTGTGGGAGGAGTTGTAAGGATCAGGGTATGAACTGTCTGCACAGGCAGCCCTTTTCCATAGGCACACATGTATGTTAGAGACCGACATGTACACCTCATATCCGACACAGACACAGTGCAAGGGCCAGGCAGATATAAAATTTATCCCACAGTAACAACCAATAATACAATGGAAATATAAAAGCAAAATATTCTGGATGCTGGAAATCTGAAATAAACACAGGAAATGCTGGAAATACATAGCAGATCTGGAAGTACCAGTGGCTTCAGGTCATGACACTTTGTTGGAACTTGGAACGGTGAGAAATGTGACAGATTTATGTAGAAATTGTCACTTAGGAATACAGAACTTGAGTATTCCTGAAAAAAAGAGACATGGTGTCGATTTCGTTTGTCTTTCCCTCTTCAGTGTTAACAGTATCCAAATCAGTTGGTGAAGCCGAAAGCAAGACACAGAGTTTGTATTTATCGAGAGATTTTATTTACTTGTTTAGTCTCACAGCTCTGCTGCTTCACAGCCCTATTTCCCAGCTATCCCCTATGTATATGTGCTTAACCACAAATAATACTTTATTTTCTTAAGCTAAGTAATGTAATTGATATTATGTTAACAAACCTTATATAACTCATTGAGAATACATTAACTTACAGAGCAGATATAATTATACCAAATCTCAAAGGGAACAAAAACTTATACTGTATGAGAACGGGGTGCTGATTGGTTGACAAGTATTTGCTGATTGGTAGAGGGGTTGCCATGGGAATGCAACAGGGAAGAGTTAACTGACAAGCTTTTGTCTTATTTCAAACAGCCAAGTCGACTCTGATTGCTCCAGGCATTTCCCTGGGAAGGAATCAGGGAATGATTGTCCACCAAGCTTTTCTTCAGTTGCACGAAGGGCAATGCGTGGACATGTCCATTTTGGTTGCCAAGGTAGTGGCCTGTGTGTGAAGAAATGTATCCCTGAGCATGTGTAAGTGAGGCACACAGCGAGCTCGACAGATAATCTTCAATAGGTTATTAGGAACTATGTACAATTTTTAATGAGTGTTTGCATATGTATATATATATATATATTATATATATATATATATATATAATGTGTATAGATAGATACATGTGTGTGTATTTTTTGTGTCAGAAATGTAGAGTCGTTCCAGTTTCACAAGTTTTTTTTTCATTTCGCCTTGGGACTTCGAAGCCTGGGTGGATCCCTGGCTGACAGGCAAGTAAAGGGGTTAGATGTTTAGTGATTTTGGGGAAAAAAGAAACACACAATAGAAAAAAAAACTAGGCTGCTGCCTACCGACAGTGTTCAAGTGACACAGAGACAGAGAAAGACAGGGACGAGTTCAATGTGCATCAAAGAGTTAAGCAGGGATGTTTTAGGCTCTTGAGAAGAGAAAATTACAAGGCTAACGGGACAGTAGTTAACTGTAGAGTCAGTTATATGAATCATTGTTGTGATCAGTTCAGTGGTGTTGCTACTGAAACAGTGAGTATAAAGTGCAGTTATTTTGGGTGAGATAAGTCTTGGTTGATGAGGATCAAGTGAATGCTCAAGAATTCACCTCAAGAAAACAGTTTGCACGTGTGCCAGCCCCAAGAAAGAAGCCTTTGTGACAAGCCCGTGGTAACTCTTCACTGGTTTATCCATCTGTAAAGATATTGCTGGGCAAAGGAATATCGGGAAATTGAATCACCTTCTTTTGTTTGTATTGAGATCTTTCTGACTGTTTTGTCCGGTTAATGTAGTCTGTTTTTCTTGTTTTGATCAATATTTTATTCTTTGTGTTCAAAGTTCATGAGCAAATACCTGTGAATTTCTTCAGAATCTTTTCTCACATCCTACACATGTTGGGTTCTATCAAGCCAGGTTTCACTCTGGGAACTGACTTATCCAGTTTTACCATCAGCCGGGATCGTAACAGTTGTTACTGTAATTCTTAGCACAATCGGGATTGATCAGTAAGTATTGTCCTTCTGTGAAATCACACCCAATGTTGGATACTATGTTCTGAGCTTTTCAAGCAGGATCTTGGTGAGTATGCTCAGTACTTTGCCTGTTGTGAAGAGCTGAAGGCCTAAGCTGTTTGGTATGATCCAACAGTCATTGGGGCAAATGGCCACAGACCTCACATCACACTGACAGTGAAATTCATATACAACATTAGTTATTTGTGTTGTTGGAAGAACATATGTTTAGTCTTGACGGCAGCATCCTGTTAGTGGAGAATGTCACTCGTGTTGCTACTGCATAGTAGCATTGTGAAACGGGTAGCTTTATTAGTTGTTCACGTTTTTCAGATACCGTAACCATTCCAGGGTTATGTCAGGTAGACTGGCCACTCTTCAGAACAGACTTTTCAGAACGGGCTTAGGCCCATTGATGAGTTTGTGTGATAGGCAGTGAGCAATCATTTGATCGATGGAGCCATTATTCTGCAAGATAGCTTTGAAGTGCCTGATTTTGGCATCATGTTTCATGATTAGCAAATGGCCTGGTCCCTACCTATCAGTTTGCCGACAAGACTTATCTTATACCGCATGGAACTGTGGGAATCCCAACAGTGGCGGTGGGCTAGCAGGAGACAGTAGTAGAGAACGCATTGGCAGATTTCTCAAGTAGTACATTGAGGAAAGGGGGCTCGTTTGACTGGTAAATTTCAATGAGAATAGAGCAGGTTAGAGCCCATTAAGGTGTCACAGGAATGTTTTACATGTAGCTGCAGATGCAGATATAGAAAACACGTAATTTGTGTATCAGAAAAAGGAAAGGGATAGGATTTTAGGGGTCATTTCATTGAAGATACGTTTCTCGTGGAAATGGGCAAAGATGTTTACAACAGCTGGGCCTAGAGGGTGTCCCATGGCAACATTATCTCTTTGGGCATACATGGTGCCATTAAAACTGAAATGAACTTCATGAGTTACTGAGTTCATATGTTCATTGAATACAGATTCAGACAATGGCAGTGAGACTTGATCATCATGAAATAATGACATGGTGCATGTGTGAATGGCTTCCTTGAGTGGTACATTAATCAAGAGGCTAGCAAAGTCAAACAGGCAACAAGCGCATGCGCACGCCATTGCTATCGATATGCAAGTCCTGTATGGGCTTCACAAAGGAGAAGAATCCCTTCACCGTGTATGTGGAAAACTCGCTCAGAACTGTTTGTAGCAACTCACTCAGCCGTTTGGCCAATTCATGTTGTGAAGAATCAGTCAGAGATGAGATAGGATGTAAAGGGACATCACTTTTCTGAGTCTTTGGCAACCCATGTATACGTGCACACAGTGAACCATGAGGGCAAAACCTACCCTATACTCCACCAGGCAGTTCATTACTCCACACTATCATTCCGCAATTGGACAACACTTAATAAACAATCCCAATTGTGCTAAGGATTACACTTGCAGTGTGAACTAGGGAACACAGTTTATTAAATAATGGGTCCCCTATTTACGATGGAGATGAGGAGTAATTTGTTTTCAGTGGATCATTGGCCTTTGAATTATCTTCCCCAGAGAGCAGTGCAGGCTAGAAAATTGAACATATTCAAGGCTGAGTTGCACATATTCTACGAGGGAGTCAAGGGTTGTGGGAGACAGGCAGGAAAGTGGGGTTGAGGGCACAATCAGATCAGCCATGATCGTGTTTAATGGCAGAATAGGCTCGAAGGGCTGAATGACCTGCAGCTGCTCAAATCTCTAATGTTCTTCAGACTGTAACTTCTGTCCCCATTTTTACTCCTTTTTTTCACATTTGGTTTTAACCTCATTCTTCTGTTGCATTTGCTTTCGGGTGGCAGCTGCTCCTCATTTTTCCATTCGCACCTCTTTTTGACACATCTCAGTTTTTTGTTACTTGTTCCTTCACCTCTCCCTTTTGCCGTGCAGCACCAATTCTTTCGTCATTTAATCTCTCCTGCCATGTAGAGCTTCAGCCATCCCCTCTGTCTCCACAGCCTCCCTTTCAGTGACAGTCCATTTGTTGGTAATAGCCTTCAGTGTTACCTTGTGTTACCTGCTAATCTTTTCTCTGCTGTTCAAGTTTACTTTTTGAGCTCTCCTCTGTACTTCCTGTTTTCTGCTTGGTTCCCTAATTTATTATGAATCTGACATCTATCATCAGCCTGGTTTTGGATTTCCAACAGAGCACAGGATGTGTAGTCAACAGCTCTCAGCTGTCCCAATATTACACTGAAATGAGCTGCCTGTTTAATTAAAGTTTTCGTTATTTAGAATGTTCTGCTCCTTCCTGATTGTATCTTTGCTGTTGTCTCTCGGTTTAATTTACACAGCAGCTCATTCCCCTCTGCACCTAATCTCCACTTTCAACAAATCCACATTATAAACTCTTCACTCTGCAATTTTCTGTGTTTGAGCTCCCAGGTCAATTGAGTTCTTGGTTGTAATTTCATTGTCCCACTTAATTTACCTGAAAGCAACGTTTGTGTTTGAATTATCAACTTATTTGTACTGTAATTATAATTTATATGAATTCCATCTTGCAACAAACTGGAAGTTTTCAAATTAAAATCTAGAGATGACTGACTTGTTGTGCAAAGACCTGTCTATTCCACTCAGTTGAATAAATCCTGTCCTGAACAGAATGCTTTATCCAGGCAATATCTCTACTTGATGAACTGATGGTGCACGGAGCTCTCAGCTTTTACTCATTGATCTTCACAGGAGTTGATCCAGTTTTGTTGTCAACTTGTTTGCTGGTGTCGATATACTCGGATTCTTCGCCTGATTTCTCTCCTGTCCAAGGAAGCTCTCCGAGCGGAGTTCTCAATAATAACTTGACATTTCCTCACAGGATTTCAGTCTAAATGATTTTTGAACTATTTTATGAAAGGATTTAGTTTTGTGCATGTCTCCCTAGCTCTCCTCATGGTTAGGCAGAAAGTGTTACTGCTGTGTTGGCAAGTAGACGACAGATTTATTTGAAAAGTCATTGTGACAGGATTTTGGGTTTGAATCAAATCACAAACCTGGTGGTGATGCATTGTGGCCCCACCTGTCACGTGACCTGCCAGGGGATGACCTCATAATTGCCCCAGTCCTGTAGCTGTGGATTGGGCGATTTGTAAAAAAACTTTCAGTGGGGCTGATTTGGTCGCATTTGGCTTTGAAAGATAAGTGTATGTCCCCAAAACCCGTGCCAGAATTTGTGTGTAACAAAGAAGGTTGACACTCCAGTACAGTACTGAGGGAGGGCTGCACTATTGTAGGTGCAGCCCTTAAATAATGATGATAAACCAAGGCCCTGCCCAACCTCTTATTTTATCATAAGTGATCCCATTGCGCTGTGCTGTAGACACACAAGCAGTGGAGTTATGCCCCCGAGCACTCAATCATCATCCCAAAGCATGTTCACATTGTTGTTTGTGGGTGTTTCCTGTGCAGAAATTGGCTGCCCCTTTCTGACAGAAAGTGTCTGTTCATTTTTCCTGAATCAGTTTCAGTTTTGCTTCAGAAAACATGAAATCTGACTTCAAACTCAACTCAGGTGGGACTCAAAATGACATGAAATCCATCAGCAATAACGGGTACAGGCGTTAATTGATCAGAGTGTGTGAAGGACTGTTATGACGTTGCAGAAGATATGGACCAAATCCAAGAGGGATAGTTGGTCGTGTTGTCACAAGGGTTTTACATTTGTATTTATTACGAGATGTGTGCACTGAATTCAGAAGCAACATGCCTGCCAGGACATTTAGAAATTTAAAAAAAAAATTAATTAATATCTTATTAAAAATAAAAGATGTCAAGCACATACATAAGACTACAAATAGCGCTATAATAACTCCTCAAGTTACTAATTAAACTGGCCCCCTCAGTTACACGCCCTTTAAGGTTCAAAATAGATTTTAGAATTAAAGCAGACTCAGCAAGTTAACACTGTACCCTGGACAATGGAATGCCTTATGGCTTTTCTCCAACTCCCGTTTAGTTACATAGCAGACTAACGCAAAAATGCTGGAGGCTTCATTGAGGCCATTTCACACACTCCTGTTAGATCTTACATGGCCTTTTTCAACATAACCTTTCATTCTCCTTTATATATGTTCCTCTCTTCTTAATATGTAAATTCTATAGACCCAGCTCTCGATGAAATTGTATCATCTTCACAATATAAAAAACTCCCATGTCGCCACTATTTCCAGTAACCTTTGGGAAAAATCAACATGTTCCTTAGCCTTGCTTATCTGACTAGTTGTATACAGACTGAGATACCGTTGAAATCCAAATATCCCTTCAATTATGTAAAATTGCAAATTCCCTTCACACTTTACATGCTAATCCAGGTTCCATGTTTACTCATTAGCATGTCAAGCACCCAGCTTCTTTTGATAAGTTAAACATGACTCCAAATGTAATTACATTACACACAGACAGACCCAGCTATACTTACCCCATAAAATTACTTCGCAATAAACCAGAAAATTATTATGAAACTGTTATACTTGCTTGACAGGAACTAATGCTTTCTGTGTAAAGCATTGATTTCAATAAGTAAATAAACTCAGTGTACCACTCCAGGCTAATCCTGAGCAATAACTAGTGGCAGGTTTTTAAAGCGATGAAAGATTTCCCAGCGCTATTAAAGGAGCACAGTGATTTCTCTTGCTGCCCTGACCAACATCCCTGACTCAATAACACCACCAAAAAGAGCTGCACATGGAGAACTAACGGAAGGGTCAAAGTTTAATATAGAAAACCATACCCATTCCAGATTTCCAAAAGGACACATTGATCTTCAGAAAACATTCTTCATCAACTCCAATATCTGATCAGTGAGAAACAGGTGTCTCCACCCGCTTGGCTTCATTATGTGCGGAAATTGGAATTGTCTTGTTTCACAAGCTCATGAAAGTACCTGGGAGCAGTTTACTGTATTTCAATGAGAAATTGTCATCTGATATTTAAAAAATTAACACAGAAAATGTTTGTAACATGGAGCAGGTTTGTTCATCACAGGATTAATACAAGCTCAATTCTCCTTCCAATGAATGAGGCATGTCGACATTGAGAGAATATTAACAGAGAGGAAAACAATTGCTTTCTAATTCTGCTCCCCTGCTGACTATTCCCAAAATCACCATGGAAATGGGGCAATAGACCGATTTCAATTTCCAAATGCTGATCAAAGGATTGGCAGCTGGTAAAATATGGGAAATGCAGGTTGGAGAGGATAATTTTCTTCCTGCAGGATTTCTTGGGAGACGAGTTGTGTGTGGAACTGTAGCTCAGCACTAGAGATTGTCAATGTTGAGAGAATAATAGGACCAACAAGTGATGACACTTCATTTCAGTTCCTTCCAGATTTAGTTTTTCTTTATGAATTCGTGGTGGAGGAACAAAAGTAAAGTAATCTTCCCCCAAGTTTGTCCTACCATTTAATGAACTCATGACTGGTCTGTCTTTTTGTTCCATTTATCCCTCTTTGTTTCGTAATCCTTAAAACACTTAACAAACAAGAGCTATCGATTTCAGTTTGGAACTTTTCGGTTGACCCCCAGCGTTTACAGTTGTTTGGGGGAGGGAGTTTCTACCATCCTTTGTGTAAAGACGTACTTCCTGAAATTACCTTTGAAAGGCTTCATTCTAATTTAAAGGTTAAGCCCCCTTGTTGAGGGCACCACCCCCACCCCCGGCCCCCGCCTCCCGTCGCACCAGAGGTAACAGTTTCTTTCTATCTACCCTGTCAAATCATTCAAGCACCATAAACATCTCAGTTGGATCACCCCTTAGTCTCTGATATTCACGGCATTACAATACTAGTATTTACAATCTGTCCTCGTCATTTGAATCTGGTATCACTCTGATGAAATTCTGCTTCCCCCACTCCAAGGCCAATCTAACATCCCTCAGGTCAGTTGTCAGGAACAGAACGCATTGATCTAAACAGGGTTTTATACACCTGTAATATGATTCCCAATATTTCGTATTCTATTACTCTTAGATATTATTTTTATCTTCCAGTTCACGAGCTTTTAATGATGTCTGTTCATCTCTCTCGGCTCCTCCACAGTTTTGAGAATCTCACCACAAAAATAAACAACCTTTTCTATATATTATAGGTTTAATTAGATGGCCCTTCACTTTAAAGCTCATTTGCTAAAACTTGCTCACTCACTGAACTTATCAAGAAAATGTCAAACTAAATGTGTTCCGCAAGGACAATGTTATTTTTTTCTGCTCCATCGCCATTAACTTTTCCAGCTGCTCTTTCAGCCACTGTAAATCTGAAGAATGAAAGGGAAGGAAAAGTCCTGCTCCCTTTCCTGAATCCTATTTGTTCATCAATCCAATAAAACCTAGATAAAGAACTGTAATAGCTCAATATCAATTTTGATTAAGTCTGAAATATTCCATTAAAAAAAATCATTCTAGGTATTTGGACTTCGCTGGTTTGGACAACAATTATTGCCCATCCCTAATTGCCCTTGAGAACGTGGTGGTGACCTGCCTTCTTGAACCTCTGCAGTCCATGTGGTGTAGGTACGTCCACAGTGCTGTCAGGAAGGGAGTTCAAGGACTTTTACCAGCGACATTGAAGGAACAGCGATATATTTCCAATTCATGGCTTGAAGGGGAATTTCCAGGTGGTGGTGTTCCCATCTATCTGCTGACCTTGCCGTTCTATATTGTAGTGGTCCAGGGTCTGGATGGTGCCGTCGAAGGAGCCTTGGTGAGTTCCTGCAGTACACCTTGAACATGGTACACACTGCTGCTACTGTGCGTCGGCGGTGGAGGGAATGAATGTTTTTGGATGTGGTCTCCATCATGCGAGCTGCTTTGCCTTGGATGGTGTAAAGCTTCTTGGGTGGTGTGGGAGCTGCACTCATCCAGGCAAGCGGGGAGCATTCAATCACACTCCTGACTTTTGCCCTGTAGATGGTGGAAAGGCTTTGGGGAGCCTGGACGTGAGTTACTCATCGCACAATCCCTAGCCTCTGACCTGCTATTGTAGCCATAATGTTTATATGGGTATTCCAGTTCAGGTTCTTGTCAATGGTAACTCCCAGGATGTTGATAGTGGGGGATTCAGCGATGGTAATGCCATTGAACATCAAGGTAATAGTTGGATTCTTACTTCTTGGAGATGATTATTGCCTGACATTTGTGAGGTGCAAATGTTACTTGAAACTTGTCACCTCCATTGTGACACTGATAACCATCCGATTCCAGGCCTTTTTTATGCAAAACCTACTCAAACAGGAAGAAGCAATGGACTAAAAATATCTAATAACTTGATTCGAACCCACGTGTGAAAAGCACAATGGTTTCATAATCCCTCATCTTAACATCCCCTCAGAGCCGATCCTAGCTTTAAGTCATGATCTCGTATCCTTTTTTCCAGCCATGAAGAGTTGGCAAGAAGGTTCTGAAAGTGCAGCCAGGTGTGCAATGTTGGAAATGTGGCTCCAGTAAAAATAAAATCTATCACGTCAAGTCAGGAACTGTTTGGAATGGAGCAGTGTGAAACATTTACCACGATTTATTTTTTATCTAATCATTGGTTTTCAAACATTCCATCAATGGGAAAAATATTGCTTAATGTGTATAAGAAATGAATACCTGGGCTGATACTAAATATATTGGCTAACCTTAAATATCTGTACTAAATCTCCCCTTAACATTCTCTCTGATAAGAGCATCTCCAGTTTGTATTTTTCAGTCCATCCACATACTGAATCCCTCACCACTGATCCCATTCCAGAAAATTTCCACTGCATGCTCTCCAAGGATTGGTGTTCTTCCTAAAGGTTTTTCCAAGCCCTCACCAAGATCTTATATTCCACATTACAACGTGATACTCATCCAATTCTTTGAATCCTATCTATCCGCGTTATTTTTATAAACTTAGCTAATGATTCCTTATAGATGAAGACAAGCTTCCTTCAACAATAATCTCCTTAAAGATTTGGAAAAATGACCTTCCAATCTCCAATGAATATCCTAATGAAATTCTCCAGTCAGCCCATGAACAGCCCGCCCCCTTCATTCCACTTATTGTTGCTTTTATTTTCACTGATCCTACTTCTTCAGCACAAATGCTTCGCTCCTCTCCTTTAAATCCTCTTCAATAAGAGGGCACAAATCCTCCATCGACAATTTGCAATTGACTTCTTTAACATATAACTCGTGATAAAGAAGAGATACGAGAAGGTCTGGCTGTGCTAAATGTTGATAAGTCAGTGGGAGATGGAATGCATCTGAAAATGCTGAGGGCTGTAATAGTGGAAACTGTGGAGGTATTGGACTGAATCTTCTGAATTTTATTTATTTTTTTTACAGCTACAAATCACTTTGTTACTCCAGGATGCAGAAGTGAATAAAAGTGAATCAGTGTTGAACAGATTCTGACATCCCACATCTCCATTTTATTTTACATGGAGCAACTTATCCTCAGTGTAAGTGTGTCACTCTAAGAATGAGATCACCACGTCCTGGGAATATAGCAGCAATCCCGCCAAGGTCTGATCTGCAACCTTGAAACTCAGTGAAAGGTTGTCTCCCTCCCCTCCGAATCTCATTGCCACCTCAAGCCCAACATTCAGCTTGGGTGGGCAAACAAAACAACCTGATTCCCCACGTCCTCCAACGCAAACTGAACTCCAGAGGTGAGGTGAAAGTGACTGCCCTTGACATCAAGGCTGCATTTGACTATGTGGCATTATTGATCCCCAGCAAAACTGGAGACAATGGGAATCGGAGGCGGGGGGTGGGGAGCTCTCTGCTGGTTGGAGTCATACCCAGCACAAAGAAAGATGATTGTGGTGGTGGAGATCAATCATCCCAGTTCCACGACATCACTGCAGGAGTTCCTCGGTATGGTGTCCTAGGCCCAACCATCTTCAGCTGCTTCACTATTGACCTTCCTTCCAGCAGAATTGGGAATGTTCGCTGATGATTGCTCAATGTTCGGCACGATTTTCAACACCTCCGATACTGAAGCAGCCCATGACCAAATCATCACCCACCCTCTGTCCAGAAGACTCGGGACTGCAAAGAACTCTAAGAAATCTCCTCTCAAATTTCTCGTCTCCAAGGTAAATAACCCCTACCGCTACAATGTATCGAGGTAATTTAAGTTCCCTCGCCGCGAAATATTCTCGTGAAACGTTACTGCTTCCTCTCCAATGCCTTCACATCTTTCCTAAAGTGTGATGCCCGGAACTGGGCGCAATACTCCAGCTGTGGCCGAAATACTCTTTTCCAAGTTCAAAACAACCGCTTTGCTCTTGTAATCTATGCTCCCATTCATAAAGCCAAGGGTATTATATGATTCATAAACTATTCTTTCAACCTGCACTGCCTCCATCAATGATTTATGCAGGTGTACATCATTTCCCGCTGTTCCGGCACCGTCGTTGGAATTGTAAACTTTATTTTGTCTTTTCTCCCCGTGTTCTTCCGACCAAAATGAATCACTTCACCCTTCTCTGCAAAAAAATTCAGCCGCCCTATTTTCCAATGTGAGTATGTCCTTTTGAAGGAAATTGCTCTTTCACTCGAATTTCTATCGCTCTTTTCACAACCACAGGACGTCCAAAACACTTCACAGGCAATGAGTGCTCTTGAAATGTTGTCATTGTTCAAATGGAGGAAATTGCTGACCGTTTGAACGTTTTGTTCTTCAATGTCAGAAATTCCCTTATCTGGAATAGGAAATTACCACATCATGTGTTGGGCTCTTTGGCGCAACGGATAGCGTGTTGGGCTTCTAGCTGCTGTTGTACAAGAGATTTAAAGGTTGTGGGTTCGAATCCCACGAGAGTCGTTTCTTATATAAAAACAAATCAGCAACTGGTTTATCGGAGAAGGGAAACTGCCGTCACCAACCCCTCTCTGTACAGGTGAATCCAGTCACGCCCCACTTTCCAATCTGAACCACTTAACAGAAGAAAACTCGCCACCGAATAGTGAAACAGTTGGCAAAAGGAGTAGAGCCGCTTCGCCGCTACAAGGATACAGAATTGGCTGAATGGCAGGAAACAGAGGTTGGTGGTAAATGGATGTGCTTCGGCCTGGCGGAAGGGTTGGGACCTTTGCTGTTCCCGATAAATATCAATGACCCAGACCTTTATGCCCACGACAAAATTTCAACTTTTGCGGAGGATACAAAGCTTGGAAGCATTGTGGAGAGTGTGGAGGATAGTGTAGAACTTCAAATGGACTTGGACCTGTTGGTGGAAATGGGGACAGAGGTGGCAGATGAAGTTCAATGGAGAGAGGTTTGGTCGGAAGAACTTGGAAAGACAATATAAAATGAAGGGTACAACTCAAAGGGAGGTGGAGAAGCAGTGGGACTTGGATGTTTATGTTCGTAAATCATTGAAGGGACAGCTTGAGAGAGTGTTTCATCAACCATACAGTATCCTGGACTTTATTGATAAAGGGATAGAGTACAAGAGCAAGAGGCTATGTTGACTTTGTATAATTCACGAGTTCGGCCTCAACAAGAGAATTGCGTCCGGTTCTGGGCCCCACTCTTTAGGGAGGATGTGGAGGTGCTGGAGAGGGTGCAGAAAAGATTCACGTGAATGGTTCCAGGGATGGGGAGCTTCAGTTATGAAGATATATTGGAGAAGATAGGGCTGTTTTCCTTCGAGAAAAGAAGGTTTAGAGGAGATTTGATAGAGGTGTTGAAAATCATGAGAATTCTGGAAAGGGTAGATAGGGAGAATTTTTTTTTCATTCGTGGGAGGATCGAAATGATATGTGATTAGCAAAAGAAGCGAATTGTTTTCAGAAGTTTTTTTTATTTAATATTTTGAAGCGAGTGGCAAGGGTCTGGAATGCACTGCCCGAGAGTGTGATGGAGGCAGCATCAACTGAAGCATTCAAAAGGCAATTATAATGTTATCCGAAAAGGAAGAATGTGTAGGGTTACGGGGAGAAGGTGGGGGAATGGTTCAAGAGTTATTCATTCGGAGAGCCTATGAAGACATGATGGGCCAAATGGCCTCTTTCTGTGCCGTAACAATGCAGTGATTCTGTGATATTTCGCCAACGAGCATCAGCGACATGCAGCATAACACTATTTCCCATAACTGCTCCGTCATCTTTCCAAACTGTTTCTGACAGACAGCTCGAAATAAGAATGATGTGAGTCTACAGCCCTGAACATCAAGACCAACACGGTTATCACAGCTGTAAGGAACATCTCCTGTTACAGCTTTAGATCAGACACTGGGAAGATTATCACAGGCTCTCTGTCAGACCGCATGATCCTTCAGACAGATTTCAAATTGGACACATGGAATGAGCGGCTGTGTGAACATTAGTAGCCCAGGGATAGATTTCTCTATTGCCAGACTAGATTCGTAGTTTCTTTCCAGGAGATTTGTCTTTTTCTTTCTGAATCCAAACTTGGTCTCTTATTCATTTCCGCTTGTCATTGTTTCATGAATGGCGGCCTCGTTTCTATCTCTCTGAGCCTTTAGCTCTGAAATTCCTTCTAGAAACGGCCCCAATTACCAACCACAACCCGCACTCCCCAGCCCGCTTAAGACCCTCTTAGAATCCATCCCTTTGACCAAGTTTTTGTTCAGCTGCCCAAATTTGTGACTCAGTGTCGAATGTTGCTTGACTGAGCTCCTTCGAAGCGCTTTGGGAAGTTTTATTCAATTGCGGTGCTGTTGTTGAAATTGTTCAAATTTGGATAAATTAATATTCGGAAACAATTTTGTTAAAATTTTCCTCGAATTTCCTCCAATTGTTTCGCGTTGCGAAACTCCTGCCATGAGGTGGTCACATGATGACCAGTTTGATAGAGTAAATCAGGAGAAACTGTTCCCACTGACGGAAGGGCCGCTAACCAGAGGGCACAGTTTGACGCTGATTGGGAAAATAGCCAGGAGAGAGATGAGGAGAATATATTTTACACAGAGTGTTGTTGTGAAATGGAAGCTATCTGGACGGGTGGTGGAAGCAAATGCAATAATAACTTTCAAAATACATTTGGAGAAATATCTGAAAGGAAAAACAACACAGGAATATGGGGAGGGAGCTTGGATGTGGGAGTAATTATATCGCTCAACCAAAGACCCAGCACAGGCGGAATGACCTCTGTCTGTCCTGTATCCTTCTATGATTCATGGATAGAAATCAGTCCTACATCCTGTGGGGCATGAAGGGTGTGAGAAGCTGGCATAAGAATTGATCCCTTTGGTGCGGAATGGAAACGGTAAAATATTGTCTTCTTTCAGGGAATCGAAATTGAATTGAGGTATGACTATGTCGGTTTAAATGTGGTTTGTTACCAGTTCCAGATTATTGAATTTAAAGGGATGTGTTATCAGGCAAAGAGCTTACTATGATACTAAAACAGAAAATGCTGGAAACACTCAGCAGCAACTGTAGAGGGAGAATTAATTAATGTTTCAAGTTAACGATACTCGTTAGCAGAACTGAGGAAAGGTAGAAATGTAATAGGTTTTGAACAAGTGAAAGAGTCGGGTGCTGGGAAGAGGTTGAAGAAAAGCGCAGGTCTGTGATGGTGTGCGTGCCCGGAGAGATGAAATTACAAAAATAAGTTTCACGGGGCAAACGCCACAGGGAGTTTTAACTCTTTCAGAGTAAACCCCATTAGCTGCTGTGGTTGGATTTGAACCTGTGTCTTCAGAATATTAGGCTAGGTTTCTGGAGCACTAATCCAGGAACATTACCACTATGCCAAACATCTCCCCATAGGACAGGGAGTTGTATTGGAACAGTGAAATAAACAAACGATTGGCCCAGATGAGGTGTGAATGGCTTGATAGCAGCCGTCCAATTGCAATGAGATAGAATAGAGAATGAGGGAAAAGACGAAATAGCAAAAAACACATGAAACAAAATTGGGACAGTGTTTATAATCTAAAAGTATTGAACTCAGTGTGAGCCCTGAAACCTGTAAGATGCCGAGTTGAAAAATGACCGTGTTCTTCCTCGTGCTTACGTTAATCTTCATTGGAACGGTGCAGCAGACCAAGAAAGGTCAGAGTGGGAGCAAGGTGGCGAATTGAAATTACAAGTGGCAGGAAAGTCGGAGTCAGGCTTGCGGACTGAAATGAGGTGTTGTCAAAGCGGTCACTCAGTCTGTGGGGCCTCATCAAGTAGCGGAGGCCATACTGTGAACACCAAATATATTATACTAAATTGAAAGCAGGACAAGTGTATCATTGTTAAACTTGGAAAAAGTGTTTGGGGCCTTGAATGTTGAGAAGGGAAGAGGTAAAAGAGGAGTTTCAACTCATGCTCTTGCATGAGATTGTGCCCTAGTAAAGGGAAGGTGTACTGGGGGAGCACCAGCTGTCGCCGAGTGAATGGCCCCTTTGGAATGGTGATTGTGGAGGAGAAGGGAGGATGTTTTTGGTGGTCATATCATGCTGGCTGTGGTAAAAATATCGGAGGATAATGTGTCGAATATGGAAACTGGCGGGCTGGACGGTGAAAACAAGCGCCACTGAATCAGCTCCGCTCAATGTACACAGCACATAATAATCCGCAATTTCCGGTCAGCAGCAATTACCACCTCACACAAAGATTTTGCCTCCCCGATGTTCCAGCACATTTCTCCATGGATCTTCCGGACCTGATGTCAGAGAAATGCGCAGCACCGCCGCTATCTAACTCCCCCATCTAAACCCAGCGGCAGAGTAAAGCAACGAAAGTACATGGCACCTTTTTACAGTATTAGCCTTATTCTGGTAGTTTAAATATCGAGTCATTGACTGTGCGGGAGCAAATACATGACTGACTGGGTGAGCTAGTGACTGAATGAATGGTTAGGTGGGTGACGTGTGTAGGTAGATAGCTGGCTGAGTGAATGAGTTTGGTGGGTGAGTGAGTAGGTGGGTCTGATGGTTTAAGTGCTTGACCGTGTCAACATACAGGTTGCGAGCCAGTCAGAAGATCCGCGGAAAGGTCTGGTGGTCGGATCGGGGCGACTGAGTATTCGGTTGCGCAGTAACCCAGGTGATAGGCCAGAATTTAAACTATTTAACCTTTCCTGGGCATCTAGCAAGCTAATTGTTTGGGATCTGTCCCAAGTTTCTGACTCTAGTTCAGAGTCGGAGGCATTCGAGGAGGGTCCACGGCAGGAGGGGTAAATGTAAACTTCCCGGGAAGTTCTCACGTTGGTCCACATGGGAAAGACCTTTTGGCTGAGTTTGTTGACACCGGAACAGCAGAGAGCACGCGCTCCACACGTGGAGTTTCAGTGTCTGTGACGTCAAAGCCAGTGACGTTCCAGGTCACTTTCAGCAGCGGAGATGGTGCAGATCAAACTCAGCCCGAAATTAACACTGTTTTGCTGTGTTCCGCTCGCTGGCCCACTCCCGAGCCGGAATTCACTCTATAAATGTTTATAAATATTTCTATAAGTGCATGTTGGTCCCGCAGATGGTGAGACTGGAGAATTAATAATGGAAAACAAGGAACTGGCTGAACTGTTGAACGGGTATTTTGTTTCTGCCTTCACTGTAGAAGAAGGACATATAGAGTGTACAGAGCGATTTAGATTGGTTGGGTGAGTAGTCAATAATTGGCAGATGCAGAATAACTTGGTAAAATGTGAACTTGTCCACTTTGGCAGGAAGAATTTAAAAGCAGTGCATCATGTGAATGGAGAAATGCTGCAGAACTCTACAGTGCAGAGGGTTCTGGGGGTCCTCGTTCATGAGCCTCAAGAAGTTGGTATAGAGATGCAGCAAGTGATTAAGAAGGCGAATGGAACGTTGGCGTTTATTACAGAAGGAATCAAATATAAAATTATGGAAGTTTCCCCACAGTCATACACAATTGGTGAGACAGCATCTGGTGGACTGTGGACAATCTTAGTCTCCTTTGTTAAGAAAGGATATAATTGCATTACAGCAGGTCAGGGAAGATTCAGTCGACTGGTTCCTGGAATGCAAGGGTTTTCTTTAGAGAAAAGGTTGAGGAGGTTGGGCCTATACCCATTGGAGTTTTGAAGAATAGGAGGTGATCTTACTGAAAGATATATAATCCTGAGGGGACTTGACAGGGTGGCTGCTGAGACTATGTTTCCTTTTATGGGGGACTCTACAATCAGGTGACTCAGTTTAAAAATATCGGCCTCTCCCATTTCAGACTGACAGAAGGTCATTTGTTTTCTCTCTCTCTCAGTGGGACATTAATCTGTGGATTTTTCTTCCCCAGAGAGCAGTGGGGGCTGGGTCATTGAAAATGTTCAAGGTTGAGTTGGAGATATTTTTGAGAAAGGAATGAGTAAAGAATTATGGGAGGCAGACAGGAAAGTGGAGTTTTTTTTTATTGTAAAAATATACTTTATTCATAAAAAATCTTCAATCACATTCAAAACCATTTCAAAAACAACATTACAAGGGTACGATCCAGGTTAAACTTTTACAAAATGTATCACCAGGTGCATCAGTACAAACAATATTACAATCATTTACAGCCTTTCATTTTGATCTGTACAGCCCGAGGGGCTCTAAACAGTTCCCAGTCTCTCGGTGCGCTGTGGTAGAAAGGTCTTAGACAGCGACCCTTCCCCATTGCGCCTTTGCGGCAGCTGCCCCAAGCTTTAGTGCGTCCCTCAGCACGTAGTCCTGGACTTTGGATTGTGCCAGTCCGCAACAATCGGTCGGGGACAACTCTTTGTGCTGGAAGACCAACAAGTTTCGGGCAGACCAAAGCGCGTCTTTCACCGAGTTGATGATCCTCCAGCTGCAGTCGATGTTTGTCTCGGTGTGTGTCCCTGGGAACAGCCCGTAGAGCACAGAGTCCTGTGTCACAGAACTGCTCGGGATGAACCTCGACAGCAACCACTGCATCTCTCTCCAGACTTTCTTTGCAAAGGCCAGACAGGAAAGTGGAGTTAAGGCCACATTCAGATCAGCCATGCTGGAACAGCTTCGAGAGGCTGAATGGCCTCTTGCTGCTCCTGATTTTTGTATTCTTGTTCTTGTGTGCCTCTCTCGGCACTGCTGTCCCTGCCCTGCTCACCGTCTCGCTTGCCGGACTGCTCGGGGCCTCAGTAATATCCCGCTCCTCCGCCTGCTTCCTACCCCTCACCGCCTCACTTGCTGTTCTGCTTGTCACCATCTCCTCAGTTCTTGTGGTGAGATGGGCGGCGACAGGGGTCAGGAGGGAGGTGCCGATAGGGAGGTGAGGGGCTTGGTAGTCGGGTAGCGAGCAGTGCGGCAGAAGGGTTGGCGTGTAGCGCAGCGAGCCAGGCGGGGAGGGTCTGGCGTCTGTGCACCTGGCATTCGGGAGCAGGGGAGTGAGTGAGAGGCGGCAAGTGGGCGACCGTCAACGGCTGAACAACGAGGACGTCAGCGGTGGGAGGAAGGGCGCACGCACCGGCAGACTGAGTGGGTACCGAGTTCCTGTTCCAGCTCGGTGTAAGGAGTTACAGTGTAAAACTGATCACAATTCTAGCATTGCTGAGTTCTGATGAAATGTCATCGACCTGAAACGTGAACACCCTTTCACTGTCCACGCTGCTGCCTGCCATGAGGTGTAATTCTTAATTGTTTTCTGGTGTTACGACAGAAACCCAAAAGGAGGGTTGACGCACTCTGGAGGACAATGAATACACAAAGCGGTTATCGCGCTTACCTGTGGAAGGCTCGTTGGTCTAGAGGTATGATCCTCGCTTCGGGGATTTTCGTTAAATGATCGTGCGAGAGGTCCCGGGTTCAAATCCCGGGCGAGCCCTCGTGTGTTACCACTTGTAATACACATTTCTTTACGAGCGAAAAGGCGGGTTTTACTTAAACCCGGGCGAGTTTTTAGAACCTGAGAAGTCATTATAACCAAATTATCACTGCAAAACAGGTGGAGTAAATGCAGAAACGGTTGCTCATGTAATCGGACGGTTAATTTATCCTAATAAGAGAATGAGTTCATTTATCCCAAGAAGAGAATGAGTGTAACTGAAACTTGAGTTTTCTTGCCGGCTCCATGGATACTGCCTGGGCCTAGACACTGCCTGGTGTATTTCTTCAATGTTCTCTTTTACCTAGAGCGCTCTGAAAGAATGGCTGATATCTTTTGGGTGCCAATGAATGTCTATATTGGCTGAGTTATATACATACAGTTACATTATTGGTCTCGCCGTGTGATTCTCGCTATGGGACGTTTTATAAGTGAAAATGTGAGCGGTCTCTGTTTCAAATCTCAGGCGAGCTCTCACGTGTTGTTATTTGTCGTGTAAGTCGCCCAGTGCATTGTCGAAAACTCATTGCGGTCTAGGTGGAGCGGTTTACTTATATCAGGGGTAAGTTTGAGAACTGGACCCACCATTGCAGAGAACTCATCAATGAAACACACATGAAGGAAATGAAGGCAATTTGAAAAAAAAAAACAATTGCTCACTTAATCGCACTATAATGTTTCCCGAACACACTAATTAGACAACCCCATTTTCTGGATGAATGCATTCGGCTGTTGTATTCTCTGAGAGAATTGTCGTCTTCTCTGAGACGGCCAGGTCTGGTAGCCCCATAGTGTGAATTTGATTTGATCATATTTTGTTTGTGTTCTAGGAGTTGTACTGAGCAGAAAGTGAGCCGTTTCACCTCGATCGATATTTTAGTGTAAAGGTAATAAACAATTTCAGGAGAAGGTATTTGATAGGCTGTGTGTGCTTAAAGTTGTTTAGGACCAGACGAGGTGCATCCAGAATACTGAGGGAGGAGAGCAGGAATTGCAGGGACACAGGACACAATTTTCCAATATTCCTTAGACTCGCGGTGGTGACAGCGGAGTGGAGAATTGCTAGTGTAACATCCTTGTTCAAACAAACGTGTAAGGATAAGCCCAGAAACTACAGGGCACTCAGTTTAACCTGGGTGGTGAGCTACCTTTCAGAAAGTAAAATTCCCGACAACATGAAAATTACCTCGGGAAAATGCGCATTAATAAGTAAAACCAGGATGGATTATGTTATGGTCCCAGCAGAGATTACCCTGGGACAATCCTAAACCCAGAGTGGAACCCAGCTTGATAGATTCTAACTTTTATTTGTTTGTTTAAACACGTGGAAAGTTGCTACTGAACAGAGTTATAGGAGTCAGCTGATCAACTTTTAGCGTAAAATAAATAAAACAGTTATTCATCGAGAAAAGATGAATCATGTTACAATACTCTTTCACCCTCAATTATAACTTTACAGGTGGAGACAAATTTGTAAGGATAACGCAAGTTGGATAATCTATTTTATTCTTTAAATTACACAGTAATTACACAATCCATGTATCAATAGGGACCCTGTGGTAAGGCACACAAGACCCTGAAACGAAGTGACAGATACCACCTTAACCAAATGCTATGGATCTCTCCTCAACTCCCCACAGAAGCTTGTCAAGCTGTGAGTCAACCAGTTTCACTGCACTCCGCCTTTCACACGAGGATTGAAGCCATTCCCTCTGCCCCTCACTCTTAAATTCATTAACAGGACCTGTTTCAGGTTCCCATCCTTCCTTTGACCAGAACGTCTGTTTTGGACTTACCCCTCATCCACTCCCCTGGATTTTGGGATTTTTCTTTCGCTTGGGACTAACAACCTGCTCCCTTTTCCAGTCTCTCTTGGCAGCAACTTTCAAAAGCCAACCGAGGTCCGCAGCTTCCAAATCAAAACTGCAGTTTCTCTCCTCTGTGTGTGTCTGTGGAAGGGACCTGCCTCTTTGCCTCCCTCTTGCTAGGCAACAGCCCAATTCTTCTACTGATGTGTTTGCTTAACTTCTTAAGTCGTAAACCTGATTAGAAATGCATGCACCTTTTTAAAACGAAACTAAAACTCCATTTGACCTTTCTTAACACACATACAGAAATACAAATCAAACTTAAACTTTAAAGCTAAAACTCATTCCTAACAATTGCAAATACCAATATAACTTCCTTAAACCTCTCTACTTCCTAACAATTTGGTAAGAACAAATCGTGTTATTTAACTTCAGTTAGTTTTTTTTTTGATGCGACAGCAAAGGATTTTGATGAGGGTGAAGCCCTTGACGTGATTTAAATGGACTTGAAAAAGGCATTTGATAAAGTGCTGGACAAAAGACTTCTGAGGAAAGTTAGAGCTCATTGAAAAGAAGGGACAATAGCAGCACAGATACGAAATGAGCTGAGTGACGGGAACCAAAGATTTGTGGTGAACTGTTGCATTTTGGACTGGAGAAAGTTATCTTGTGGAGCTCCCCAGGTCTCTCAGGGACTTGTGCGATATCGGGAACTGGCGGAAAAATAGATTTCAGGCCCAAGGTCAACCATGATACCATCGAATGGCAGGGTAGGCGCGATGGGCCGTGTGGTCTACTGCTGTTCCTATTTCTTGCGCCCAGTGTCAGGGCCCCTGCCCTTCCTGTAATTCATCAGCCAGATCTTGTTGCAAGCTCACAATTCCAACATTTTCCGGTGATACAAAAGTTAGAAGCACTGTGAACTGTGAGGAGGATAGTCTAGAATTCCAAAGGGATCTAGAAATGTTGATGGAATGGGCGGAAAAATACCAGTTGAAATTTATTGCAGAGTAGCATGGTGTCATTCGTTTTTGTAGGTAGAGCAGGGAGAGGCAACACAAAATGAAGGTTTACAATTCTAATAGGATTGCGGGAACAGAGGGATGTGGGTGCATATGTGCATAAATCATATATCGTCACAGGACAGGTTGAAAGAATGACCAGTAAAACAGCCAACGTCATGGGCTTCATCAATATAGCATGTAGTACAAAAACAATAAAGTTATGTGAAGCCTGTAGAAAACATTGCTTCGGCCTCAACTGGAGTATCGTATCTAATCCTGTGCTCCACAATTTAGCAAGGATGTGAAAGCATTAGTGAGATTGCAGAAAAAAATCACAAGACAGATTCCAGGAATGAGGAACTTAATTCACATTGAATGATTGGAGTTGGGAATGTGTTTCTTGAAGAGATGGAGTTTGAGAGGAGATTTGATAGAGGTATTCAAAATCACGAGATGTGTGGAATGGGTAAATATGGTTTAATCGTTCCATTGATGGAATGATCCAGAACAAGAGGACACAGATTTAAATTAATTTACAAAAAAAGCAATTACCACATAACAATTTTTTTTCCCCTTGTAGCATGTGTTTAGGATGTTGAATGCAGTGTCTGAGAGTGTACTGGAGGCAGGGACAATTGAGGTTTTCAAAAGGGTATTGATCTTGATCTGAAAAGAAAAATTAGCAGTGTTACAGGGAAAAGGGTGTGGAGTGGCAGCAGGTGCGCTGCTCGTTCAGAGGGCCAGCCGATTCCAGACGGGCCGAATGTTCTCATTATGTTCTGTGATTCAATTACCCCATAAAGAATCAGGGAAGTTAGTCACGACTATGATCAATTGGTGAGCAGCAAGTGTCTAAGTGAGGTTTACAGGGCAGTAAGTGTTGGAATTTCCTGGGACAGGATGTGACTAAGTGACAGTTTCCTGGAACAAAACATTCGGCGAAATAGAACCATAGAAAAGTTGCAGCACAGAAGGAGGTCATTAGGCCCATCTTGTCCATGCCAGCCCGAGGACACTCAGGTGCCCTTTCTAATCCCAGCTTCCTATGGCAATTCGCCATCAATTAATGGAATTATTTAACAGCACAAAATGCAACATCCATCTGAACCTAACCGATGTAGTTACTTAGTTTAACAGACAAGTTCACTCAAAAACCTTCAATCTTCTGTCAATAGTATAAGACAGGCACTAGAATCACTTGACAGAGAACTTGGGAGACATGGATTTGTTGGTTGATCTATGCAAGTTGCTGATGTTGAGATTGATTCATGTTAATTTCACATAGAAATCAGTTTCAACTCAATGAAATCAAAGCACGTCCCCACTCATTCGGTGAGAGTGCTGTTTTCTTTGCAAACATTGCAGTGTTATTTATTGAAATGCTTCATCTTGCTGTTTTGAAACTTTGTTCTCTGTCATCTTTCTATTTTTAGTTCCTAACAAATCAACAACAGCTATTCACCCTGATAAATTACTTCTACACAGGATGTCTCGGTTGGTGGCATTCACAAGTTTATAGAGCCAAATTTAAATCCTGGGCTTGAGTACCAAAGTCATGGTCAACACTCCCAGCAGTGGCTCAAGAAGGCAGCTCACCACCGCCTTCTCAGGGCAAATCTGAACTCTTTCCAATGTAAGTATATTCCCCCTTAAAGAAAGAGACCTAAACAGGACTCAATACTCTAAGTTTTGTACCATCAACGCCCTCTTCAGTTATCACAAGAATGTCCGAGTTTAAACTCCATTCCCCTTTCAATAAAGGCCAACACCACATTAGCCTTCCTAACTGCCTGCTGTACCTGCAACGTAGCTTTGTTTTGTGATACATGTACAAGGACACCCAAGTCTCACTGCAGCACAGCATTCTGCCATCTCTCTTTATTTAAAGAATATTTTTTTTTTAATCTATCCCACCAAAGTGGTGATCCTCACATATTCCCACATTATTGTATCTACCAAACTTCTGTCCACCATCTCAACCTATCTTTATTCATTTACAAAGACTTTACACTCTGCTCACATTTTGCTTGCCTACTTAAAGTGCTTTTGTACTTTGAATTGTAAACTTGTGTAAGGGGAGACGGAAAGACAGTATTTGCCATTCTTTTAACAATTACCTTAGATCTGTAATGCCAAGATAAATCCAGTTTTATGATTAAAAATATGAATGATTCAGAGACCAGAACTGAATTCACAAAACGAAAAAATGATGTTAAGCCACTGACCCAGAAGTCCAGTCTGGCCAGTGAGGAATCTACCCCTGAACCACTGACGTTAACAAATCCGCTCGCTCCATGTGTCCAGATGGAAACCTGTCTGAAGGAACATACAGCCTGACAATGTGCAACAAACGGTTGGAAATTTCAGCAATTTCCTACATAAAAATGCCGAATACACTTGAGAAGTTCTCCAGTGGTTGTCACGCGTCGTTGTGAAATTTTGTGGTTGTCAAAACAGCTGAAGAAAAGCAAACCTTTGTTTTCTTTTAGAGAAAACCTATCCAACGCAGGATGTTCCCTCCTTCTCGCTCTTCCACATTCCCTGCACACATTGGAGTCTGATCTCGCAGGCTTAATAGACGCAATCTCGGCTGTCTGTCAAAGGGCTAATCAGAACCTGTTTCTTTATCCAGGTAAACACCTACACAGAAATAACAACAACAACAAAAATATTGTAGGGGCTGATTTATTTATTTATGGGTGTGGGCGTCGCTGGCTAGGCCAGAGTTTATTGCCCATCCATAATTGCCCCCCAGAAACTGGCGGTGAGCTGCCATCTTGAACTGCTGCAGCCCCTGTGGTGTAAGTCCACCCACTGTGCTGTTAGAGAGGGCTTTCCAGGATTTTGAACCAGAGACAGTGAAGGAATGGCGATCTATTTCCAAGTCAGGATAATGTGCCGCTTGGAGGGGAACTTCCACGTGTTGGTGTTCCCATGTGTCTGCTGCCTTTGCACTTCCAGATGGTAACAGTCATGGGTTTGCCTGCCGATTGGGCAGACAATCCAAATGCTAAGAATTTATTACGAGAAAATCTTTTCCATACGTTATCTTTGGTTCCTTTTCGAATGAATTAAAATCTGCCCTGGTTGGTCACTGACCCTTGAGGCAGTGGGAACAGTTCATCTTTATTAACTTTCTCTAAACCCTCTTGACAGTTCTGTCTGTGGAGTGATTAAAAATACCGAAAGCCAGACGTGGGATTTGAACAATGAGGGACTGTAGATCAATGATAAGGGAAGTGATACTTTGATAATCAGATTAGGAAATAGTTTGAAAATTATGAAATCCGTCCAAACCTGTGCATTGCTGGTTCAGGAGCACAATGCGTCACTAGGGCGTGGGAAACTCGGATTAGATTCCCGAAGTTGCCGATTCTGTAACAGCGTCACAGTCCCTAAATTATTTTCTTTTCTTCAGGTTACTTTCAGTTTGCTTTCTGTTTTAGTGCAGTGATCTTGTACTTAGGGAAATAAATTGATTTCAGCATGATGGGCGGATTGGTGATTCAGGGATAGAATTCTTATTTTTCATCAAAGAAACCTGGGTTCGATTACAGTGAATGCATAACTCAATGTCTTCAATAATGGTTCAAGGATCAAATTTCCGGGACAGATAAATACCCATTTTCTCGCTTATCCATCATATATTTGATGAATACAAGTCTATAAAACTGAGATTTAAAATTAAAGTGCTGTTTCCCGATGGGATCTCTGAAATTCCCCTTTGCTGAGAGAGATGTTTCCTAATTTCACACCAGAAACGACTTGTTTTTTGACTGAGCCCCAAAGCCCCCAGACCCCTCCCCCTCCCCCAATTCCAAAATTCCCACCATCGCTGAAGTTTCTCTCTCTGACACTATCGCCTTAACATGTCGCAAACCGCGATCAAATTGTTCATTAATTCGGGAAGAACGGCTTCCTTTGTTCGTGGTTTATATGAAGGGGCTGTTCTGTGGTTTATTTTCTGGAATTTAGCAGCGGTTGAGGGGAGGCCACGAGGCAGAGAGTGAGAGAGATTCAAAACACTACAGGAGAATGATGAGGAGAGGGTGCGGACAATAGGAACTGAGTTCCCGATCTCCCAATCCTTATTTTCCAACGAAGGACACAGAGTCGAACTCAGACCCTGAGGCCATGGATCTGGGATTCAGCGGATCATCCAAAAATCGAACTGAAAAATATACAGCCACGATATTTATTTACATGGCACTAACATCAGTTCCAGTATTACATTACTTGACTGCGTGGCCTAATGGATAAGGCGTCTGACTTCGATGGTACTTGGTGAGGTTATCAGAAAATTGCAGGTTCGAGTCCTGCCGTGGTCGTTTTATGTAGAAATCTGTTTAACTTCCTGAAAACCGCGGTCTCACTCGTCAGCTGAAGGTTCTGCGTTTCCTTCCTAACATAGCAGGGCTCTTTCTCAAAATGTCTGCTCTTGTTAATTTGTGCATTCATTTCTAACTGATTTTGTTTAACTGATCACGTTCGTTAAATTATTGATGTGTCCAACTGGAACAAAAGCTGTGCATCAATCGGTTTAATAAAATGGTTTGGGAGAATTCCAATCTTCTCATGAAGCGGCTCGATCATTAGCTGAATCTGCTGTCACTGGACTAACAATACAGAGGTGCCAGGCTAATCTCTGCGGGCACGGGTTTAAATCCCAACAGAGCAGATTTAAATTAAAATATTTCCTAAATTTGGAATTAAAATCTCGGCTCAGTAATGGCGGCTATGAAACTATCATCGAATGTAGCAAAAACCCAACCTGTTCACGAATGCCCTTTCCGGAAAGAAATCATCCGCCCTTCCCTTACCTGTCCTACATGTGACTCCAGACCCACAGTAATTTGCTTCACTCGTAACTTCAAGGATAATGTGAGATGATCAACAAATGCTGGGCTTGCAAAAGACGCCCATAGACTATGAAAAAATAAACAAGTGGGAAACAGACACGACATGACTTTCAGGATGTCTACCTTTTCCCTTGAAGAATGAAGATTGGAGGCTGGTCTCATACAGGTTTTTAAAATTATGAAAGATTCTGGGAGGCTGAATTTAGGGAAAATGGAGCAGAGAAGAGTAGATAAGTATGTGTCTCGCTCTCACAAACAAGACATAGGCTGACGGGTCGCATACAACGTTATACTAATTAACTGCGCATCGGCAACTCATAAGAGCGGTAGATGAATTCCATCCACAATGTCTCCGCGGCACCCTCCAGATTCCGTGGGAGCACTGCCGAACAAACTGTAGTGTCGTTCTTGAAGGCAGCTCCACCAGCATTCAGGCCAAACTCCTGAAAAATTAAGATAAAAGCAAAATACTGCGGATGCTGGAAATCTAGAACAAAAACAAAAATACCTGGAATAACTCAGCAGGTCTGACAGCATCTGCGGAGAGGAATACAGTTAACGTTTCGAGTCCGTATGACTGTTCAACTGATGAAAAGTCATTCGGACTGGAAACGTTAACTGTATTCAGACCTGCTGAGCTTTTTCAGGTACTTTTGTTTTTGTTTCTGAAAAATTAACTTGGATGGACTGCGCACTGTGTCCGGATAATCGAAAAGCGTCGCATCCGCCAAGTCCTGTTTCCTCAACTCTCAAATGGACAACATGCCAGGGGAGGACAAAAAAATGCTCCAAAGACACTCTGAAACGTTAATTCAAACGCTGCAGCATTTATATTAATGACTGCAAGGAACTTGCTTCTCACCATTCAAAATGACCAAAACCTGCCCCACAAGCTGCAGCGCGCTGTGAGTCCCCAGGTCTTCATGATGAGGCAGAACGGCGGCTAAGAAGAAGTAACAGGAAGCAAATCTTGCACTCTGGATCTCAGTACCTCGTGGGACATCCTGTCCCCATGTCTCCAAAGGTCTGTAGGCCGAGAATTGACCTGTTCACTCTCATGAAGACCCATGGCAGAAACTCACGGTCCTGAGTGGATGTCATCATCGTATCGAGGGACAGACGATAACCACTGCTTGTTACATAATACATATAAGAAGAGGTCATCTCCATCCATAGTATTTCTACAACTGTCCCTTCCCGAATAATATGAACAAGTCTCCTCTGTTGTCTCTGATCTGTCAACTTCACTGTATCAGAATGTGCTGCCATCTACTGGCCGCAACAGAGCGGTAGAAATTCACATTGTCAGTGTCGCGGAAACAGGTCAATGCGAGGAATTTGTGATGTGATGTGATGGGGCAGACGTAGAAATGCAAATATGAAATACAATTTAGGAAACACGATTAATTAATTTATTCCCATTGAATCGGCAGCAGTTACAGGCCAACTATCGCATGGAACAACTGAGACGATTAGATAAACTGCATTTAAGGGAAGTCTAGATAAGTAAAGGAGGGAGAATGAATTTCAGGGATAAACAGAGAATGTTACATGAAGTATTCTAGGTGGAGGATCTTGTCGGGCAGTTTACCTGTTAGAACAAATGGCCCAGTTTCAGTGAGGTATATTCTGGGTTGAATGAATCCAGATTTGCAAAGTGTCTCAGGGACTGACAGACACGTAATGAGTCCCACACTCAAACTGTGAACAAAAGACAGAGAGATCCAGAATGAATCATTAACTCAGGCCTGGCATCAGTGACTGACTGATACACGTTGAATCGCACACTCTCACAGTATTCAATGGACAGAATGATACAGAATGATTCATACACACAGGCACATCATCAGAAACTGACAGATCCACGATTAATCCCGAAAACAAATCCTGTCCCATGGACAAGGTGATAAAGAATGAATCTACAGAGACCGACAGATGAACAATGAATTCCACACTCAAACCCTGTTCCAGAGACAAAGTGGTCCTGAATGAACCTCACACACATGCACATAGAATAGCTACAACAGAGAAGGGGACAATTCGGCCCTCTGTCCCTCCTGAGATGCTTCAGCAGAAACTCAGCTATCCCAGTCCCCAGCCCTGCCTCCATAGCCATGTAAACTTTTATCTTCAGGTGGCTGTCCAGTTCCACTATGAAAGCCCCGATTTTATTTTGCCTCTACCACATATCTCAGACAGTGCATTCCAGATCCTCACCACTCACCAGGGAAGATGAATCCTCATGTCCACATTGGTTCGTTTAAAACCGGTGCTTTGCACCAATAGAAACTGTTTCTCACTGTCTAATCTGTCTCGATCTGTCGCTGCCTCGTCATCCTGTATTCTCGATCGTCAAGCATTGTTTCTCGGTCTGACCCCATCCCTGCAACTTCGGAAAATCTCTTGGCCAACCCCTGCTTTTTGTTCGTATGTTCCATCAAATTACTCGATTAAACGGGATGAAGAACTTCCTTAAAGAAGCAGTCATTGGTTTAAATGAAGGGACCGAGCTGTGATTTAATTTCTGGAACCAAGTAGGTCCTGGAGGGAGCTCAAGGGCCAACGAGAGTTATAGAGAGCAGAAACATTCAGGGGAATGGTGAGAAGAGAGAGAGCGAGCAATTGGGGCTGAGTTTCCGATCTCCATTTCTAAAAGACAAGAGGGCCTAACATAAAATTTGAGCTAAACCGATCGAGGGTGATATCAGGAAGGTTTCTTCACACAAAGGGCCGCGCAAATCTGCAACCCCTCTCCTGCTTTTGAACCTGGGGGTCAATTCGAACATTTAGGAACTGCATCTGTTAGTTTTTGTTTGTTTGTTTGTGCAGTAAGTATTTTAAGGATTATAAAAACACGATAGATGGATGAAGTTCAAATACAGAACAGTCCTGAGCTGAACAGGATTGAGTGGAGAACAGTCTCCGTCCGTTCCTATATTCACATCATCCTAATCCTGCACCAAACAAATCATCACCCATTCTATTTTTTCTTAACAGTCAAAGTTAATTTCTCCTCCCATCTTCATAACGAAAAACGAATTCTGGAGGGAACTGAAACTAGGTGCATTCCTTTGTTGAGAACATTTTCCTCTCACGATTAACGATTTCAGATTGAATACTAGAACCCCATCCACCGGTCAGTTACCAGTAACTGCTACTGACCCACAGAGAATCCTGTCACCCCTGCATTCTCTATATTTCCCCAGCTGCAAATTCTTCCATCAGCTTTGGGGAATATTTATCCTGAAAAATCAGTCAGATGATGATTTTGTTAAAAATAACCACATCCAATCAACCGGGCTTTTCCCTCTCTGTTATCCTCTTTCTCGGTGGCTGCATATCTTACTGATTGGACACAGGAGTTGATCTTTCATCGGTCCAGTGGCGGACAGACCAGCCGAATATTAGAGCAATTTCTGATATGGTTTAATTTCAAATGCAGTTCATTTATCATTTTGCGAATATATCAAGAGATTCAAACTAGTTCTGTTAAAGCAGAATGACAGTGAGTTTAGTAAGAAAGGTTTACAAAGTACAGCAATTTCTTTCTGCTCACTGTGCAAACATATAGCGAATTGTTTCAAATTGCAGGAGTGGAAACCGCAGCCCGCAGTCTTCATGTTAGCAATGACCTGAATTTCACTTTTGTGGGTAGAGGGGTACAGGGAGTGCGGATGTTATTGTGAAAACTGAAGTCACTTTTCCTGTGAATGGAGCCGGTTAAAGAGTTCGGGCCGGCCTGAGGCCGGGGTCAGTGGGTAGCCTGGGGTTAAAACAGGCCCCAGAGACAGGAAATAAGATTTGAAGGAGAGAGGGGGTGCGGGCGGGGCGGAGCGGGACGGGGTGATGCGGGGAGGGGGAGGGAGAGCCGGGGAGAGAGTTAGGGTGGGAGACAGCGAGGGAGAGAGGGAGGGAGTTAGAGAAGGGCGGAGCTGCAGGAAGAGAGGCAGCGGGCGGGAGGGAGGGAGGAACTTGAATTTTTTCACCACATTTTGCAACCTCAGGAAGACCAAAAACCTCACGGCCAATGGTGCGTGAGCGGAGGTGTGTCTTGGTAAGTGAGATTGCTGCTTGAATGTGCAGAGCAACATCTCACCGCAGCAACCTGATCAATGACTGTATAATCTGGTTCAGAGACCCTGTTTGAGGGATTAATATTGATCCCAGGACTCCGGGTAAGACTCCGCTTGTCTTGTTGTAAATAGTCTGGTCGGATTGTTCACATCCGTCCGAAAGGGGAAATGGGGCTTCGGTTTAAATTGTGATTTATGAGTGAAATAGTCATGTATCTTTATTGCCCCTCTGTGGGGCATTACACAATTTGTGAAACTTATTTGCCTCTTCTAGAATTTCAAGCAGTTGGAAGCACTGAAGAAATCCTGGTTCTATCTTTACTAATTCACCTGAACTGTGATAATGAAATATAACATCTTCCAGGCAGTGGAGATATAATATAGGCACCAAAAATACTCACACTCCACAGCGGATGTTGCCTTTTTTCCCTCAGGGAGACTCGGTTGAAGAGTTTCCCTTTTTTGTTACTCTGAGATTCTCAGTGTTGTAATGCTGTCTGCTTCATTCCTGGGAGACAAGTGGGACTCAGAAATGATCACTCCCTCCCTGTGTGACTCCGACTGATACAGTTGTTATCATTAAGGTCAGTCAGTCTCTGACCCCTTATCAGGTCCAATATTTGACCCAAAGTTAACTTTTTTTGTTATCCACACTGGGAATCGAAATTCCTGCTGCACTCTCTATCCCTGCCGTGATAAAAAATCCGCCTCTTTCAACTGTGGGTGTCTATCTCTCATTGTCTGTGACACCTCTTCAATTAACAATCTACTTCTGCTTCTCCTTACAGAGTGCAATCTCTTCTGTCTTTTTTTCCCTATGCAGTGAACTATGATTCAGTCAGCTGCTCCCTTGCTTTTTACAATGAGGAGGTTGTGAGTTCAAAACTCATTTCCGAATCCTGACCACAAATTCAGGCTCACGCTCTAGAAAATTCATTGCTGTTGCTGGTGCCAGCTTTTAGACGATATGTTGAACTGAGCTGCCATCTGCCTTCTCACGTAAAATATACCACAGCACAATTTCGGAGAGGGGCGGGGTAGTTATTCCATGATGTCGGAGACATTCAAAACAGATCATATTGCCTTCAACACATTGCTGTTCCTGGAAGCTGACTGTGTGCAAATCCTTTGAAAAATTGTTCAAAAACATGATGACTGAATTCCTGTTAGGAAAACTCAAGTTATTATTGAAAATTCTGCTGAGTGAGCTTCACTGGACAGCAGAGAAAACAAGTGAGGAATTCGAGTAAATGGACACCAGAGAACAAGTCACCGTCAAAACTGGATCAACTCTTGCGAAGATCAATGAGTAAAAGCGGAGAGTTCCGCGCATCATCAGTTTATTAACCAGAGACACTCACAGAGTGTTTTGTACAATGTGTCTCTAATGCAAACCTGAAGGAACGAAGCCTTACCAGTTCATGGTGATATTGGGGATGGATATCCATATATTTAATAAATGAGTAAGAATGAATAAACATAGGACTCCAAATAATGATTATCTGTGTCTTTGACGTGATGCTCTTCCCGTTATGCTGATAATCTTGTCCTTCTCGATGGTACATGTATCAGGGAGGACGCTGCTGTCCAAATACGCATAGGAATTAATGCAGGTGTCCTGTAGATCGGACATACTGCAGCTAATATGTATAATCTCCGCAACAATGTTTCCGCCTAAGAGATTTGTTTTGTTATTTTTTTCGATTCAGATCATCTTGGGGTGATTGAGAACAAGGAAAGGACATTCGGAACATGGCCTGAAATGGGCTGAGAGAAAGAGGAAATACTCGGCTGGTGTATTTTTGTAGCATTTACTACTTCTGTCCGTGTGAGAATAAAAACGATTTGAGAGGTTGGTTGCAGATTGAAGTGTTTACTGCAAGTAAGACGCTGATACAAATTCACTGTACAGAAAAAGCCAGGTATGTTTTTCGGTCGCGGACAGCTGGTTATTTTTAGTGTGAATAAGATCAAAAATAGCAGAAGATGGTTTGGATTCATCGGCCTCTGTGCTGTGGGCTTCGCTGCACCGCCCTGCGACGGAGCCGTAATTCCTTCCTGCCGCTGAATACTTTACGGTAGCCAAGCAAATATTGACTTCTTACTTATTTTTAATCAAGAGCACACGTGTTGAGAAGCTCACCTTGGCTGCGCAATTACACTTCACACCACTCCGAATGCAACAGACAAAGACAGACACACAGAAAAGCAGTAGAGACGATCAGGACACACACAGTGACAGACAGGAAAAGGTGCGCAAACCAGCAAGATCCCGCCCCCACCCCACAAACTCTACCCCCCGCCCCCTCACAGCTGGATGAGGGAAAACAAGCCCAAGAGAGACAGGGGGACCACCCGCTTTCTCGGCCACTCACTTTAGCCATCACCATCCCAGCGGGACCAACGGAGAGGCGCCACTCCCTGTGGGATAGAAATGGCAGGAATTCCCCCAGCTCCAGTAACTGGACCTCCTAGTGGATCTGGAAGGGACACCAACTTCCGTCCATCTTAAGAGAGTCACAGCTCCCTGTATGTGAATGTGGATTAACCCCTTATATTCCCTCACAGACTCTGTGATCCCCGGGCCCTTGTGAATTCCGAAAAAAAAAACGCTAAGAAGACCTGAGAGCTGAGCAGGCGGGAGGGGGGATGGGAGTGGGGCGCGGGACTGGGGACAGAGAGGGAGGTGCGGAGGGTGGGGGTGGTGGATGGTGTGTGGTGGTGGGGGTTGAAAGCCATGGCGCAGAGTGATGAGTGTGAAAACAGCCGACTTTAAAGGCCACAGGAAAGCGGTGCCTGGAGCTGCCCCGAGAGACAAGCTTTGGGTTGTCAGTAAAAAGATCTCCTGTAATGAAGGCACAAAATCAGAAACAGGAAATGCGGGGAATATTCAGCAGATCCGAAAGCAGCTGTGGAGAGATATTCCTGTCGCCAGGATGTAACTCTCCAATTGGATACTTCACCTCGCTCAGATCTTACACTCTCAACACCTTCGTGTGAGGAACAGGTCGGGCGGGAATTGGGTCTTTGTTGATTTGAGCAAACAGAGCAATGCAGCAATGAGAAGCTCCTCACCCCCCGGCGGCTTGGGGAAGGATGGGACTCAGATACAGGAACCTGACAGGTGCTGAAAAAAGGAAAATCACATCGCGTGTTTTAAAGCAGTGACGATGAATGTGAAGTTCAAAATCATTTACGCAGAGGAGCGTAGCAGAGTCAGGATGGCCGAGCGGTCTAAGGCGCTGCGTTCAGGTCGCAGTCTCCTCTGGAGGCGTGGGTTCGAATCCCACTCCTAAACATTATTTTTTCCTTCAGCACCTTCCAAACCCGAGGCCTCCACCACTTGGAAGGAAAAAGGCAGCAGATGTATGAGAACAGCAGGAAGCTCCCCTCCGAGCTACACACCACCCTGACTTGGAACTGAATCGCCCTTTTAAATCCTGGAACTCCCTTCCTAACAGCGCTGTGGACGGTCTTACACAATATGGGCTGCAGCAGTTCATGAAGGCAGCTCACTGCCAGTTTCTCAAGGGGAATTGCGGTCGGCCGAGCCAGACTCGAGGCAACCGGATCCCCTGAAAACAGCTCATAAAGTAAACTGGATACAAAAGCAACATACTGCGAATGCTGAAAATCAGAAATAGTAACAATCAGAAAGTGCTGGGAATACACAACAATTATACAGCATCTGTGGAGAGAAATTTAGAACTAGCATTTCAGGCCGGTGAGATCATCATTTGCTTCTCTCTCAGTGTGAAATCCTTGACTCAGTCAATATCCCCTCCCCTTTTAATGACACCTTCCTATCCAAAGCCTCAAATACGCCTTCCAAGTGAAACAGTGATGCACTTGTTCTTCTTTCAGTTTAATGTGCTGCATTTGCTGCCGCAATATGTTCTCATCTGCTTCAGGTGAGTGAGCGCTTTGAGGAATCTCCATTCAATCCGCAAGCCTGACTCTGAGCTTCCTGTCACTTGTCATTTCAATTCTCCACCTTGCTCCCACTCTGACCTTTCTGTCCTTGGTCTGCTGCAGTGTTCCAGTGAAGAATAACATAAGCTCGAGGAAGAACACCTCACCCTGCACATTTCTGGCCTCAACGTCGAGTTCAAAATTTTTAAATTATAAACTCAGCCTACCTCTTGTTTCATGTGTTTCTTTCAGGATTATCATTTTATTTTCTGTTTCTTATTTAATTCCTTCACTTTGCAATTGGGCGGCTGATCTTTAGCCATTCTCACCTCATCTGGACCCACATTTTGTTTTTTGCCTGTTCCAGTCCTTTGGCTTTGGCGCCGTGAAACCTTTTGTAATTGAATCTCTCCGGGCCCCCAAACCATTACAAACCTGCGCTTTTGTTCAACCTCTTCCCAGAGCCCGGACTGGTCCCTTGCTCCAAGCCTATTACATTCCTATATTCCCTCAGTTCAGATGAAGGGCCACCAACCTGAAACATTAATTCCTTTTCTCTCCACAGTTGCTGCTGAGTATTATCAGCATTTTCCGTTTTTATATTATAGCCTGTTCATTGACTGATAACACATCCCTTTTAAGCAAAGCGTCAATTATCTGGAATTCGTAACAAGCCACTTTTAAACAGACAGAGTCATATTTACACAGTTTCGATTCCCTGACAAAATACAGAATTTTACCGATTCCATTCTGTGCCTACGGGATCAATTCCCATGCCGGCTTCTCACACCCTTCCTGCTCTACAGAATGTAGGACTGATTTCTATCCATAAATCATAGAATGCTAAAGGACAGAAGGAGCTCATTCCGCCTGCGTTGGTTCTTGGGTTGAGCGATATAATTACTCCGAGATCCGGGATCTGACCCCATTGCCCTGTATTACCTTCTTTCAAGTGTTTTTTTCCCTCCAACTCTCTTTTGAAAGTTAATCATTTATCTGCTTCCATCACTCCCCAGGTAGCTTCCATTTCACAATGAGCTCACTGTGTAAAATACATTCTACTCATCCCGTTCCTGGTTCTTTTCCCAATCAGCTTCAAACTGTGTCCTCTGGTTAGCGACCCTCCTGTCAGTGGAAACAGTTTCTCCTTATTTACTCCAGTAAACTGGTCAGCATTTTGAACACCTCATAGGAGATGTTTTTTTCGATGCAAAGCAAGTGGTGGGAATAAAGGTGAATCTTTAAGAAGATTGAAGCTGTATGTGAATTTCTCCAAATTCGAGCCATTCCAGCAGCAGCGCCGTGATTTAACAAAACTCCCCAAAGCGCTTCAAAGGAGCTTGATCAAGCAACATTCGACATCGAGTCAGATATTTGGCCAGATGAACAAAATCTTAGTAAAATTGATAGATTTTAAGAGGGTATTAAGGGGAAGAGTGAAGTGGGGATGTTTCTAGAAGGAATTGCAGCGCTAAAGGCTCAGACAGCTGAAAACGTGGCCGCCAATGATGAAACAATGCAAAGTGTAAATGAGCAAGAGGACAGAGATGGATTCAGAAAGAGAAATGTCTTGGAATGGAACTGGAACTCCAGTCCGGCCAGTGAGAAATCCCCCCTGAACCACTAATGTTCACACAGCCGCTCATTCCATGTGTCCAGTTGGAAACCTGTCTGAAGGAACATGCAGTCTGACGCCTGTGATAATCCTCCACTGTCTGATCTAAAGCTGTATCAGGAGCTGTTCATTACAGCTGTGATAACCGTGTTGGTCTTGGTATTCAGTGGTGCAGATTCACATCATCCTTGTTTCGAGCTGTCTGTCAGGAACAGTCTGGAAAGATGACTGAGCAGTAATGGGAAGCAGTTTCCGCGGTGGCTGTATATGTCCAATTTTAAATCATTCTGAGGACTGAGCAGACTGACTCTGGTCAGCATCTTTCAAAGGTTTTTGTTTTGTCCTCAGACGATGATGAGATTTCGCCTGTTCAGTGGTTCAGATGGGAAAGTGGGGAGTGACCTGTATAGAAGTTCGGGACGGCAGTTTCCCTTTTCTGAGAACATTGATAAACCTCTTGCTGACTTTCTTCAATACTTATCTAAAGCATTCCAACCCACAACCTTTAAATGTCTCTGTTTATACCGACCGCAAGTCCAACGCGCTATCAGTTGCGCCACAGATTTACAGCAATGATACTTGTTTCTCCTCTCAACATAGAAATTTCTGACATTGACGAACAGTCTGTTCAAAATTTCAGCAATTTGAACAGTGACTACATTTCAAAAGTGCTCATCGTCCGTAAAATGTTTTTGGACGTCCTGTGGTTGAGTAAAGAGCTATAGAAATTCAGTAGAATTTCAAAACGACATGGGCAGGTTGGTGGAATGGGCGTTTAAGCGGCAGAGAGAACCACATAACCCTACAAAAGTGACGGCGTAGAAAGAGGTGATTCAGCCCATCATGTCTGTGCTGGATAGAAAAAAGATGAAGAAGAAATTGGCCGCTCATTCTAAACCCACTTCACAGCACCTGATCCGTAGCCTTGCAGGTTACAGCGCTCCAGATGCAGATCTAAGTACATTTTAACTGAGTTGAACAGGTTCAGGCAGTGACATCCAAATGCTCGCCACCCGCAGCGTGAAATAGCTTTCCTCGTCTCCCCTTTAATCCTTTTAACAATGACCTTAAATCAACGCTTCCTGACAATTGACACCTCAGCGAGGGGAAACAAGTATTTATTGTCCACCCTATCTAGGCCCCTCATCATTTTGTACATCTCAATTAGGTCACCTCTCAGCCTATCCAATCCTTCCTCGTAGCTGCAATTTTCAAGCTTTGGCAGTATTCTAGTAAATCCTCTCTGTGCTCTCTACAGTGCAATTATGTCCTTCCTGTAAGGTGGCGACTAGAGCTGTACACAAAATTCCAGCTGTGGACTAACCAGCGCTTTTTCAGTTGATTTCCTTTTCCAGGGAAATGTGAAAAGATTAATTGTGGTCGGAAGAAAGCAAAGAGGGAACATTAAATAAAGCGTGTACACCCAAAGGGCGTGCAAGAGCAGGGAGAAATTGTGGGCATATTCATAAATGATTGAAGGTGACAGGAAAACTTTTATTCATTCATGGGATGTGCGCTTCACTGGCTGGGCCAGCATTTATTGCCCATCCCTAGTTGCCTTTGAGAAGATGGTGATCAGCTGCTTTTTTGATCCACTGCAGTCCATGTGGTGTAGGTACACCCACAGCACTGCGGGGAAGGGAGTCCCAGGATTTTGACTGAGCGACAGTGAAGGAAAGGCGATATATTCCGAAGCCAAGATGGCGTGTGTCTTGGAGGGTAACTCTCAGGTGGTGATGTTCCCATGTAGCTGCTTCCCTTGCCCTTCTCGACCGTAGTGGTCGTGGTTTTGTAAAGTGCTGTTTAAAGAAGCTTGGTGAATTCCTCTATGTATCTTGGAGATGCGACGGAGGTGGAGGGAGTGAATGTTTATGGGTGTGGTGTAATTCAAGCTTTCTCCTGGATGATGCCAAGCTTCCTGATTGTTGTGGGTGCTGCACTCCACCAGGAAATTGGCGACCATTCCATCACACACCTGACTGGTACCTTATAGATTCTGGACAAGCTTTGGAGAGTCAGGAGGTGAGTTACTCGTCGCACAATCCCTCGCCTCTGACCTGCCCTTGTAACGACAGTGTTTATAAGGCTAGTCCAGTTCAGTTTTTGGTCATCAGTAACCCTCAGGATGTTGAGAGTGGGCGATTCAGTGGTGGTAACGCCATTATACGTCAAGGGCCAGTGGTTAGATTCTTTCTTGTTGGAGATGGCCATTGCCTGGCACTTATGTGACATGATTGTTACTTGTCATTTTTCAGCCCGAGCTTGGGTATTGTGCGGGTCTTGCTGCATTTGGATATGGACCGCTTCAGTATCTGAGGAATCACGAATGGTGTTGACCATTGTGAAATTATAAGCGAACATCCCCACCTCTGATCTTTTGATGGAAGAAAGGTCGTTGATGAAGCAGTGCAAGATGGTTGGGCCGAGCACATTACCCTGAGGAGCTCCTGCAGTGATATCCTCCAGCTGAGATGACTGAACGCCTTAGGCAAGACTCCAAACTAATGGAGTTTTCCACCTGTTTCCCATTGACTCCAGTTTTCCTAGCGCTCCTTGATGCCACACTGAGGCAAATCCGGCCTTGATGTTATGGGCAGTCACTCTCACCTTTCCTAGGGATTTCAGCTCTTTTGCCTATGTTTGAAAGAAGGCTGTAACGATGTAAGGAGCTGAGTGGCCCTGGCGGAACCCAAACTGTGAGTCAGTGAGCGGGTTGTTGTTAAGCAAGTACCGCTTGATAGCACTATTGATGACACCTTCCATTACATAACTGATGATCGAGAGTAGACTGATTGGGAAGTAATTGGCCAGGTTGTATTTGGCATGCTTTCTGTGTACAGGAAATACCTGGGCAATTTTCCACATAGCCGGGTAGATGCCAGTGTTGTAGCTGTACTGGAAAAGCTTGGCTCGGGGCGTGACAAGTTCTGGGGCACAAATCTTCACTACTATTTCCAGAATATTGTCAGGGCCCATAGCCTTTGCACTACCCAGTGCCTTCAGCTGTTTCTTGGAATCATGTGGAGTGAATCGAATTGGCTGAAGACTGGCATCTGTGATGCTGGGGACCTCTGGAGGAGGCTGAGATGGATCATCCACTCGACACTTCTTGTAGCACATGCTTATCGCTAGTGCTGATGTGCTGAGGTCCTCCATTATTGTGGATGGGGATATTTGTGGCGTCCCTTCCTGTGAATTGTTTAATTGTCCACCACCATTCCCAACTGGATGTGGCAGGACTGCAGAGTTAATGTCTGCCCGTTGGTTGTGCGATCGCTTAGCTCTGTCTATCACTTGCTGCAGATACTGTTTGGCACGCAAGTAGTCCTGTGCTATAGCTCCACCAGGTTGACAACTCATTATTAGGCTATAACTGATATAAGGCGGGTGCAGCTCCTGGAATGCCCTCTTCACTCTTCATTGAACAAGGGTTGATCACCTGGCTTGATGGTAATGATATAGTGGGAGATATGCCAGCCCATGAGTTTACAGATTGTGTTCGAGTACAATTCTGCTGATGCTGATGGCTCCCAGTGCTTCATGGATGCCCTGTTTTGAGTTGATCGATTTGTTCAAAACCTATCCCATTTAGCACGGTGGTAGTGCCACACAACACGATGGAGACTAACTCAATGTGAAGTTGGGACATCGTCTCTGCAACTTCTGTGTGATAATCACTTCTACCGATAGTGTCGCAAACAGATGCATCTGCGGCAAGCGGATTGGTGAGGATAAGCTCAAGTATGATTTTCCCTCTTGTTGGTTCACTGAGCACCTACCACAGACCCATTCTAGCAGCTATATCATTTAGGACTCGTCCAGCTCGGTCAGTAGTGGTGCTAACGAGCCACTTTTGGTGATGCACATTGAATCCTTCCACCCAGAGGCCATTCTGTGCCCTTGCCATCCTCAGTGCTTCCTCCAATTGGTGTTCAACATGCAGAAGCACTGGTTCCTCAGCTGAGGGAGGGCGGTACGTCTTAATCAGCAGGTTTCCTTGCCCATGTTTGACCTGATGCCTTGAAACTTCATCGGGTCCAGAGGTGATATTCAGGACTTCCAGGGCTACTGCTTCCCGACTGTATACCACTGTGCCGCCACCTCTGCTGGGCCTATCCTACCGGTGGGACAGGGCATATCCAGGGATAGTGATGGTGGAACCTGGGACATGATCTGGGAGGATGACTATGTCAGGCTGTTGCTTGCCTAGTCTGTGAGGCAGCTCTCCCAATTTCGGCACTAGCCCCCAGATGTTAGTAAGTAGGACTTTGCAGGCTGGACAGGGCTGAGATTGACGATGCCGAGATCGATGCCGCATGGTCCGCCCAGTTCTATTCCCTTTTTTTGACTTTGTCACGGTGTGTTACAAGTGAGAGGCTTGTTAGGCCATTTCAGAGGGCATTTAAGAGTCAACCACATTGCTGTGTCTTCGACAGTGCGAGCAAGTGGCGCTAACTCACCAATCACCTGCTCACTGAAGTTCAGTTTGGTTTCCGCCAGGGCCACTCAGCTCCCGACCTCATTGCAGCCTTGGTCCAAATATGGACAAAAGAGCTGGACTCAAGGCGTGAGTTGCAAGTGACCACAGTTGACTTTACAGAAGCATTTGGCAGAGTGTGGCACTGAGAAACCCAACAAAACTGAATTTAAATTATACAAGGAGGGAAACTCTCCACTGGTTGGAGTCGGCCCCGGGATTTCTAATACATTCCAAAAGATTTCCAGCATCCACAGTATTTCGCATTTTGTTAATTTCCTGTGGGTGGCAATGAAAGGATATGTTGATTGCGGTTTTTGTAGCGCCTGGCTCATTGGTCTAGGGGTCTGATTCTCGCTTTGGGTATTTGTAGTGAATTAATATGCGAGAGGTCCCGGGTTCAATACCCGTACGAGCCCCACCGGCATTTTAATACATTAATTCGTGTGCTCGAGCCGGTGCCAGTTGGGGAAATCAGGACCAGGTTTGAACATCCGGGAAATCATTGCGGAGAATAAATCACAACACAGAAAATGAACGCAAAGTTTCTCCTAATGCATCGAATACGGCAACTCTCTCCTTGTGGGCTCTGTCGGATGCTGATTGCTGTCAGTTACAGTCTTGAGTGAGAAACCACATTTCAGTTGTGTTCCGGTACTTGCTGTGAGTCGGAAGGAGTTTCTTTATTCTTCCAGATGAATGTATGTTTCGGACTTTCCGCGATGGGTTTTCACACTGTCTAGAAACATGTTGAAGTGTTGAAGTGATTCACATTAGTCGATTTACAACAGTTCATATCTGATGTGATGGAAATGTATTTTATTGACAAACTACATGAGACACCTGATTGATTATTCAGGACCTGAAACAAGCAGTTCATGAATGCAAAAAAGTACGGAAGGATGTTTAATGAAGGAGCTACTCGTGACGAGGTGGCCGAGAAGTTAAGGTGATGGGCTGTTAATCCATTGTGCTTTGCACACGTGGGTTCGAATCCCACCTTTGTCGTCAGTTTATTAACTGGTTCTTCGTGAACGCGGTGCTTTTTTCAGAAGGCATGTCTGAAATCACTGATGTAATCTTTCCGAGGCCAGGTTTACAGAGGAGGTGGCGTCGGGATAATGTCGCTAATCACTCCATGATTATCTGAATTTAAGGCTGCTCATCCACTGTGCTTCCCACGCGTGAGTTTAAATCTTGTTTCTTTATGGGACGGCGTTATGCAGAAAGGAAATCTGAAATTACCATTGTTGTATCAGACCCAAGTTATGACGTTTCCTGTAATACCGTGAATATCAATGTTTCAGGGTCGATCTGATTGAAACTATTACGATGATTAAATAACATTCTAGCTTCGTTTTTTAGTCTAGCGGGCAGTGTGCAAACTATTTAGCTTGTTCTGGGGTGTTGCCAAGAAGCATTGGGAATCGAAATTCCTGCTACAATCTCTCACCCTGCCGTGAGAAAAAGTCGGTCTCTTTCAACTGTGGGTGTTTATCTCTCAATGCCTGTGACATTTCTTCAATTAACAATCTACTTCAGCCTCTCCTTGGAGTGAAATGTCTTCTGTCGTCTTTCCTTTGCTGTGAATTATTATCCAGTCAGTTGTTCTCTTGCTTTTCACAATCAGCAGGTTGTGAGTTCAAAACTCACTCCAGAATCCTGAGCACAAATTCAGGCTGACGCACTAGTGCAGTAATCAGTGAATGCTTCACTGTTAGTCGTGCCAGCTTTTAGATGATATGGTAAATTGAGGTGCCCTCTGCCTTCTCAGGTACAGTATACCAAGCACCATTTCGGAGAGGGGCGGGGGAGTTATTCCATCGTGTCGGAGCCCACATTCATCCCTCAATTAAAATCACTTTATAACAGATTATATTTTCTTTATCACATCGCTGCTCCTGGAAGAATTTTTTTTAACAAATTGTTCAAAAACATGGTGATTGAAATCCTGTGAGGAAAAAATCAAATTAATGTTGAAAACTCTGCTGAGTGAGCTTCATTGGACAGCAGAGAAATCACGTGAGGAATTCGAGTAAATCGACACCAGAGGAAAAGTCAACGTCAAAACTGGATCAACTCTTGCGAAGATCAATGAGTAAAAGCTGAGATCTCCGCGCATCATCCGTTCATTGACCAGAGACACTCATAGAGTGTTTTGTACAATGTGTCTCGAATGCAAACCTGAAGGAATGAAACCTTCCCAGTTCATGGTGATATTGGGGATGGAATTCCATTTTTTAAATAAGTGATTAAGAATGAACAATCATATCTGTCAAAACAATAATTATCTGTGTCTTTGACGTGATGTTGTTTCCACTATGCTGATAATCTTGTCCTTCTCATGGTCCATGTCTCAGGGTGAATGCTGCTGTCCAAATAAGCATGGGAATTACTGCAGGGTGTCCTGTAAATCGGATATGCTGAAGGTAATATGTATAAACTTCACTATATCGGGTACAAATAAGATATTTGTTTTCTTTTTTGTTACTCAGATAATCATAGAGTGATAGAGAGCAAGGGAAGGCCCTTCGGACCATGGCCTGAAATTGGCTGAGAGAAAGGGGAAATCCTCGGCTGGTGTATTTTTGCAGCACTTCTGCTGCGTTCGTGTGTGAAATAAAACGATTTGAGAGATTGGTTACAGATTGAAGTGTTCACCGGAAGCAAGAAGCTGATGTAAATTTACTATGAAGCAAATTCAGAGGTGATTTTGTGTCGCAGACATATTTTTTTTTGTGTTAATGCGAATTTAAATCAACTGAATACGGTTTCAATACATCGATCGCTGGGTTAGGAGGCCAGCACGCTTCTGCAATGCGTCTCCTCCAAAGCAACATTTTTCTTCTGTCTATTACTGTTGTTTGGTAGCCAAACACCTATTCCCTTCCTCATTACTTTTGGGAAGTTCACCCAAGCTCCGCAAATCCACTTCCGCTACCACGAATGTATTAGACAGAGAAAGACACACAGTAAAGTAGTAAGAGACTTTCAGGAGAAACACAATGGCTGACAGGAAAAGGTGCCGAGCAAACTAGAAAGATATTACGATGGAGAAACTGATCATTTACGAGAAGGTATTTCCTGCTGCATAAAGATAGGACCTGTTTTAAATGTAATTCCTATTGTGTAACTGTGCTCCCTGCTGTAAAACTGTTCCCAGCGCTTCAGTAAGCAAAAAAAAAAATCTATCATGCCAAGTCAGGAATTGTTTGGAACGGAGCAGTGTGAAACATTTCCTCACCATTTATTTTTTATCTAATCATTGGTTTTCAAACATTCCATCAATGGGAAAAATATTGCTTAATGTGTATAAGAAATGAATACCTGGGCTGATATTAAATACATCGGCTAATCTTAAATATCTGTACTAAATCTCCCCTTAACATTCACTCTGATAAGAGCATCTCCAGTTTGTATTTTTCAGTCCATCCACATACGGAATCCCTCACCACTGATCCCATTCCAGAAAAGTTCTACTGCACGCTCTCCAAGGACTTGGTGTTCTTCCTAAAGGTTTTCCCAAGCCCTCACCAAGATCTTATATTCCACATTACAACGTGCTGCCCCTCCAATTCTTTGAATCCTATCTATCCACCTTATTTTTATAAACTTAGCTAATGATTCCTTATGGATGAAGACAGGCTTCCTTCAACATTAATCTCCTTAAAGATTTGGAAAAAATGACCTTCCAATCTCCAATGAATAAATCCTAATGAAATTCTCCAGTCAGCCCATGAACAGCCCGCCCCCTTCATTCCACTTATTGTTACTTTTATTTTCCCTGATCCCACTTCTTCAGCACAAATGCTTCGCTCCTCTCCTTTAAACCCTCTTCAATAAGGGGGCACAAATCCTCCATCTGCAATTTTCAAATTACTTCTTTAACATATAACTCGTGTTAAAGAAGAGATACGAGAAGGTCTGGCTGTGCTAAATGTTGATAGGTCAGTGGGACCAGATGGAATGCATCGGAAAACGCTGAAAGCTGTAATAGTGGAAACTGTGGAGGTATTGGACTGAATCTTCTAAATTTTAATTATTTTTTTTACAGTTACAAACCACTTTGTTACTCTAGGATGCAGAAATGAATAAAAGTGAATCAGTGTTGAACAGATTCTGAAATCCCACATCTCCATTTTATTTTAAATGGAGCAACTTGTCCTCAGTGTAAGTGTGTTGCTCTAAGAATGAGATCACCACGTCCTGGGAATATAGCAGCAATCCCGCCAAGGTCTGATCTGCAAACTTGAAACTCAGTGAAAGGTTGTCACCCTCCTCTCCGAATCTGATCGCCACCTCAAGCCCAATATTCAGCTTGGGTGGGCAAACAAAACAACCTGCTTCCCCTCGTCCTCCAACGCAAACTGAACTCCAGAGGTGAGGTGAGAGTGACTGCCCTTGACATCAAGGCAGCATTTGACTGTGTGGTATTATGTATCCCCAGCAAAACTGGAGACAATGGGAATCGGAGGCGGGGGATGGGGAGCTCTCTGCTGGTTGGAGTCATACCCAGCACAAAGAAAGATGATTGTGGTTGTGGAGATCAATCATCCCAGTTACAGGACATCACTGTGGGAGTTCCTCGGTGTGGTGTCCTAGGCCCAACCATCTTCAGCTGCTTCACCATCGACCTTCCTTCCAGCAGAATTGGGAATGTTCGCTGATGATTGCTCAATGTTCAGCACCATTTTCAACACCTCCGATTCTGAAACAGCCCATGTCCAAATCATCACCCTCCCTCTGTCCAGAAGACTCGGGACTGGAAAAAACTCTAAGAAATCTCCTCTCAAATTCCTCGTCTCCAAGGTAAATATCCCCTACCGCTACAATGTATCGAAGTAATTTAAGTTCCTCGCCGCCAAATATTCTCGTGAAACTTTATTGCATCCTCTCCACTGCCTTCACATCTTTCCTAAATTGTGATGCCCGGAACTGTGCGCAATACTCCAGCTGTGGCCGAAATACTGTCTTTTCCAAGTTCAAAACAACCGCTTTGCTCTTGTATACTATGCTCCCATTCATAAAGCCGAGGATATTGTATGTTTCATGAACTATTCTTTCAACCTGCACTGCCTCCATCAATGATTTATGCAGATGTACATCATTTCCCGCTGTTCCGGCACCGTCTTTGGAATTGCAAACTTTATTTTCTCTTTTCTCCCCGTGTTCTTCCGACCAAAATGAATCGCTTCACCCTTCTCTGCAAAAAAAATCAGCCGCCCTATTTTCCAACCTGAATATGTCCTTTTGAAGGAAATTGCTCTTTTACTCGAATTTCTATCGGTCTCTTCACAACCACAGGACGTCCAAAACACTTCACAGGCAATGAGTGCTCTTGAAATGTCGTCATTGTTCAAATGGAGGAAATTGCTGACCGTTTGAACGTTTTGTTCTTCAATGTCAGAAATTCCCTTATGTGGAATAGGAAATGAGCTCTAGATGTGCTGTGCTCTGTGGCGCAACGGATAGCGTGTTGGACTTCGAGCTGCTGTTGTACAAGAGATTCAAAGGTTGTGGGTTCGAGTCCCACCAGAGTCGACTTTTAGATAAAAACAAATCAGCAACTGGTTCATCGGAGAAGGGAAACTGCCGTCACCAACCCCTCTCTGTACAGGTGAATCCAGTCACACCCCACTTTCCAATCTGAACCACTTAACAGGAGAAAACTCGCCACCGAATAGTGAAACAGTTGGCAAAAGGAGTAGAGCCACTTCGCCGCTACAAGGATACAGAATTGGCTGAGTGGCAGGAAACAGAGGTTGGTGGTAAATGGATGTTTTTCTGCCTGGCGGAAGGGTTGGGACCTTTGCTGTTCCTGATCAATATCAATGACCGAGGCCTTTGTGCCCAGGACAAAATTTCAAAGTTTGCGGAGGATGCAAAGCTTGGAAGCATTGCTGACAGTGTGGAGGATAGTGTAGTACTTCAAATGGACTTGGACCTGTTGGTGGAAATGGGGAGACAGGTGGCAGATGAAGTTCAATGGAGAGAGGTTTGGTAGGAAGAACTTGGAAAGACAATATAAAATGAAGGGTATAACTCTAAGGGAGGTGGAGAAGCAGTGGGACTTGGGTGTTTATGTACGTAAATCATTAAAGGTGGTAGGACATCTAAACGCAGCGGCAGAGTCATGGAACGAAAGTACATGGCCCCTTTTTACAACATTAACTGCCATATTCTGGTAGTTTAAATATCGAGTCATTGACTGTGCGGGAGCGCATATATGACTGACTGGATGAGCTAGTGACTGACTGAATGGTTAGGTGAGTGACGTGTGTAGGTAGATAGCTGGCTGAGTGAATGAGTTTGGTGGGTGAGTGCGTTGGTGGGTCAGATGGTTTAAGTGCGTGAACGCGTCAACATACAGGTTGGGAGCAAGTCAAGAGATCCGCGGAGAGGTCAGCTGGTCGGATCGCGGCGACTGAGTATTCGGTTGCGCAGTAACCCAGGTGATAGACCAGAATTTAAACTGTTTAACCTTTCCTGGGCATCTAGTAAGCTAATTGTTTGGGATTTGTCCCAAGTTTCTGACTCTAGTTCAGAGTCGGAGGCATTCGAGGAGGGTCCACGGCAGGAGGGGTAAATGTAAACTTCCCGGGAAGTTCTCACGTTAGTCCACATGGGAAAGACCTTTTGGCTGAGTTTGTTGACACCGGAACAGCAAAGAGCACGCGCTCCACACGTGGAGTTTCAGTGTCTGTGACGTCAAAGCCAGTGACGCTCCAGGTCACTTTCAGCAGCGGAGATGGTGCAGATCAAACTCAGCCCGAAATGAACACTGTTTTTGCTGTGTTCCGCTCGCTGGCCCACTCCCGAGCCGGAATTCACTCTATAAATGTTTATAAATATTTATTTAAGTGCGTGTTGGTCCCGCAGATGGTGAGACTGCAGAATTAATAATGGAAAACAAGGAACTGGCAGAACTGTAGAACGGGTATTTTGTTTCTGCCTTCACTGTAGAAGAAGGGCATATAGAGTGTACAGAACGATTTAGATTGGTTGGTGAGTAGACAATAATTGGCAGATGCAGAAAAACTTGGGAAAATGTGAACTTGTCCACTTTGGCAGGAAGAATTTAAAAGCAGTACATCATGTGACTGGAGAAATGCTGCAGAACTCTACAGTGCAGAGGGTTCTGGGGGTCCTGGTTCATGAGCCTCAAAAAGTTGGTATAGAGATGCAGCAAGTGATTAAGAAGGCGAATGGAACGTTGGCTTTTATTACAGAAGGAATCGAATATAAAATTATGGAAGTTTCCCCACAGTCATACAGGGCGTTGGTGAGGCAGCATCTGGTGGACTGTGGACAGTCTTAGTCTCCTTAGTTAAGAAAGGATATAATTGCATCACAGCAGGTCAGAGAAGTTTCAGTCGACTGGTTCCTGGAATGGAAGGGTTTTCTTTTGAGGAAAGGTTGATGAGGTTGGGCCTATACCCATTGGAGTTTTGAAGAATGGGAGGTGATCTTATTGAAAGATATAAAATCCTGAGGGGACTTGACAGGGTGGCTGCTGAGACTATGTTTCCTTTTGTGGGGGACTCTACAATCAGGTGACTCAGTTTAAAAATATCGGGCTCTCCCATTTCAGACTGACAGAAGGTAATTTGTTTTCTCTCTCTCTCAGTGGGACATTAATCTGTGCATTTCTCTTCCCCAGAGAGCAGTGGAGGCTGGGTCATTGAAAATGTTCACGGCTGAGTTGGAGAGATTTTTGACAAAGAAATGAGTAAAGAATTATTGGGGGCAGACAGGAAAGTGGAGTTGCGGCCATATTCAGATCAGCCATGCTGGAGCAGCTTCAAGGGGCTGAATGGCCTGTTACTGCTCCTGATTTTCGTGTTCTTCTTCTTGTGTGCCTCTCTCGGCACTGCTGTCCCTGTCCTGCTCACCCTCTCGCTTGCCGGACTGCTCGGCGCCTCAGTAACCTCCCGCTCTGCGACCTGCTCCCTACCCCTCACCGCCTCACTTGCTGTTCTGCTTGTCACCATCTCCTCAGTTCTTGTGGTGAGATGGGCGGCGACAGGGGTCAGGAGGGAGGTGCCGAGTGGGAGGTGAGCGGCTTGGTAGTCGGTAGCGAGCGGTGCGGCATAAGTGTTGGCGTGTAACGCAGCGAGCGAGGCGGCGAGGGCCTGGGGTCAGGGCACCTGGCATTCGGGAGCAGGGGAGTGAGTGGGAGGCAGCAAGTGGGCGACCGTTAACGGCTGAACAACGAGGACGTCAGCGGTGGGAGGAACGGCGCACGCACCGGCAGACTGAGTGGGTGCCGAGTTCCTGTTCCAGCTCGGTGTCAGGAGTTACAGTGTAAAACTGATCACAATTCTAGCATTGCTGAGTTCTGATGAAATGTCATCGACCTGAAACGTGAACACTCTTTCACTGTCCACGCTGCTGCCTGCCATGAGGTGTAATTCTTAATTGTTTTCTGGTGTTACGACAGAAATCCAAAAGGAGTGTTGACGCACTCTGGAGGACAATGAATGTACATAGCGGTTATGTCGCTCAACTGTGAAAGGCTCGTTGGTGTAGAGGTAAGATTCGCGCTGCAGGATGTTTGTTGTGCGAGAGATCTCGGTTTCATAATCCCGGACGATCCCTCGTGTGTCGCCAGTTGAAATCCAAATTTCTTTGCGATCCAAAGGGCGGATTTTACTTAAACCGGGGCGAGGCTTCAGAACCTGAGAAATCATTACAGCGAAATTATCACTGCAAAACACGTGGAGTAAATGGAGGAACTGTTGCTCATGTAATTGGACGGTCAATTTATCCTAATAAGAGAAGTTTAAGAGTTAATTTATCCCAAGAAGAGAATGAGTGTAACTGAAGCTTGAGTTTTCTTCCCACTTCTATGGATACTGCCTCGCCTATAGTGTTTTTCTTTAATGGTCTCTTTTACCTATAGCGCTCTGAACGAATGGCTGATCTGTTTTGGGAGCCAATGAAAATCTATATTGGCTGAGTTATATACATGCAGTTACATTATTGGTCTCGCGGTGTGGTTCTCGCTATTTGACGTTTCATAAGTGAGAATGTGAGCGGTCACTGTTTCAAATATCAAGCGAGCTCTCACGTGTTGTTATTTGTCGTGTAAGCCGCTCAGTGCATTGTCGAAAACTCTTGCAGTCTAGGTGGAGCGGTTTGCTTATACTAGCGAAATGAGCCCACCATTGCAGAGAATTCATCAACGAAACACACATGAAGGAAATGAAGACAATTTGAAAAAAAAAACAATCGCACTGTGGTGTTACCCGAACACACCAATGACACAAACCCATTTTCTGGATGAATGCATTGGACTGTCGTATTCTTAGGGAGAATTGTAGTCTTCACTAAGAGAATTGTAACCTTCTCTGAGAGAACTGTAATCGTCTCTGAGAGAAGTGTAACCTTCTCTGACAGAATTGTAAACTTCACTGATAGAATTGTAGCCTTCACTGAGAGAATTGTAGTCTCTGAGAGAATTATAATTTTCACTGAGAGAATTGGAATCTTCACTGAAAGAATTATAATCTTCACTGAGAGAATTGTAATCTCCTCGGAGAGAATTATAATCTTCACTGAGAGAATTCTAATCTTCACTGAAAGAATTATAATCTTCTCTGGGAGAACTGTAATCGTCTCTGAGAGAATTGTAACCTTCTCTGAGAGAATTGTTACCTTCACTGAGAGAATTGTAATCTTCTTTGAGAGAATTGTAATCTTCTCTGAGAGAATTGTAATATTCTCTGATGGAACTGTAACTTCTCTGAGACTGCCAAATCTGGTAGCCCCATGGTTTGATTTTGATGTGATCATATTTTGTTTGTATCCTAGGAGTTGCACTGAGCAGAAAGTGAACCGTTTCACCTCGACCGATATTTTAGTGTAAAGGTAATAAACGATTTCAGGAAAAGGTATTTGATAGGCTGAGTGTGCTTAAAGTTGATTAGGACCAGACACAGACGAGGTGCATCTAGAATACTGAGGAAGGAGAGCAGGAATTGCAGGGATGCTGGCCACAATTTTCCAATATTCCTTAGACTCGGGGTGACAGCGGAGTGGAGAATTGCTATTGTTGCATCTATGTGCAAACAAATGTGTAAGGATAAGCCCAGAAACTACAGGGCAGTCAGTTTAACCTGGGTGGTGAGCTACCTCTCAGAAAGGAAAATTCCTAACAACATGAAAAGTACCTGGGAAAATGCACATTAATAAGTAAAAGCAGCATGGATTATGTTATGGTCCGAGCTGAGATTACCCCTGGATAATCCTAAACCCAGAGTGGAACCCAGCTTGATAGATTCTAACTTTTATTTGTTTGTTTAAATAGGTGGAAAGTAGCTACTGAACAGAGTCACAGGAGTCAGCTGATCATCTTTTAACAAAAAATAAATAAAACATTTATTCAAAGAGAAAAAATGATCTATGTTCCAAAACTCTTTCACCCACAACTATACCTTTACAGGTGTATACAAATTTGTATGGACAACGTAAGTTACAAAAGCTATCTTATACTTTAATTTCCACACTAATTACACAATCCATGTATCAATAGGCACCCTGTGGTCAGGCATGCCAGACTATGAAACCAAGTGACAGATGCCAACTTAACCAGATGCTATGGATCTCTCCTCAACTCCCTCCAGATGCTTGTCAAACCGTGAGTCAACCAGCTTCACTGCACTCCGTCCTTCACATGAGGATTTCCAATCTCTGCTTTCCACACTTCGCCTTGGAATCTTTTCCCAAACCAATGCTTTCACTCTGACGCCTTCCGCAACAGTTCAGCTCCAGGGTTTCGAACTGTCCTTGCAATGTTCCTCTCCCATGGGTTACCACATGCATACAAGCTATCTTCCCCGCTCTTTCTCTCTCATCGACTCAGCTGTGAACAGCACACTGCTGCTTCACCTGCCCATGGCAAAGATTTAAAGACCTTCAGTAGTCTCTTTGGGCCTTCTTTCCCCTTGCCAGTTGTTCTCGCTTTAAATCTGTTTCCTGCAGCTTTTGTCTCTTTAACTCTGAAACTTAGAGCCTTTTCCTCTGCCCCTCACTCTTAAATTCATTAACAGGACATTATACAGGTTCCCATCCTTCCTTGGACCAGAAGGTCTGCTTTGGACTTTCCCATCTCCCACTCCTGGATTTTGGGATTTTTCTTTAGCTTGGGACTAACTATCTGCCCCCGTTTCCAGTCTCTCTTGGCAGCAACTTTCAAAAGCCAACTGAGGTCTGCAACTTCCAAATCAAAACTGCTATTTCTCTTCTTCTGCGTGTGTGTCTGTGGGAGGGACCTGCCTCTCAGCCTCCCTGTTGCTAGGCAACAGCCCGAATTGATGTGTTTGCTTCACTTCTTAAACCTCATTAGAAATGCAAACACATTTTAAAAACGAAACTAAAACTCCTTTTGACCTTTCTTAACACACGTACAGAAAAACAAATCAAACTTAAACTTTAAAGCTAAAACTCATTCCTAACAACTACAAATACCAATATAATTTACTTAAACCACTCTATTTCCTAACAATTTGATAAGAACAAATCGTGTTACTTAACTTTGGTTAGCTTTTTTTTGATGCAACAACAAAGAGTTTTGATGAGGGTGAAGACGTTGATGTAATTTACATGGACTTGCAAAAGGCATTTGATAAAGTGCCGGACAAAGGACTTCTGAGGTAAGATAGAACTCAACAGGACAGGTTGAGAGAATAGCCAGTAAAGCGTAGAACGTCACTGGCTTCATCAATATGGCATAGAGTAAAAAAACAATAAAGTTATATGAAGCCTGTAGAAAACACTGCTTCGACCTCACCTGGAGTATTGTATCTAATTCAATTGAAGGGATAGTAGCAACACAGATACAAAACGAGCTGAGTGACGGTAACCAAATATTTTTGGTGAACTGTTGCATTTTGGGCTGGAGAAAGTTATCTTGTGGAGCTCCCCAGGTCTCTCGGGGCCTTGCGGGATATCGGGATCTTGTGGAAAAATAGAGTTGAGGCCCAAGGTCAACCATGATAGCGTTGAATGGCAGAGTAAGCACGATGGGCCGTGTGGTCTACACCTGCTCCTATGTCTTGTGTTGCTATGTCCAGTCTTAGGGCCCCTGATTTTCCTGTTACTTATTAATGACCCAGACCTTGTTGCAAGCTCACAATTCCAAAATTTGCCGATGATACAAAAGTTAGAAGCATTGCCAACTGTGAGGAGGACAGAGTAGAACTCCAAAAGTATCTAGATATGTTGATGGAATGGGCGGACAATTACCAGATGAAATTCATTGCAGAGTAACCTGGTGTCCTTCGTTTTGGGAGGAAGAACAGAGAGAGACAACATGAAATAAAAGTTAAAGTTCTAAAGGGATTGTGGGAACAGAGGGATGTGGGCGTATATGTTCATAAATCATTTATCGTTACAGGACAGGTTGAGAGAATAGCCAGTAAAGCGTAGAACGTCACTGGCTTCATCAATATGGCATAGAGTAAAAAAAAAATAAAGTTATATGAAGCCTGTAGAAAACACTGCTTCGACCTCACCTGGAGTATTGTATCTAATTCTGTAACCCAATTTAGTAAGGTTGTGAAGGCATTAGTGAGATTGCAGAAAAGATTCACAAGACAGATTCCAGGCATGAGGAACTTCATTCACATTGAATGATCGTAAATTTTGGAAATGTGTTTCATGAAGTGAGGAAGTTAGAGAGGAGATTTGATAGAGGTATTCAAAATCACGAGTGGTCTGGACAGAGTAAATACGGGTTAATTGATCCATTGATGGAATGATCCAGAACAAGAGGGCACAGATTTAAGTTAATTTACAAAATAAGCAATTATAACATAAGGATTTTCTTTTTCATGCAGCATGTGTTTAGGATGCGGAATGTACTGCCGGAGAGTGTGGGAGAGGCAGGGACAATTGAAGTTTTCAAAAGGGAATTGGATCTTGATCTGAAATGTAGAATGTGCAGTTTTAGAGGGAAAAGGCTGTGGAGTTCAGTAGGTGAGATGCTCGTTCAGAGGGACAGCAGAGTCCAGACGGGCCGAGTGTTCTCATTATGTGCAGTATCATGATTTCAGCATGATTGGTGAGTCAGGAGTAGAATTCTTATTTATCATCACAGAAAAAGGGTTCGATTACAGTGAATGCATAACTCAATGTCTTCAATAGTATTTCAAGGAGTAAATTTCCGATACAGATAAATACCCATTTTCTCACTGATCCATAATATATTTGATGAATACAAATCTATCAAACTGAGATTTAAAATTAAAGTGTTGTTTCCCGATGGGATCTCCGAAATTCTAGTATCCTTTTTTGAGAGTTGTTTCCTAATTTCACTCCGGAAATGTCATGTTTTTTGACGGCGCCCCAAGGCCCCCACACCCCTCCCCCTCCCCCAATTCCAAAATTCGCAGAAGATTCTCTCTCTGACAATATTGTCTTAACATGTCATCATTCTCCTGCAGTGTTTTGAAGCTCTCTCACCCTCTGCCTCGTGGCCTCCCCTCTACCGCTGCTAAATTCCAGAAAATAAACCACAGAACAGCCCCATCATACAAACCATTACCAAAGGAATAAAAACAAAAAAACTACTGCGGATGCTGGAAATCCAAAACAAAAACAGAATTACCTGGAAAAACTCAGCAGGTCTGGCAGCATCGGCGGAGAAGAAAAGAGGTGACATTTCGAGTCCTCATGACCCTTCAATTTGTTTTTATCTCTATGTTTATTTGACTGCCACACCCCTTCAAGAAATGCCTACCTTGAAGAAGTACTGCTCTGCTCTCCGACAGGATTTTCGTATCTCTCTTCTGCCTTGTTCACCTTCATTGCTTACCAAAGGAAGCCGTTCTTCTCGAATTAATGCCCATCTAGACGGTGACAGTCGAGGGTTTCCCTGCCGATTAGGCAGTCTACCCAAATACTAACAATTTACTACGAGAAAATATTTTCCACACGTTGTCTTTGGATCCTTTTTGAATGAAATAAAATCTGCCCTATTTGATTACTGACCCTGGTGCCAGTGGGAACAGTTCATCTTTATTTACTTTCTCTAAACCCTCTTGACAGTTCTGTCTGTGGAGTGATTAAAAATACCGAAAGCCAGACGTGGGATTTGAACAATGAGGGACTGTAGATCAATGATAAGGGAAGTGATACTTTGGTAATCAGATTAGGAAATAGTTTGAAAGTTAAGAAATCCGTCCAAACCTGTGCATTGCGGGTTCAGGAGCACAATGCGTCACTAGGGCGTGGGAAACTCGGATTAGATTCTCGACGCCTACATACAAGTTGCCTATTTTGTTACAGCATCACAGTCCCTAAATTATTTTATTTTCTTCGAGGTCAGGTTACTTTCAGTTTGCTTTCTGTTTTAGGGCAGTGATCTTGCAGTTAGGGAAATAAATTGATTTCAGCATGATTGGTGATTCTGGCGTAGAATTCTTATTTATCATCATAGAAACCTGGGTTCGATTGCAGTAAATGCATAACTCAATGTCTTCAATAATATTTCAAAGAACAAATTTCCAATACAGATAAATACCCATTTTCTCACTGATCCATCATATATTTGATGAATACATATCTATCAAACTGAGATTTAAAATTAAAGTGCTGTTTCCCGATGGGATCTCTGAAATTCCAGTCCCCTTTGCTGAGAGAGAAGTTTCCTAATTTCACCCCGGAAACGTCATGTTTTTTTGACTGCGCCCCAACGCCCCCACACCCCTACCCCTCCCCCAATTCCAAAATTCGCAGAAGTTTTTCTCTCTCTGACACTATCGTCTTAACACGTCGGAAACATAGATAAAATTGCTCATTAATTCGGGAAGAACGGCTTCCTTTGGTAATGGTTGATATGAAGGGGCTGTTCTGTGGTTTATTTTCTGGAATTTAGCAACGGTAGAGGGGAGGCCACGACACGGAATGGGAGAGCTGGCCGCGTGGCCTAATGGATAAGGCGTCTGACTTCGGTGGTATTGGCTGAGGTTATCAGAAGATTGTAGGTTCGAGTCCTGCCGTGGTCATTTTATGCTGAAATTTGTTTAACTTCCTGAAAACCGCGGTCTCACTCGTCAGCTGAAGTTTCTGCGTCTCCTTCCAAACATTTCAAGGCTCTTTCTCACACTCTCTGCTCGTGTTAATTTGTGCATTAGATTCTAACTCACCTTTGTATTTTGTGTAGTTCCTAACAGACCCACAATATCTGATCAAGTTCGTGAAGTTATTGATATTCCCAACTGGAACAAAAATCTTTGCATCAATCGGTTTAATAAAATGCTTTGGCATAATTGCAATCTTCGCTTGAATCTGGATTAGCTGAATCTGATGTCACTGGACTAACAATACAGAGGACCAGGTTAATCTCTGCGGGCACGGGTCTAAATCCCAACAGAGCAGATTTAAATTAAAATATTTCCTAAATTTGGAATTGAAATCTCGGCTCAGTAATGGCGGCTAAGAAACTATCATCGATTGTAGTAAAAACCCACCCGGTTCACGAATGCCCTTTACGGAAAGAAATCATCCGCCCTTCCCTTGCCTGCCCTACATGTGACTCCAGACCCACAGTAATTTGCTTCACTCGTAACTTCAAGGATAATGTGAGATGCTCAACAAATGCTGGGCTTGCAAAAAGCGCCCATATTCCATGAAAAAATAAACAAGTGGTAAACAGGCACGACATGATTATCAGGATGTCTACCTTTTCTCTTGAAAAAGGAAGGCTGAGGGGTGGCCTCATACGGGTCTTTAAAATTATGAAAGATTTTGGGAGGCTGAATGCAGCAATAATGGAGTGGAGAAGGGGCGACAAGCCTGTATCTCGCTTACACACACAAGACAACGGCTGACGGGTCGAATACAACGTAATAATTACTTAACTGTGCATCGGCGACTCATAAGAGTGTTGGATAAATTCCATCCGCAATGTCTCCGCGGCACTCTCCAGATTCCATGGGAGCGCTGCCGAACAAACTGGAGTGGTGTTCTTGAATGCAGCTCATCAATCATTCAGGCCAAACTCCTGAAACATTAACTTGGATGGACTGCAAACTGTGTCCGGATGGTCGAAAAGTGTCGCACCCTCCAGGTCCTGTTTTCTCAACTCTCAAATGGCCAACATTCCAGGGGAGGACAACGAAAACGCTACAAACATTCTCTGAAATGTTCATTCAAGCGCTGCAGCATTCATATTAATGACCGCGAGGAGCTTGCTTCTCATCATTCAAAATGACCAAAACTCATCCCACAAGCTGCAGCACACTCTGAGTCACAAGGTCTCAATCATGAGGCAGAACGACGACTGAGGAGAAGTGACAGGAAGCAAATCCTGCACTCCGGATCTCACTACCTCTTGGGACATCCTGTCCCCATGTGTCCAATGATCTGTGGACCGAGAATCGGCCTGTTCACTCACATGAAGCCCCATGGCAGAAACTCACGGCCCTGAGTGGATGTCATCATCGTATCGAGGAACAGACGATAACTATTGCTTGTTACAAAATACATATAAGAAAAGGTCATCTCCATTCTCATAGTATTTCTAAAACTGTCCCTTTCCAAATCGTGTGAACAAGTCTTCTCGATTGTCTCTGATCTCTCAACTTCACTATATCAGAATGTGCTGCCATCTACTGGCCGCAACAGAGCGGTAGAAACTCACATTGTCGGTGTTGCAGAAACAGGTCAATGTGATGAATTTGTGATGTGATGTGATGGGGCAGACATAGAAATACAAATATGAAATACATTTAAGAAAACATGATTAGTTAATTTATTCCCATTGAATCGGCAGCAGTTACAGGCCAACTATTGCCTGGAGCAACTGAGACGATTAGATAAACTGCATTTAAAGGAAGTCTAGATAAGTCTAGGAGGGAGAATGAATTTCAGGGATAAACAGAGAATGTTACATGAAGTATTCTAGAGGGAGGATCTTGTCGGGCAGTTTACCTGTTAGAACAAATGGCCCACTTTCAGTGAGGTATATTCTGGGTTGAATGAATCCAGATTTGCAAAGTGTCTCAGGGACTGACAGACATGTAATGAATCCCACACCCAAACTGCGAGTAAAAGACAGAGAGATCCAGAATGAATCATTAACTCAGGGGTGGCACGAGACACTGACTGATACACATTGAATCGCACACTCTCACGGTGTACAAGAGACAGAGCGATACAGAATGGAGAATGAATTCCACACTAAAATCCTGTTCCAGCGACAAAGTGATACAGAGAGAACCTCACACCCGTACAAGTGGAAAAGTTACAGCAGAGAAGGAGACCATTCAGCCTTTTGTCTGTCCTGAGATTCTTCAACAGGAACTCAGCTATCCCAGTCCCCTGCCCTCTCTCCATAGCCATGTAAACATTTCTCTTCAGGCAGTTGTCCAGTTCCACTATGAAAGCACCGATTTTAACCTGCCTCTACCACCTATCCCAGGCATTGCATTCCAGATCCTTACCACTCACCAGGGAAGATGAATCCTCATGTCCCCACTGATTCGTTTAAAACCTGTGCCTTGCACAAAGAGAAGCTGTTTCTCACTGCCTAATCTGTCTCAATCTGTCGCGGGCTCGTCGTCCTGTATTCTCGACCGTCAGGCATGGTTTCTCAGTCTGACCCCATCCCTGCAACATCGGAAAACTTCTTGGCCTACCCCTGCTTCGTATTCGCATGTTCCATCAAATTACTCTATAAATCGGGATGAAGAACTTCCTTAAAGAAGCAGTCATTGGTTTAAATGAAGGGACTGAGTGGTGATTTAATTTCTGTAACTATGCAGCTTCTGGAGGGAGCCCAAGAGTCAAAGTGTGGAGTGTGGAGGAAGTGAAGCTGGATAGAAGGTCAGCGATAGTGGGAAAAAATGACAGATTGACAAAGGTGCCATGAAATAATGGACAAAGGTAATTTTGATGGTAGCAATAAGGGCTTAAAAAAAGGTGTTGATAGTGATGTAAAGGTCAGAAAGCAGAATGTGATAATAGGAAACACGGGTAGCATTGTGTGAAAGAACAACATGCAACAGGTAACAGGGGACCCTTTGGGGGATGGGGTGGGGGTGGGGTCGGTGGTGAGGAATAAAAAGTTAGAAAATGAGATAGAAGGGGGTAAAAAGCGGATTAAGTTGTGGATAAACGAATAAAATTAAAACTAAGTGGATAAAATTTTTTTAAAAATTTAGGAAAAAAGGGGACTAAAAGGGGGTGCGAATAGAGGAGAGAGTTCCTGGTCTGAAGCTGTTGAACTCAAGATAAGTCCGGAAGGCTGTAAACTGCCTAATCGCAAGATGAGTTGCTGTTCCTCCGGTTTGCGTTGGGCTTCACTGAAAAATTGCAGCAGGCCAATGAGAGCAGGATGGTGTGTTGAAATGACAGGTGACAGACATGTCTGGGTCATGCTTGCAGACAGACCAAAGGTGTTCCTCAAAGTGGTCACACAGTCTGGGTTTGATGTCCCCAATGTAGAGGAGGCCGCATTGGGAGCAGCGAATGCAGTCGACCAAATTGGAGGAGGTGCAAGTGAAGCCCTGCTTCACCTGAAAGGAGTATTCTGGCCATTCGATGGTGAGGAGGGAGGAGATAAAGGGGCAATTGTTGCACCTTCTTCGATTGCATGGGAAGGTGCCATGGGAAGGGGATGAGGTGTTGGGAGTGATAGAGGAGTGATCCAGGTTGCCCCCGAGGGAACGGTCCCTCTGGGATGCTGACGGTTTGGGGGGGAGGGGGGAGGGGGAGGTGGTCGGGGAGGATGAGGGGAAGGTGGTGGCATCATGATTGAGTTGGTTGAAATGGCGGAGGATGATCCTTTGAATATGGAGTTTGGTGGGGTGGAATGTGAGGACAAGGGGGACCCTATCGTGGTTCTGCGAGGGAGGGGTAAGTGTGAGGACTAGAGGCGCGGGAGATGGGTGGGACATGGTTGAGGGCACTGCCAAACACAGTGGGTGGGAAACCTGGATTTAGGAAGAAGGAAGTCATGACAGAAGCGCCGTTTTGGAAAGTTGCCTCATCGGGACACATGCGAAGGTGCTGAAGGAACTGAGAGAATGGGATGGAGCCCTTACAGGAAGCGGGGTGTGAGGAGCTGTAGTCGAGGTAGCTGTGGGGGTCAGTGAGCTGGATTTGAATATTGGTGGATAGTCTATTACAAGAAATGGAGACAGAGATGTCAAGGTAGGGAAGGGAAGTGTTGGAGATGGACGATGTGAAGGTGATGGAGGGGTGGAAATTGGAAGCAAATTTGATATATTTTTCCAGGTCCGGACAGAGCATGAAGAGTCACCGAAGTGAGTTCACCAGAGTTTGCTGGAAGTTCATCAGCATTAATGTACCCATTCAATGCATTTACGTGCTGATTGCCATTACCTCAGTCCTAGAGGCTTTCTTAAGTTTAAACACAGCCTGAGAGTCCCACAGTTTGATTTTGATTTGGCCGGATCAGGGTGCGTTGTCCAAGAGGTTTTTCAAACTTCTTTGCGTTGGAGATGGTGACATTTATTGAAATCAGGAGCATGTTTAAGAGCCCGAGAAATCATTGCAGACAGTATATCACTGCAACGCACGTGATGAAAATGCACGCAAATGTTAAAGAAGGTTTGTCCATGTAACGGGAATCTGGATTGATCCTGATGCTGAAATCAGTCGGTTTCAATCGTGCCTGAAAGAACATAGAAACCGACGGAACTGGAGTCCCGCAGTTTAATTTGATTTTATCCACACTTTAACTGTATTGTGGTATTTACACTGAGACGAGTTTGAGCCTTTTCTTGTGTTTGAGCAATCCGGTTCAGAGGGAATTAACAATCAGGGATTTGAGCAGGAATGAAATAAATTACTCTGCAGAATGTGACTCAGGGACACAGTAGGACAGTAAATGTTGGAGTTGGAGTATCTTTGGACAGAAGCTGTCGGGGTGTCAGTTTCTCGTGACTGAATTGATACCCAAGTTCCGCCGGTAAATCAGCAGGAACTCGACCCAACTCATCCACACAGTCAAGCTGGTGAAACAAAATGACTGGCGTCCTGGCTCTTCCGCAGATCACTCGGCTCTCGGCCTCCTGCAATGTTCCTATGAAGCTCAGGTACGCTCGAAGAACAGCGCCTCATCTTTCAATTAGACACTTTCCAGCTTTCCAGTGAGATCATTGAGATCAACAATATCGCTCTGGAAAAGTGTCCCCAACCCACCCACCCATTCTCCCTCCCTCCCGCGCCCCATTTTGACTTCGCTTTTCCTGTTTACAGAGGTTATTTCGAGATTCCTTTTCCACGTGTTTTTATTTTCGGATGGCAGTTGTTCATCAATCTGCCATTCACTCCTCCTCCAGAAACATCCTTTGTTTCTTTACTTGTTCCATTGATCTTACAGAGAGTTTTCAAGGACACGACGGGCCTCATTTTGTGCTGTTGAAAATCAAAGAGCTTATGTTTCCCTCTCTCTGGCCATGCAGCATAAACTATTTTCTCATTTTTTTAACCGGCTTCCAAAATATCACAGGCTGTCGCTTTTGATTTTTTTTTTTCTTTCCTTACACAGGCTTACAACTAATTACAAAACTAACTTTTCCCAGTTCTGGTGAAAGGTCATCGATGTGAGACATGGACCCAGTTTCACATTCCTTGTTACTACCTGAGCTGTGGTGTAACTCTTGCATTTTCTGACTTAACAATTGTGATGTGACAGGTTGGTTAAAAGGATTTGGGAGACAATGAAAGTTATCTTTGGTTCATGTAGCGTCACTGGCTGCCTCGTTGTTCCAGTCTTTAGTGGTATTATTCTCATTTAGGGGTGTTCTTTAAATTAGTTTGCTCGAGTTGTCAGGTTTAATTCCCGGACGAGCCCTCCTGAGATGTTGAAGATATTGGTGCACTCTTCAACCTCAGAGACTCGTCTTCACTCACTCTAAGTTGGACATTCCATCCCTGCCTGGATCCCTGTGTTAGGCGCAAGTTCAATGTCGTTCATTTTATAAAAACAGTAAAATTCACTCTAATTATAAAACAGGAGTTTTAAAAGTACCGCAGCTGAAAATATAGCTATAAAAGCGGGAGAATCCGATCATGTCAGTGATTATCTGTGAAGTGTGATCCTGACGTGAGTGCCCGAGTCTAGAATGACGGGGATCCATGGAGACAGAGAGTGTCTGAGCCCAGAGTTCCGGGTATCTGTGGAGGGACAGGAGAAGGTCATTCAGTCCCTCCTTCCTGTTCCAACACTCAGTTAGACAATGGCTGATCTGCGTCTTAGCTCCATCCAGCTGCCTTGATTCCATATCCTATTATACTGTTGCCTCGCAAAAACCTATTACTCACGGATTTGGAATTATTCATTGAGGCAGCATTTACTGCTTATTAGGGAAGACAGTTTCACACCTCTATCTTTGCGTGAAACAATATTTTTAAAGTCTCTCCTGAATGCCCCGGCTTTGTTGACATTCTGAAATAAAAACAAAGAAGCTGTTGAAAATAACTCGGCAGCTCCGGCAGCATCTGCGGCGAGTGAAACAGAGCCTCCCGGAACTGGCGAAGAAGTCACATTGGAATCGAAACGTTCGCCCTGTTCCAGGTCTGGCAGCATCAGTGGAGAGAGGGACAGAGTTAATGTTTGATTCTTCGCGAGAGATACTGTCAGACCTGATTCCAGAGAGCGGGGCCGGGAAATTATTCTGAATAAAACCAAAAAACTACTGCGGATGCTGGAAATCCAAAACAAGAACAGAATTACCTGGAAAAACTCAGCAGGTCTGGCAGCATCGGTGGAGAAGAAAAGAGTCGACGTTTCGAATCCTCATGACACTTCAATAGAACTGAGTAAAGTTAGGAGAGGGGTGAAATATAAGCTGGTTTAAGGAGGGGGATGGGGGGAGAGAAGTTGGGCGGGGAGTGGTAGTAGGGACAAGCAAGCAGTGATAGGAGCAGATAATCAAAAGATGTCACAGACAAAGGAACAAAGACGTGTTAAAGGTGGTGCTATTATCTAAGAGAATGTGCTAATTAAGAATGGATGGCAGGACACTCAAGGTACAGCTCTAGTGGGGGTGGGGTGGAAAGACTGACAGGGCATTACAGGTATATATTTAAAAATAATGGAAATAGGTGGGAAAAGAACAATCCGTATACATTATTGGAAAAAACAGAAGGGAGCGGGAAGAAACGGAAAGGGGGTGGGGATGGGGGAGGGAGTTCAAGATCTAAAGTTGTTGAATTCAATATTCAGTCCAGAAGGCTGTAAAGTGCCTCGTCGGAAGATGAGGTGCTGTTCCTCCAGTTTGCGTTGGGCTTCACTGGAACAATGCAGCAAGCCAAGGACAGACATGTGGGCAAGAGAACAGGGTGGAGTATTAAAATGGCAAGCGACAGGGAGGTTTGGGTCTTTCTTGCGGACAGACCGCAGGTGTTCTGCAAAGCGGTCGCCCAGTTTACGTTTGGTCTCTCCAATGTAGAGGAGACCGCAATGGAAGCAACGAATGCAGTAGACTAAGTTAGGGGAAATGCAAGTGAAATGCTGCTTCACTTGAAAGGAGTGTTTGAACCCTTGGACGGTGAGGAGAGAGGAAGTGAAGGGGCAGGTGTTGCAACTTCTGCGTAGGCATGGGGAAGTGCCATAGGTGGGGGTTGAGGAGTAGGGGCTGATGGAGGAGTGGACCAGGGTGTCCCGGAGGGAACGAACCCTACGGAATGCCACCAGTGGGGGGTGAAGGGAAGATGTGTTTGGTGGTGGCATCATGCTGGAGTTGGCGGAAATGGCGGAGAATGATCCTTTGAATACAGAGGCTGGTGGGGTGATAAGTGAGGACAAGGGGGACCCTATCATGTTTTTGGGAGGGAGGAGAAGGTGTGAGGGCGGATGCGCGGGAGATGGGCTGGACACGGTTGAGGGCCCTGTCAATGACCGTGGGTGGAAAACCTCGGTTAAGGAAGAAGGAGGACATGTCAGAGGAACTGTTTTTGAAGGAAGCATCATCAGAACAGATGCGACGGAGGCGAAGGAACTGAGAGAATGGGATGGAGTCCTCACAGGAAGCTCGGTGTGGGGAGCTGTAGTCGAGATAGCTGTGGGAGTCTGTAGGCTTGTAATGGATATTGGTGGACAGTCTATCAACAGAAATTGAGACAGAGAGGTCAAGGAAGGGAAGAGAAGTGTCAGAGATGGACCATGTGAAAATGATGGAGGGGTGGAGATTGGAAGGAAAATTAATCAATTTTTCCAGGTCCCGACGAGAGCATGAAGCAGCACCGAAGTAATCATCGATGTACCGGAGAAAGAGTTGTGGGAGGGGGCCGGAGTAGGACTGGAACAAGGAATGTTCCACACACCCCATAAAGAAACTGGCATAGCTGGGGCCCATGCGGGTACCCATAGCCACACCTTTTATTTGGAGGAAGTGAGAGGAGTTAAAGGAGAAATTGTTCAGTGTGAGAACAAGTTCAGCCAGACGGAGGAGGGTAGTGATGGATGGGGATTGTTCGGGCCTCTGTTTAAGGAAGAAGCTAAGGGCCCTCAGACCATTCTGGTGGGGGATGGAGGTGTAGAGGGATTTGACGTCCATGGTGAAGAGGAAGCGTTTGGGGCCAGGGAACTTGAAATTGTTGATGTGACGTAAGGTGTCAGAGGAATCACGGATGTAGGTGGGAAGGGACTGGACAAAGGGAGAGAGAAGGGAGTCAAGATAATGAGAAATGAGTTCCGTGGGGCAGGAACAGGCTGACACGATCGGTCTGCCGGGACAGTTCTGTTTGTAGATTTTGGGTAGGAGGTAGAAGCGGGCCGTCCGTGGTTGGGCGATTATCAGGTTGGAAGCTGTGGGAGGAAGATCTCCAGAGGAGATGAGGTCAGTGACAGTCCTGGAAACAATGGCTTGATGTTCAGTGGTCGGGTCATTGTCCAGGGAGAGGTAGGAAGAAGTGTCTGTGAATTGACGCTCAGCCTACGTGAGGTAGAGGTCAGTGCACCAGACAACAACAGCACCACCCTTGTCAGCGGGTTTGATGACAATGTTGGGGTTGGACCTGAGAGAATGGAGTGCTGTAAGTTCAGAGAGACAGGTTAGAATTGGTGAGAGGAGCAGAGAAATTGAGACGACTAATGTCACGCCGACAGTTCTCAATGAAAAGATCAAGAGAAGGTAAGAATCCAGAGGGAGGGGCCCAGGTGGAGGGAGAATCCTGGAGGTGGGTGAAAGGATCCGTTGAACGGGGGGAGGACTCCTGCCCAAAGAAGTGAGCACGGGGATGAAGGCGGCGGTAGAAGTGTTCAGCATCGTGCCGAGCCCGAAATTAATTGAGATGAGGGTGTAAGGGTATGAAACTAAGTCCTTTGCTGAGCACTGAACGTTCAGCGTCAGAGAGGGGAAGGTCAGGGGGTATAGTGAATACACGGCCGGGGCTGGGATTGGAAGATGGGGTGGGGACGGAGGGACAGGCAGGGGTGGAGGGTCCGAGATGGGTGTTGGTGTCGATGAACATGGTGAGAGTTATTGCAAAACAGTTTATCAACCAGTAACAAAATGTCAAAGATATAGTGTGTTTCGCGGTACTATAAATGCTGACTGTGATGTAAGGAAGTGTGCGATGGTGGTATAGTGGTGAGCATAGCTCCCTTCCAAGCAGTTAACCCGGGTTCGATTCCCGGCCATCGCAGCAGCGGTGTATTTTTTAGCCTTACCCGTGGTCAGACCACAATTCCGGACGCGTGGAGGTAATCTCTGTGGTTTCCAAAATGAGATAAAGAACAACAGAAAGTGTGGGGAGATTTCCAACAAGGAAATAAAGGACTAACAAAATAAAATACTTCAAACGTTTTCGTTATCACGTTTTTCGAACGTAAAATTCGGGCCTTGGTTGGAAAGACGCCTCACCTCCTCCCTCTCGCCTATTTCCGATATGTGGATGATACGTTTGCTATATTTATATCCGCAGTTGCATGTAACAATTTCCTTACATGTCTTTATGGGCTCCATCCTGCGCTCAAATTCACCTATGAAATGGAGCAGTCAAAATAACTCCCCTCCCTTGACACACTAGTTGAGGAATCTTCCAGAGGATTCTCTACCAGGTTTACCGCAAGCCGACCTTCACTGGTCAATATACGCGTTGGGATTCTTATAGTCCCACGCTCTGTAAGATTGGTCTTATCGGCAACGTTGTAAATAGGACCCGAGCCATTTGTTCACCGTGCAAGCTTGATGCTGAAACCGGGCTCATCAAAGGCATCCTGCAGGGTAATGGCTACCCTGATCAGATCATTTCGCGCTGTGTATCACACAAGCTCATGACCGGGCCTAAGACCGTCACTTTCCACCCTGAAGTATATTCTCTATCAGTATAAATTGTTGTCTTCCCCTTATATTGGTTTTCTTGGGAGTGTCCTGTTGAGTACAGAAGGAAAAGCTTTGACATGTCTCTTTTTTCAGCCATTTTCAAATATATTGGCGCTTATTTTCAATTTGAAAACCCGTTTCCGCTCTGCCAGTTTGGTTCAGTCAATCTCCGGCCCATTTTCTCATTGATCTTTGAAAGTTGATGAAATAGGCTGCACTCTGATTGGTTACAAAAGCCACCCAACGAGATTCCGAACACATTGACCATTCAGAAGTGGCCGACTGCATTCCCCAGAAGATCGGGGAAGGGTGAGTGCGGGAGGAATTCTTCATTCGTGGTGTAAGTGTGTGTAAGATTGTAGAAAGACCGGCGGTAGAGCCCAGGACAAAGCCAAAGTCAAGTCTCGCTCCTCCCGGGCTGGACTGCAGCTCCCCGCGGGACGTGTTCACAGGCTCCTGAGAAAGAGCAGCTATGCTGAGCGTGTGGCTGCTGGAGCGCTCCGCTCTTCAGATTGTAACATTCCCGGCCGCTTTCAGGGGACAGGATCAGAAATCAGCCGTTTCTCTCTGTCCCAATGAAGCCTGTGTGAAGGAGTCGGTTGGTAACCTATAGTATTGCGTTTCCAGTGAGCTGAGATTGGCTCTGTTTTAAATCGCTGCTTTGTTACAGCCGGTTACAGATAACAGATTGACACATTTAATCTGTTCCTAAAATAGCGCCAGGATTCTGTGACGCAAAATGCAATATTACAGCTCCTAAAGTGTGAGATTAAAATTGCCAGGAAATTAAGCCGTTTGGCTATTACCTATTTTTCCCTCAAATTGGCGGGCTTTTCGAGTTTGAAAATATAAGCCAATCGGCACTTCCAATTCCTTCTACCGGGCTCTCCGATTGGTTGAAGATTTAGATTGAGAATTGACTGACCAATCAGAGCTAGAGCCTGGCTAAAGCCTCTCAAACCATTCACAATGATTATTTATAGAGGTCAAACTGATGGAATCTGTATCTTCCACCCCACCTGCACTTGAGTCCTAAAATAAACTTTTTTCCAACAGGCAAATAATCGAAGGAACCAGAATAAATATGGTGTTTCCTCCAGCCAAGCTAGAATGAAGATTCCCGCCAGCTCCTCCCAAACAGTCCGTACATTATCACTGACAGAGCGCAGAGACACAGACAGGACATCAATTTCACAGTCTCAGACAGCAGAAATAGTTCCAGAGTCACACTTTCCATCCATCAATCAAACAGTGCAGGAGAGATAGACGTTGTTCCAATGTTATCTCGACTCAGTACCACAGACGGGTAGTCCACATTCTCACCCACGATACAATTTGCACCAGGCCAATCCCACAATATTACAGCCTTAGCTACAAACTAAATGTCAAATAAAACTGATGCATGTTTCCAATTTCAAGTTTACAGTCTTAACCTTAATAATGTACACTGAGATTCATGTTATGCAACGGTCCAATATTTGCACACATCATTAGTTTATAAATTGCATTATTAATTCCCACATTGTGTTCTGACACATACATTAGATGCAAATCCAAACCTTAAGTGCATTATCAGTTTGAGATATTATGAAAGTGAGTATAACCTGAGATCCAAACTCAGATTCTAGTTAAAACTCACCCTGATTAAAAAACTGAGATACAATATTAATTTGATGAGTATGAATTGAGCTATAAACTTCATGCTAATTCTCAATCCTCACACAGTGTCAAATTAAAGATACTTTACCAATTCAGGACTGAGCTCCATTTTGCATTTGTGTGGAAATTCTGACTCAGAATCAGACACAATGCCACATATCAAATCGTTTCGTACAAGCTGGAGTTACACTTGCGGACCACTCCAGGATCAGATTAAAGGATACATTATCTTTCACAATTGTATGCACAGTGACAGATATTTAATACCATTGTTTGCTTTAAAGCTACCATATCAGTGGCCTTTTTCTCTGCTGGAAATGTATGTGGAATGAATCCAAAAATAAAATTAGTCCCAGAGACTGAAGGTTATATAATGATTCCCACACTCACACAGAGAATAATTCTCAGGCACATTTTCAGTGCCAGATGCTGAAAGATACAGGCTGTTCACTGCACGCACTCACAATAGCTGAATCTGAGTGATACTAAAGAAATATGACACACCAATTGTACCACTGAGAGATTTAGAAAGAGTCCAAGCATCACAAAGAGTAACAGATGATGACAGATACAAATGGGAGACCACACACTAGCACACACACTATAAACTCCACTTTCACATACAATACCAATGATTGAAAAACACCAATTGAACCTCACTATTTTTTATACCAAAGTTTGACAGACCTGATTCAGAATGAATCTCATGCTCACAAACAGATCCAAGTGATGAAAGAAACATATGATTCCCTCACTTCTTTTACAATATCACAGATACAGAGTGCCATTGACAGATCTGTATTGAATCTTATACTCACACACGTTACGAGAGTCTGACATGTATGTAACGGATAGAGAATGGATACTACACTCAAAATCCTGACTTGGAAATATATTGCTGTTCCTTCACTCACTGGGTCAAAATCCTGGAACTCCCTTCCGAATAGTACTGGGGATGTACCTACACCACATGCACTGCAGTGGCTCAAGAAGGTAGCTCACCACCAGCTTCTCAAGGGCAACTAAGGATGGACAATAACTGCTGGCCTAGCCAGCGAAGCCAACATCCCACGAATGAATAAAAAAAGGGCACCAAAGACTTCAGATTCAGAATGATTTCCACGTTCACATGCAGAAGTACTGATTGATAGAGTTAAACACACACACATCATTAAAAGATTCAGAATGAGTCCCAAACTCATTTGCATTTCCAGAAAGTGATTGAGTACATAACACTTGCACACCTGCAGTTCTACGGGAAGGCTCAAAAAGTGTCCTCATACAATACCAGAAAATGCAATATGCAGTCTGAATATGACACAGGTATATTGTACCAGAGAATGAGAGACACAGAAAGACTCCAACACTCACTTTCAGCACCAGAAGCTGACTGATGGAGCAAAATCCTTCCACATGCAGTTCCACTATCAGTTTCAGAATGTAAACCACCTCTCTCAGTATCAGAAAATACTGATACAGATAGGAATGGAATATAACACAAATATACTGTCCAAGAGAGTGACTGTTACAGAATAAATCCAAACATATTGGCAGATCCACTGACAATGTCTCCACACTCACATACAGTAACCAGGACTGACAGGTTCAGAATGTCTCTCAGTTTCACACAGTACCAGTGAGTGACATAGATATTGAATCCCACATTTACAAAATGGGCCAGAAAAGGCCAGTGAAGAATGTATCTCACTCTCAAATACAAAACTACAACCTGACGGTTTCAGCACAACATTATAACTTATGCTTGGTATAACAAAATATTATGAAATGTCATCTTCACCGTTAGTAATTACAAATACCTCCCTTCGCCGTCCAATAAAATATGAACGGTTCTTCTCTGTCCTGTCGCTCTCTGAGTGTGCTGACATCTACTGGCCAGAGCTGAGAAGTGCACAAGAGCGGAACTTTTTTAAAAATTCAATGGATACGAGATTCGCTGGCTCGGCCATCATATTTGTACAACCGGGAACACGTTTGTACTGCAGGGAAGCATTTTACACAACAACAAAGAACATTTCTCAACACCAGAGAGCACAATTCCACAGCAGGAAATATATTCTAAACATGTGAAACACTTTAAAACTATAATGGAACAGTAGACATTAAAGACCAAGCAGCAGAGTGGCGCAGCGGAAGCGTGCAGGGTCCATAACCCAGAGGTCGATGGATTGAAACCATCTTCTGCTATTAACATTCTCATTAATGCCAAAAGGGAGCATTTTCTGTTGCCCACAAGCATGTCCGTTATTTGCATGAGCTTAATGCAAAAATTCAATCTTGAACATGGTGTTTAGTCACAGACGGACACAAGCTGTAAATGCTGTGAACACATCCGAGCCAATTCCCTCAGCCCATTGACCCCAAAGAATTGGCACAGACGCAAATGGCCGGTGTGGCCACCTACTATTCACTATCATATTGTTAAGTCATTCGAAATTCCAGTGAGTCTCGATCCAACCTGATCAACTCTACTTCATTAGAAAACCCCCTCAGTCGAGGGGATACCCCAGTCACCTTTCTCGGGAACTGCCTTCAATGCAAGTTATGTCCATCCTTCAGTAATCAGGCCAAATCAACACCAATTATTCTAGGTGTGGTCTCGCCAATGCCCTGTACAGTTGCAAAAAGGCTTCTCCGCTTTTCTATTCCAGTCCCCTTGCAATTAAGACCAACATTTCGCATGCGCTCCTAAGTATTTGACGCACCTAAATAATAACTTTTTATCAATGATTCTTATACAGAGGCACCCATATCCATCTGTACTGCAGCATTCTGCAATGTCATCTAAACATTTTTTGTAATTCTTGTACAAGGATGCCTCTGTACCACAGGATTATGCAGTCTCTCTCCATCTAAGTAAAATTCCTCTCTCCTATGCTTCTTGCAGAAGAGACATTTCTGACATTTTACTACATTGTACTTGCATTTTATCCCCACTCACTTGAACATCTACATATCTATGCAGACTCTTTCTCCGCCCTCCGGTCTCACTCAGCTCTCACTCTCAGGTCCTCTGGCATATTCCCAAGATTCTGACTGTTTAGGAAATTCTCGGATCTTTCTTTAGTTCAAGATGGATGACCTCACACTTCCCAGTGTTGACCACCACCGACCACAGTTTTATTCACTCACTGAATCTGTCAATGACACTTTGAAACTTGCTACTCCCACATACGCTACTAACCATGTCACCTAACCTAGTGTTATCAGCAAACTTGAATATAGACTGGAAGTTATTAAAATGTACAATAAAACAGAAAATGCTGTAAAAACTCAGCAGCCCTGGCAGCATCTGTGCAGAGAGAAACAGAGTTAACGTTTGAGTCCATATGACTCTTCTTCAGAGCTCGCCACAACTTTACCCTTTATGTCCCTTATTCAATTTTGTATCCATGCTGTCGCTGCCCCTTTAATCCCAGCTGCTGGAATTTTACCAAGTTCATTATGTGGGACTTGTTCAAATCCCTTTGGAAGTCCAGACACACTTCATCATGCTCACGTCCCTGGTCAATGTTCTCTGACACGTCATCAAAGAGCTGTATTAAGTATTTCAGTGCTGATTTTCTGTTAAACAATCTGTGCTGGTTATCATTTATCAACTCATGTTCTACCGAGCGACAATGAATTTTGTTCTGGATTATTGTCTTTAAACATTTCCCCACCACCAGCATGAGACTAACTGCTCTGTAGTTACTGGATTTATCCCTCTCCATTTTAAACACGGATGTAACATGAACAATCTGCAGTTGTTTGGCTTCACTCCCATCTCCAAGGAGGATTGAAAGATTGTGGCTCGAGTCTCCGCTATTTCCACCCTTCATTCCCTCAGTAATCCAAGGTGTATCCGATGTTGATTGAGCAGCTTTTCTACTGTGAGCGGTGCCAGCCTTGTGATAGCTTCCACTTCATCTATTTTCACCCTATCCAATTTCCCCACCAATGACATTAGCAGCATCCGCTTGTTTTGTGATGACAGGTTTAGTGCAAAGTTTACGAGGCAAATACCAGGGATGGGCCGGTTGTCTTATGAAGTGAGATTGAACAGGTTAGGCTTGTATCACATTGAGTTCAGGAGAGTAAGAGGCAACTAGATTCAAACCTTTACGATCCTGAGGGTCTTGACAGGGTGGAGGTGGAGAGCACGTTTCCTGTTGTAGCAGAATCTGGAACTAGGGGTCACTGTTTACAAATAAGGGGTCGCTCATTTCAGACAGAGTTAAGAATTTCTTTTCTATCTGAGGGTCGAGCGTCTTTGGAGCTCTCTTCCTCAAAAGCTCGTGGAAGCAGAGTCTTTGAATATTTTAACGGCAGAGTTAGATAGATTCTTGAATAACAAGGGGGGGAGTGAAAGGTTATTGGGGGTAGGAAGTAATGTGAGGCTGAGGTTACAATCAGATCAGGCAGGGTCTTAATGAATGGTGGAGAAGGCTCGAGGGGCTGAGTGGCCTACTCCTGCTGCGAATTAGTTTGTTTGTATGTTCTCATTTAGTACATCAGCCATGCCCTCTCCCCAGACAGGATCTCCAAATCAGCCCCACTTAAAGTGACTGCCCTTATGCTGGTAAAAAATCTTCAGTGTTTTCGGTTGTTAACTGCAAATCTTTTCTCAAACGCTCTCCCTTCTGATCAAATTTCCTTTTTCCATTTCTACTCTGCACTTTCTGTATTCTGCTTTGTTCGCTAATGTATTATGAATCTGACTATTATCATGAGACTTATTTGGAGTTCCCACAGAGCACAGGATGTGTAGGCAACAGCTCTCAGCTGTCCCAACATTTCACTGAAATGAGTTGTCTATTTAAGTAAAGTTTTCGTTATTTAGAGAGTTCCACTCCTTCCCTCTTGTACTTTTGCTGCAGTATCTCGGTTAAAATTACACAGCAGCTCCTTCCCCCTCTGCACTTAACCCTCACTTGCAAATAATTGAATTTTTTAAGTCTTCACTCTGAAATTTACTCTCTCTGTGTTTGAGCTCACAGGTCACTTGAGTTCTTGTTTGTAATATTATTGCTCCACGTAATTTACCTGAAAGTAAGATTTGATTTTGAATATCAATTCATTTGCACTGTAATTCCAGTTTATTTCAATTCAATATATCAACAAACTAGAAGTTTGCTCCTAGTTTCTATGTTTGCAAGGGAAAATCTAGAGGTGACTTATTTGTTCTGCAATAACGTGCCTGCTCAACTCAGGTCAATAAATCCTGTTCTAAACAGAACGCTTTATCCAGACAATGCATCCACTTGATCAGCTGATGGTGCACGGAGCACTCAGCTTTTCCTCACTGATCTTCACAAGAGTTGATTCAGTTTTGATGTTGACTTGTTCGCTGGTGTCGATTTACTCAGACTCTTCACCTGATTTCTGTGCTGTCCAATGAAGCTTTCTCAGCAGAGTTCTCATAATAACTTGACTTATCCTCACAGGATTTCAAACTTAATGGTTTTTGAACTATTTTATCAAATGATTTCGTTTTGTAAACGACACAATCGCTCTCATGATCAGGCAGAAAGTTTAACTGCTGTGATTTCAAGCAGCCGACAGCATTATTTGAGATGTCATTGAGACAGGATTTTGAGTTTGAATCCAGTCACAAAATCTTCCAATGAAGCTCAAGGTTCGCTCGAGGAACAGCGGCTCATCCTTCAATGAGGAACTTTACAGCCTTCCAGTGTGAACATTCAGCTCAACAATATCGCTCTGTAAAAACTGCCAACATTCTGGTGTCCTTCTGTTCCAGATGTGGGTTTGAGCCTCGGTTTCACTGAGATGTTCTGAATTGATCTTTTTCTTGACGTCACAAAGCGCTTTATTATTCAACACGTCTGTCCATTACAGGGGCTGATGGAAGATCCAATCAGTGAGGTGCGCATTCACCCTTTTAAAACATTATTTCAGGGGCTGTGAGCGTCGCTCGCAAGGCCAGTCTTTGTTACACATCCCAAAATGTCCTTGAACTCAGTGTCTTTCTCAGCGGGCAGTTAGAAATTAACCTCATATGTAGTCCAGACCAGGGAAGACATCCGAGAACCACCACTGAGATTAGCGTTTAATTGCAGGTTTTAATTAGTGAGTTTAATTTCCATCAGCAACTATGGTGGGAAATGAACCCACGTCCCCGGAATATTTCCACTGCTCCAATGTTTGACCTTAGAGAGAGATGGAAATATCATGTCGAAAGGACTTTCAGTAGGATCTCCATGTTATTGTGAACAAAAGTATCGAATCCAAGATCTTACAAGGAAAGCCGAAGCAAGCTGGCCTCATAACTTGGGGTGGAGAATCACATCAGTGATTCCAGGCGAGCTTCTGCAAAATCACCGCAATAAGGCGGAAACAGTTGATAAAGTAACGACGAAGGTGGGATTCGAACCCACGCGTGCAAAGCACAATGGATTAGCAGTCCATCGTCAGGTACTCTCAGCCGAAATAGCTCAGTTGGGAGAGCGTTAGACTGAAGATCTAAAGGTCCCTGGTTCAATCCCGGGTTTCGGCAACAAGTTGCAAATCCTTTTAACTGGGCAGCTGCTGCTCGTGTTATTTGCCAGCTGATAGTGCCATCAGTTTTTGGGGATACCCAGTGCAGCTTCTGAGGGGAGGGGAGACTTGCCCTCCTCCAAAGCACACGGGCAGCTCTGTGCCCGCTGGTCCACGTTACTGGAATAAAGCTCGGTTTCACCTTTCTTGATAAAAACATATGAAAAACCGCTGGTCAACTCAGCTCCCATTAAACTATGCTAACAACCGTGCAACTCTCATATGTTCCCAGCTTCTGGTCCATCGATCGGTCATTGGGAATTTAAATTCCTGAAAATCCGTCTGTTGATCCATTGCAATGGTGCTTCTTTTAACATTAACCAGGGGACCGTAACTGGAATCAAATTAATCCATTGTTTCCCTCTTGTTTATTTTTATTTCTTTGTGTCTGTGTCTCTCAGTGATTAGGTCGAGAAATGAGCTCGCCTCTGTCATGCGGCGGACGGAGCTCATGAGTATTACAAATATTTACCCTTTCCTTTTAAATTCAGATCCGAATTTACCATTGAAACACAGGGAATGCTGCTTAACCTGCTCTAAGGGCACTTCTATGACTCACTGAAAAAACATAATTTGACCTTTCAGTAGAGCTCTTTGTGTGCAGCCGTTTCTGGGGGTCTTCGTCAGTCATGGATATTTGTATCGGATCTTAGTTTTCTGCATGTTTAGTGAGAAGCCCAATATGTCATCTGCTTTACAGAAGGAGTCGACAGTGACCTGGAGCTAAGTTTCTTAGTGAGCACCCTGTTACGAGCGGGATGGGAGGAGTGCGCCCTTGGTCTAGTCCCACTACTCCACAGGTCGCAACATTAGCTCAAATGTTCATTTCACTCACCAAAATGGCCAATTATTTACCTTCACCAGTGTTCCCGAGAATAAAATAGGTTTAAAAGTGGATTATTTCAATTAACCATAAATTTGTCTGTTTATTATAAAAAAAGGTATTTTCGAATAGAAAAATAAAGCTTATGAACATTCAGTATGGATCTGAAATTATGCGAATTAATCTTTCGAGATACCATAAGTCACACACACACACACATACACACACACACGCTCTCCTTCTCTCACAAACACACACACACACACACACACACACACACGCTCTCCCTCTCTCACAAACACACACACACAAACACACACACACACGCTCTCCCTCTCTCACAAACACACACACACACACGTTCTCCCTCTCTCACAAACACACACAAACACACATACACACATACACTCATAATAGAAAACCACGATATTAAAAAGAGAAATAGGGGAAATTAAAGCAAAATGATGGGGATGTTGAAAATCAGAAACAAAAACAGAAAATGCTGGAGAAAATCAGATGGTCTAACAGCATCTGTGGGGAGAAATAAATACAAAGTCAACGTTTCGAGTCCTTATGACCCTTCTTAAGAAAGGGGACAATTTTGCCAAACATTAAACGTCAATGGTTCAAGGCAAAGGTCAGGGTGTGCAGTCCTTGAGATGGGGTCAGTGTTCCACAGTAACTCCCCCAGCACTGATCCGTGACAACATCAAGCAGTTGGTCCTTCTCTTCTCAAAGGAAAAAAAAGTCCACTTTTTAAAACAGTCTCCGAGGTATGTTTTCTTTCAGAACCATGAAAACCATGTGACCCTACTTGAACACAGCCCTATCGGGTTGAAATGTTCACAGCCTGATTTCAACATGGAGTTGTAGGCTTGTCTGAAATAACATTCAGACTGGCAGAACTGGGGGTGTCTGTGTGGCCGGGGTGGGTGGAGTGGTGGGTCCGGGAGGCGAGTGTGGTGGCAGTTGGGAGGATGCACTGAGGGGAGGGACGTGTTGTGGCGGCGGATGTTGGTGGGTTGGGCGGGAGGGTTACAGCTTCATATTACTTGACCATATTTTAGCTGTGTTATAGGAGTTGCAGAAATTCAGCTTTAATTCGACTTAGTAAAGAAGCTCAGGGGGAATTAACGGTCAGGGAAGTTAGGCAGTGCTCACTTCAATTACTGGTCATCACATGTCTAAGTGGCAGTTTCTCAGGGCAGTAAGAGTTGGGATGGGGTTACTTTTGACAGAAAGTGTTGAAGTGGCATTTTCCTGCGACAAAACTGATAGCCAAGAATGTGCGGTAAATTAACAGAAAGTCCAACAACTCATCCACACAGTCAAGCTGGTGAAACGAAATGAATGGCGACCTGGCTCTCACCCTGATCACTCGGTTCTCGGACTCCTGCAATGTTCCGATGAAACTCAAGGTTCGCTCGAGGAACAGCGCCTCATCCTTCAATGAGGAACTTTACAGCCTTCCAGTGTGAACATTCAGCTCAACAATATCGCTCTGTAAAAACTGCCAACATTCTGGTTTCCGTCTGTTCGCAGATGTGGGTTTGAGCCTCGGTTTCACTGAGATGTTCTGAATTGATCTTTTTCTTGACGTCACAAAGCGCTTTATTATTTAACACTTCTGTCCATTACAGGGGCTGATGGAATATCCAATCAGTGAGGTGCGCATTCACCCTTTTAAAACATTATTTCAGGGGATGTGAGCATCGCTCGCAAGGCCAGTCTCTGTAATACATCTCAAACTGTCCTTGAACTCAGTGTCTTTCTCAGCGGGCAGTTAAGGATCAAACTCATATGGAGGCCAGACCAGGGAAGACATCCGAGAACCACCACTGAGATTAGTGCTAAATTGCAGGTTTTAATTATTGAGTTTAATTTCCATCAGCAACTATGGTGGGAAATGAACCCAAGTCCCCGGAATATTTCCACTGCTCCAATGTTTGACCTTAGAGAGAGATGGAAATATCATGTCGAATGGACTCTCAGTCGGATCTCCATGTTATTGTGAACAAAAGTATCGAATCCAAGATCTTACAAGGAAAGCCGAAGCAAGCTGGCCTCATAACTTGGGTTGGAGAATCACATCAGTGATTCCAGGCAGAGCTTCTGCAAAATCGTCGCAATAAGGCGGAAACAGTTGATAAAGTAACGACGAAGGTGGGATTCGAATCCACGCGTGCAAAGCACAATGGATTAGCAGTCCATCGCCTTAACCTCTCGGCCACCTCATCGCAAAATGCGGTCTATTAAACCCCCTTCTATACTTTTTGCATCCATGAACCGTTGAAATAAATGATCCCCTTTGGTAAAAGCACTGAATATTCGGCCAGATGTGTAAAGATGGAAACGTAGTTTATGTCATTAAAATAAATGTGCATCACATCAGATCACGGACTGTTGTAAACCGACTGATGTGAAACGCTTCAACACTTCAACCTGATATCCAACATGTTTCTACACAGTGTGAAAACCCACCGCGGAAAGACCGGAACATACAAGCATTTGGTAGCAAAAAGAAACCCCTCCCAGCTCACTGCAAGCACCGGAACACAGCTAAAATGTGGTAAATTAAAATGAAACACTGGGGTTCCCAGCTCTGCTTGTCCTTTCAGTCAAGATTGAAACTGAGTGCAATCAGCCTCCCACATGAATCCACAAGTAGACAGTTCCCTCATTTGATGCATTAGAATAAATTCAGAGTCTCATGGCACGGAGAAACGCTCTTTAAACTTGGCATTCATTTATATCAGGTGTGTTGAGGTGATGCATTCCCTGCAATGACTTCCCGGGTTTTCAAACCGGGTCCTGATTTCCGGAACCGCCACCACCTCGAGCACGAAATAAAAATGCTGCATTAAGATGGGCTCGTCCGGGATTTGAACCCGGGACCTCTCGCATATCAACTCAACGAAAATCCCAAAGCGAGAATCATGCCCCTAGACCAACGAGCCACCTGCATAAGAAAACGCAAACAAGGAATCCTTTCATTGTCACACAAAGTGCATCAAACATAAGCGAATTACAGTTCATGCTGGAAATATTTTCCAATGTTTTAGAAACTCCGGGGTCACTCAGCTCCTGACCTCATTGCAGCCTTGGTCCAAACCTGAATAAAACTGCCGAACTCAAGACGTGAGGTGCAAGTGACTGCACTTGAGTTCAAAGAAGCATTTGACCTAATGTGGCATCAAGGAACTCCAGCGAAACTGAAGTGAAAGGAAGTAAGGCGGGAAACTCTCCACTGGTTGGAGTCGTCCCCGGGGTTTCTAAAACATTGGAAAAGAATTCCAGCATGTACTGTAATTCGCTTATGATTGATGCACTTTGTCTGACAATGAAAGGATTCCTTGTTTGCGCTTTGTTATGCAGGTGGTTCGTTGGTCTAGGGGTATGATTCTCGCTTTGGGACTTTCGTTGCATGAATATGCGAGAGCTGCCGGGTTCTATTCCCGGACGTGCCCATCTTAATGCAGCATTTTTTTTACGCTCGAGGTGGTGGCAGTTCCGGAAATCAGGACCAGGTTCGAACACCCGGGAAGTCATTGCAGGGAATGCATCACTTCAACACACGCGATTTAAACGAATGCCAAGTTTAAACAACGTTTCTCCGTGCCATGAGACTCTGAATTTATTCTCAGCAGGTGTGGCAGCATCGGTGGAGAAGAAATCAGTTAACGTTTCGAGCCTTCACGGCCCTTCGGCAGAACTGAAGCATAGTTAGGAGAGGGGTGAAATATAAGCTGGTTTAAGGTGGCGGGGGGGGGAGGTGGGGGGGAGGTGGGGGGGGGGTGGGGGGGCGTTGGGGGAGAGAGAAGTTGAGGGTGTGGTGATTGTGGAGATAAGCAAGCAGTGATAGGAGCAGATAATCAAAAGATGTCACAGACAAAAGGATCAAAGAGGTGTTGAAGGTGGTGATATTTGTCTAAGAAAAGTGCTAATTAAGAATGGAAGACAGGACACTCAAAGTACAGCTCTAGTGGGGGTGGGGTGGAAAAGACTAACAAGGTTTTAGTTTTAGATTTAAAAATAATGGAAATAGGTGGGGAAAGAAGAATCTATATAAATTATTGAAAAAAAAAGGTGGGGGGGGGGGGAGAAACGGGGTGGGGATGGGGGGAGGGGGAGTTTAAGATCTAAAGTTGTTGAATTCAATATTCAGCCCGGAAGGCTGTAAAGTGCCTAGTCGGAAGATGAGGTGCTGTTCCTCCAGTTTGCGTTGGGCTTCACTGGAACAATGCAGCAAGCCAAGGACAGACATGTATCAGAGATGGACCATGTGAAAATGATGGAGGGGTGGAGATTGGAAGGAAAATTAATCAATTTTTCCAGGTCCCGACGAGAGCATGAAGCAGCACCGAAGTAATCATCGATGTACCGGAGAAAGAGTTGTGGGAGGGGGCCGGAGTAGGACTGGAACAAGGAATGTTCCACACACCCCATAAAGAGACAGGCATAGCTGGGGCCCATGCGGGTACCCATAGCCACACCTTTTATTTGGAGGAAGTGAGAGGAGTTAAAGGTGAAATTGTTCAGTGTGAGAACAAGTTCAGCCAGACGGAGGAGAGTAGTGGTGGATGGGGATTGTTCGGGCCTCTGTTCAAGGAAGAAGCTAAGGGCCCTCAGACCATCCTGGTGGGGGATGGAGGTGTAGAGGGATTGGACATCCATGGTGAAGAGGAAGCGGTTGGGGCCAGGGAACTTGAAATTGTTGACATGACATAAGGTGTCAGAGGAATCACGGATGTAGGTGGGAAGGGACTGGACAAGGGGAGAGAGAAGGGAGTCAAGATAACGAGAAATGAGTTCCGTGGGGCAGGAACAGGCTGACACGATCGGTCTGCCAGGACAGTTCTGTTTGTGGATTTTGGGTAGGAGGTAGAAGCGGGACGTCTGAGGTTGGGCGACTATCAAGTTGGAAGCTGTGGGAGGAAGATCTCCAGAGGAGATGAGGTCAGTGACAGTCCTGGAAACAATGGCTTGATGTTCTGTGGTGGGGTCATGGTCCAGGGAGAGGTAGGAGGAAGTTTCTGCGAGTTGACGCTCAGCCTCCGCGAGGTAGAGGTCAATGCGCCAGACAACAACAGTACCACCCTTGTCAGCGGGTTTGATGACAATGTTGGGGTTGGACCTGAGAGAACGGAGTGCAGTGAGTTCAGAGAGAGACAGATTAGAATGGGTGAGAGGAACAGAGAAATTGAGATGGCTAATGTCACGCCGACAGTTCTCAATAAAAAGATCAAGAGAAGGTAATAATCCAGAGGGAGGGGTCCAAGTGGAGGGAGAATATTGGAGATGGAAAAATTTATTAATTTTGCTTCCAATCTCCACCCCTCCATCATTTTCACATGGTCCATCTCTGACACTTCTCTTCCCTTCCTTGACCTCTCTGTCTCAATTTCTGATGATATACTGTCCACCAATATCCATTACAAGCCTACCGACTCCCACAGCTACCTCGACTACAGCTCCTCACACCCCGCTTCCTGTAAAGACTCCATCCCATTCTCTCAGTTCCTTCGCCTCCGTCGCATCTGTTCTGATGACGCTACCTTCAAAAACAGCTCCGCTGACATGTCCTCCTTCTTCCTTAACTGAGGTTTTCCATCCACGGTCGTTGACAGGGCCCTCAACCGTTTCCGGCCCATATCCCGTGCATTCTCCCTCACGCCTACTCCTCCTTCCAAGAAACATGATAGGGTCCCCCTTGTCCTCACTTATCACCCCACCAGCCTCCGCATTCAAAGGATCATCCTCCGCCATTTCCGCCAACTCCAGCATGATGCCACCACCAAACACATCTTCCCTTCACCCGCCCTGACGGCATTCCGTAGGGATCGTTCCCTCCGGCGCACCCTGGTCCACTCCTCCATCACCCCCTACTCCTCAACCCCCACCTATGGCACCTCCCCATGCCCACGCAGAAGATGCAACACCTTCCCCTTCACTTCCTCTCTCCTCACCGTCCAAGGGCCCAAACACTCCTTTCAAGTGAAGCAGTATTTCACTTGCATTTCCCCTAACTTAGTCTACTGCATTCGTTGCTCCCAATGCGGTCTCCTCTACATTGGAGAGACCAAACGCAAACTGGGCGACCGTTTTGCAGAACACCTGCGGTCTGTCCGCAAGAAAGACCCAAACCTCCCTGTCACTTGCCATTTTAACACTCCACCCTGTTCTCTTGCCCACATGTCTGTCCTTGGCTTGCTGCATTGTTCCAGTGAAGCCCAACGCAAACTGGAGGAACAGCACCTCATCTTCCGACTAGGCACTTTACAGCCTTCCGGGCTGAATATTGAATTCAACAACTTTAGATCTTAAACTACCCCTCCCCCCATCCCCACCCCGTTTCTCCCCCCTCCCCTTTTTTTTTCAATAATTTATATAGATTCTTCTTTCCCCACCTATTTCCATTATTTTTAAATCTAAAACTAAAACCTTGTTAGTCTTTTCCACCCCACCCCCACTCGAGCTGGACTTTGAGTGTCCTGTCTTCCATTCTTAATTAGCACTTTTCTTAGACAAATATCACCACCTTCAACACCTCTTTGATCCTTTTGTCTGTGACATCTTTTGATTATCTGCTCCTATCACTGCTTGCTTATCACCACAATCACCACACCCTCAACTTCTCTCTCCCCCCGCCCCCCTCCCCCCCCCACCCACCTTAAACCAGCTTATATTTCTCCTTTCTCCTAACTATGCTTCAGTTCTGCCGAAGGGCCGTGAAGGCTCGAAACGTTAACTGATTTCTTCTCCACCGATGCTGCCAGACCTGCTGAGTTTTTCCAGGTAATTCTGCAATTAATTCTGCATCTGTCAGTATCTGGAACTGAAAAGGACTATGGGATTCATTCTGTATCTTACAATCTCTGTTAATGAATGTCAGTAAAATTCATTTTGTGTGCATTATTTTCCGTTACTGGAATTGATGGCGGGATTTAACATTTAACTTTTATTCCATGGTACTGCATGTGAATTTGTGTCACATCCTGTATCAGTCACTATCTTTGTGTGTGTCTGTATGTGCATGCAGGGCTCATTCTGTATTTGTCAAAATCTGGTACTGAATTGGAATTTGGAATAATGTATTTTAATATATGTCTACATCTGGGGCAGAGAGTTACTGTGGGATTAATTGTATATCACTCGGTTACTGGGACTGTGTATGTGAGTGGGATTCGTACTCTATGTGACTTGGGAGCTGTATGTGAGGGTACTTTTCTTCCATATCTGTATTTAATAGGTATCTCAAGAGTGGTCAGCAAAACCATTTATTTCACATTGTAGACTGCAGTTCAGGGTTAACCTGTTTATTGTGATTGGTTCTAAGATCACATGTAAACCTAATTGGGTAAGGATTGGGATGAGAGGTTTCCTTCCTGACAGGTATTAAGATGTGAATCATGTACAACACCATGCCTGAGATAACTATTGAGTACAGATCCAGAATTAATCCCAGAGTCATAAGCAACATCAAAGATTGAGAACAATAAAATAAACCCCACATTCACACACAAAACTGGACATGGTGAACTACTGGACAAACCCTATACGTTACCAGGCACGGACAAACTGCCCAATACACAGACAGCACCAGAGACTGACACATGCAGAATGAATCCCACATCTCACACAGTATCACTGACCAGTAGATACGGAATGAATTTCAAACTGTCTGAGATGTAGAAATAGAGAATGAATCAGACTTTCACACAGTAGCCCAGACTTACAGACACAGAGGAATCATGAGCAGACGTTCAGAATCAAAGCCTGATAGAGACAGAATGAACCCCACAGTCATTTGGTTATCTCCTCCTATCACTGCTTGCTCGTCCAAACAACACCACCCTCTCCCCCGCCCCCTTAAACTAGCTTATATTTCACCCCCGTCCCTATTTTTACTTAGTTATGTTCAAGGGTCATGAGGACTCGAAACATCAACTGTGCTCCTCTCCGCCGATGCTGCCAGACCTGCTGAGTTTTTCCAGGTATTTCTGTTTTTGTTACAGGCCTTTTCCTGTCTCGATGTGTCCACAGAAACAGCAGGAGCCAATTTATTGTGGACTGGTGCCGTCTGCTGGCTGCATGTGAGACGTGCAAAGAGGTAACTTCTATGGGGACATTTTAAATGAATGTGAAACGACATAAACATGGTGAGAATTATTGCAAAACAGTTTATCAATCAGACACAATATGCTAAAGATATAGTGTGTTTCGCGGTACTATAAATGCTGACTGTAATTAAAAAAAGTGTGCGATGGTGGTATAGTGGTGAGCATAGCTGCCTTCCAAGCAGTTGACCGGAGTTCGATTCCCCGCAGTTGCTGCTTATTTTTCCGCCTTACCCGTGGTCAGACCACAATTCCGGACTCGAGGAGTTAATCTCTGTGGTTTCCAAAATGAGATAAAGAACAACAGAAAGTGTGGGAAGATTTCCAACAAGAAAATAATGGACTAACGAAATAAAATAATTCTAACATTTTCATCACTCACGTTTTTCGATCGTAAAATTCGGGCCTTGGCTGGAAAGACGCTTCACCTCCTCCCTCTCGCCTATTTCCGATATGTGGATCATACGTTTGCTATATTTAAATCCGCAGCTGCATGTAACAATTTCCTTACATGTCTTTATGGGCTCCATCCTGCGCTCAAATTCACCTATGAAATAGAGCAGTCAAAATATCTCCCCTCCCTTGACACACTAGATGAGAAATCTTCCAGAGGATTCTCTACCAGGTTTACCGCAAGCCGACCTTCACTGGTCAATCTACGCGTTGGGATTCTTACAGTTCCACGCTCTGTAAGATTGGTCTTATCGGCAACCTTGTAAATAGACCCGAGCCATTTGCTCACCGTGCAAGCTTGATGCTGAAACCGGGCTCATAAAAAACATCCTGCAGGGTAATGGCTACCCTGATCAGATCATTTCGCGCTGTGTATCACACAAGCTCATGACCGGGCCTAAGACAGTCACTTTCCACCCTGAAGTATATTCTCTATCAGTATAAATTGTTGTCTTCCCCTTATATTGGTTATTTTGGGAGTGTCCTGTTGAGTGCAGAAGAAAAAGCTTTGACATGTCTCTTTTTTTCAGCCATTCTCAAATACATTGGCGCTTATTTTCAATTTGAAAACCCGTTTCAGCTCTGCCAGTTTGGTTCAGTCAATCTCCGGCCCATTTTCTCATTGATCTTTGAAAGTTGGTGAAATAGGCTGCTCTCTAATTGGTTACAAAAGCCACCCAATGAGATTACGAACATTGACAATTCGGAAGTCGGCTGACTACATTCCCCAGAAGATCGGGGAAGGGTGAGTGCGGGAGGAATTCTTCATTCGTGGTGTAAGTGTGTGTAAGATTGTAGAAAGACCAGCAGTAGAGCCCAGGACAAAGCCAAAGTCAAGTCTCGCTCCTCCCGGGCTGGACTGCAGCTCTCCGCGGGCCGTGTCCACAGGCTCTTGAGAAACAGCAGCTATGCTGAGCGTGTGGCTGCTGGAGCGCTCCGCTCTTCCGATTGTAACATTCCCGGCCGCTTTCAGGGGAGAGGATCAGAAATCAGCCGTTTCTCTCTGTCCCGGCGAAGCCTGTGTGAAGGAGTCGGTTGGTAACCTATGTTATTGCGTTTCCATTGGCTCTGTTTTAAATCGCTGCTTTGTTACCGCCAGTTACAGATAAGAGATTGAGAAAGTTAATCTGTTCCTAAAATAGCGCCAGGATTCTGTGACGCAAAATGCAATATTACAGCTCCGAAAGTGTGGGATTAAAATTGCCTGGAAATTAAGCCGTTTGGCTATCATCTTTTTTTCCCCTCAAATTGGCGGGCTTTTCGAGTTTATCAGCCAATAAAATATAAGCCAATCGGCACTTCCAATTCCTTCTACCTGGTTCTCCGATTGGTTGAAGATTTGGATTGAGAATGGACTGACCAATCAGAGCTTGAGCCTAACTAAAGTTTCTCAAAACATTCACAATGATTATTTATAGAGGTCAAACTGATGGAAACTGTATCTTCTACCCCACCTGTACTTGAGTCCTAAAATATACTTTTTTCCAACAGGCAAATAATTGAAGGAACCAGAATAAATATGGTGTTTCCTCCAGCCAAGCTAGAATGAAGATTCCCGCCAGGTCCTCCCACACAGTCCGTACATTATCACTGACAGAGCGCAGAGACACAGACAGGACATCAATTTCAGTCTCAGACAGCAGAAATAGTTCCAGAGTCACACTTTCCATCCATCAATCAAACAGTGCAGGAGAGATAGACGTTGTTCCCATGTTACCTCGACTCAGTACCACAGACGGGTAATCCACATTCTCACCCACGATCCAATTTTTAGCAGGTCAATCCCACAATAGTACAGCCTCAGCTACAAACTAAATGTCCAATAAAACTGATGCATGTTTCCAGTTTCAAGTTTACAGGCTTAACATTAATAATGTACATTGAGATTCATGTTAAGCACCGGTCCAATATTTGCACACATCATTAGATTATAAATTGCAGTATTAATTCCCACATTTTGTCCTGACACATACATTAGATACAAATCCAAACCTCAAGTGCACTATCAGTTTGAGATATTCTGAAAGTGAGTATAACCTGAGATCCAAACTCAGATTCTGGTTAAAACTCACCCTGATTCAGAAACTGAGATACAATATTAATTTGATGAGTATGGATTGAGCTATAAACTACATGCTAGTTCTCAATCCTCACACAGCGTCAAATTAAAGATACTTTACCAATTCAGGACTGAGCTCCATTTTGCATTTGTGTGGAAATTCTGACTTAGAATCAGACTGAAAGCCACATATCAAATCATTTCGTACAAGCTGGAGTTACACTTGCGGACCAATCCAGGATCAGACTGAAGGATACATTATCTTTCACAATTGTGTTCACAGTGACTGGGATTTAATACTCAGCCAAAGCTGACACACATTGTTTGCTTTAAACCTACCACATCAGTGACTTGTTCTGCTGGAAATGTATGTGGAATGAATCAAAACTTATAATTAGTCCCAGAGACTGAAAGTTATATAATGAATCCCACACTCACCGAAGCAGAGAATAATTCTCAAGCACATTTTCAGTGCCAGATGCTGAAAGATACAGGCTGTTCACTGCACTCACTCACAATAGCTGAATCTGAGTGATACTAAAGAAATATGACACACCAATTGTCCCACTGAGAGATTTAGAAAGAGTCCAAGAATCACATAGAGTAACAGATGCTGACGGATACAAATGGAAGACCACACACTAACACACACACAATAAACTCCACTTTCACAAACAATACTGATGATTGAAAAACACCAATTGAATCTCACATTTTTTTTATAATACCAAAGTTTGACAGACGTAAAATTAATCGCACCGACAGATACAGAATGAATCTCATGCTCACAAACACAGCCAAGTGATGAAAGAAACATATGACTCCCACACTTACTTTACAATATCACAGATACAGAGTGCCATTGACAGATCTGCTTTGAATGCTGTGCTCACACACGTTACGAGAGTCTGACATGTATGTAACGGATACAGAGTGGATACTACACTCAAAATCCTGACTTGGAAATATATCGCTGTTCCTTCACTGTCACTGGGTCAAAATCCTGGAACTCCCTTCTGAATAGTACTGAGGATGTTCCTGCTCCAAATGCACTGCAGTGGTTCAAGAAGGTACCTCACCACCACCTACTCAAGGGCAATTAAGGATGGACAATAACTGCTGGCCTAGCCAGCGAAGCCAACATCCCATGAATGAATAAAAAAGGGCACCAAAGACTTCAGATTCAGAATGATTTCCATGTTCACGTACAGAAGTACTGACTGATAGAGTTAAACACACACACACACACACACACACACACCATTATGAGATTCAGAATGAGTCCCAAACTCATTTGCATTACCAGAAAGTGACTGAGAACAAAACACTTGCACACCTACAGTTCTACTGGCAGGCTCAAAAAGTGACCAGACGCTCATACAATACCAGAAAATGCAATGTGCAGTCTGAATATGACACAGGTATATTGTACCAGAGAATGAGAGACACAGAATGACTCCAACACTCACTTTCAGCACCAGAAGCTGACTGATAGAGCAAAATCCTTCCACACATACAGTTCCACTGACAGTTTCAGAATGTAACCCACCTTTCTTCAGTATCAGAAAACACTGATACAGATAGGAATGGAATATAACACAAATATACTGTCCAAGAGAGTGACTGTCATAATAAATCCAAACACATTGGCAGTTCCGCTGACATTGTCTCCACACTCACATACAGTAACCAAGACTGACAGGTTCAGAATGTTTTTCAGTTTCACACAGTACCAGTGAGTGACATAGATATTGAATCCCACGTTCAAAAAATGGGCCAGAAAAGGGCAGTGAAGACAAAATACAAAACAACGGTCTGAAGGTTTCAGCACAACATTATAAATTCTGCTTGGTACAACAAAATATCATGAAATGTCATCACCACCGTTCGTAATTTCAAAAACCTCCCTTCGCCGTCCAATAAAATGTGAACGGTTCTTGTCTGTTCTGTCGCTCTCTGAGTGTGCTGACATCTACTGGCCAGAGCTGAGAAGTGCACCAGAGCGGAACTTTTTTTTAAATTCAATGGATAAGATTCGCTGGCTCGGCCATCATATTTGTACAACCGGGAACACGTTTGTACTGCAAGGAAGCATTTTACACAACAACAAAGAACATTTCTCAACACCAGAGAGCACAATTCCACAGCAGGAAATATATTCTAAACATGTGAAACACTTTAACACCATAATGGAACAGTAAACATTAAATACCAAGCAGCAGAGTGGCGCAGCGGAAGCGTGCTGGGCCCATGACCCAGAGGTCGATGGATCGAAACCATCCTCTGCTATTTACATTCTCATTAATGCCAAAAGGGAGCATTTCCTGTTACCCACTAATCGTCTCTGTTATTTACATCAGCTTCCTGCAAAAATTCAATCTTCAACAAATCTCTGATATGGCATTTAGTCACAGACGGACACAAGCTGGAAATTCTGTGAACTCATCCGAGCCAATTCCCTCAGCCCATTGACCCCAAAGAACTGGCACAGACACAAATGGCCGGAGTGGCCACCTCCTCTTCACTATCACTATGATTATCTGAATAGAAAAAAACATCCTCTTAGATGGAAGCAACATCGTGAAGTTCATATGTTTTAAAGTTAATTCACGGGATGTTGGTTTCGCTGGCTGGGCCGGAATTATTTGCCCATCCCGAGTTGCCCTTGAGATGGTGGTGGTGGGCTGATTTCTTGAACTGCTGCGTTCCGTGTGGTGTAGGTACACCCACAGTGCTGTTAGGAAGGAAGTTCCAGGATTTTGACCCAGCGACAGTGAAGGAACGGCGATATATTTACATGTCAGGATGATGATTGACTCGGAGGGGAACTTAGCCGCAGGTTTTCCGATCTATAGGACACCCTGCAGTAATTCGTCATCTTTATTTGAACAGCAGCGTCCTCCCTGTGACATGAACCACCGAGAAGGACAAAACTATCAGCATAGCGGAGACAGCATCGCACCAAATACACAGTTCATCATTATCTGGACAGAAATTGTCATTCCTTCTTAATCACTGGTTTAATTTATGGAATTCCATCCCCATTATTAATAATATTAACCATAATAATTAACCATAATTATCATGAGTTTCATTCCTTCGGTACAGATTACACTAAATTATTCTTTGAGTACCTCTGATTGTTTCCTGTCTTGTTTTACCTGTTAACAGCTGATGGGAATTTAACGTCCTCAGTTTACCGCTAAATTCCATCCTTATTGGCCTTACTTGAGGTGATAACTATCATGTATGCGACCTTTCTGCTCGAACTGAATGTCTGTCTCTAACATATTGCGTTCACCCATTGCCAGATGCTCATTCACTATCATATTGTTAAGTCATTCTAAATTCGAGTGAGTTTAGTTCCAACCTGATCAACTCTTCCTCATTAGAAAACCCCCTCAGTCAAGGGAATATCCCAGTCACCTTTCTCGGGAACTGACTCCAAAGCAAGTATATCCATCCTTCAGTAATCAGGCCAAATCAGCACCCATTATTCTAGGTGTGGTCTCGCCAATGCCCTGAACAGTTGCATCAAGGCTTCTCCGCTTTTCTATTCCAGTCCCCTTGTATTTAAGATCAACATTCCACCTGCCCTCCTAAGTATTTGACGCACCTAAATGATAACTTTTTTTTCAATGATTCTTATACAGCGGCACCCATATCCATCTGTACTGCAGCATTCTGCAATGTCATCGAAACATTTTTTTGTAATTCTTGTACAAGGATCCCTCTGTACCACAGGATTCTGCAGTCTCTCTCCATCTCAGTAATATTCCTCTCTCCTATGCTTCTTGCAGAAGTGGGCAAGCTGACATTTTACTACATTGTACTTGCATTTTATCCCTACTCACTTTAGCATCTACATATCTATGCAGACTCTTTCTCCACCCTCCGGTCTCACTCAGCTCTCACTCTCGGCTCCTCCGGCATAGTCCCAAGATTCTGACTGTTTAGGAAATTCTCGGATCTTTCTTTAGATCAAGATGGATGACCTCATTCTTCCCAGTGTTGACCACCACCGGCCACAGTTTTATTCACTCACTGAATCTGTCATTGACACTTTGAAACTTGCTGCTCCCACATACGCTACTAACCATGTCACCTAACCTAGTGTTATCAGCAAACTTGAATATAGGCTGGAAGTTATTAAAATGTACAATAAAACAGAAAATGCTGTAAAAACTCAGCAGCCCTGGCAGCATCTGTGCAGAGAGAAACAGAGTTAACGTTTGAGTCCATATGACTCTTCTTCAGAGCTCGCCACAACTTTACCCTTTTTGTCCCTTATTCAATTTTGTATCCATGCTGTCGCTGCCCCTTTAATCCCTGCTGCTGGAATTTTACCAAGTTCATTATGTGGGACTTTTTCAAATCCCTTTGGAAGTCCAGACACACATCATCATCCTCACTTCCCTGGTCAATGTTCTCTGACACGTCACCAAAGAGCTGTATTAAGTATTTCAGTGCTGATTTTCTGTTAAACAATCTGTGCTGGTTATCATTTATCAACTCATGTTCTACCAAGTGACAATGAATTTTGTTCTGGATTATTGTCTTTAAACGTTTCCCCACCACCAGCATGAGACTAACTGCTCTGTAGTTACTGGGTTTATCCCTCTCCATTTTAAACACGGATGTAACATGAACAACCTGCAGTTGTCTGGCTTCACTCCCGTATCCAAGGAGGATTGAAAGATTGTGGCTCGAATCCCCGCTATTTCCACCCTTCATTCCCTCAGTAATCCAAGGTGTATCCGATGCGGATCGAGCAGCTTTTCTACTGTGAGCGGTGCCAGCCTTGTGATAGCATCCTTTTCATCCTATCCAATTTCCCCACCAATGACATTAGCAGCATCCGCTTGTTTGGTGATGACAGGGTTAGTGCAAAGTTTACGAGGCAAATACCAGGGATGGGCCGGTTGTCTTATGAGGTGAGGTTGAACAGGTTAGGCTTGTATCGCCTGGAGTTCAGGAGAGTAAGAGACAACTAGATTCAAACCTTTAAGATCCTGAGGGTCTTGACAGGGTGGAGGTGGAGAACACGTTTCCTCTTGTACCAGAATCTGGAACTAGAGGTTACTGTTTAGAAATAAGGGGTCGCTCATTTCAGACAGAGTTTCTTTTCTATCCGAGGGTCGAGCGTCTTTGGAGCTTTCTTCCTCAAAGCTGGTGGAAGCAGAGACTTTGAATATTTAAAAGGCAGAGTTAGATAGATTCTTGATTAACAAGGGTTGGGGGGGTGGTGGGTGATAGGTTATTGGGGGTAGGCAGGAATATGAAGTTGAGGTTACAATGGCGGAGCAGGCTCGAGGGGCTGAGTGGCCTACTCCTGCTGCTAATTAGTTTGTTTGTATGTTCTCATTTAGTACGTCAGCCATGCCCTCTCCCCGCACAGGATCTCCAAATCAGCCCCCCTTTCAGTGACTGCCCTTATGCTGGTAAAAAATCTTCTGTGTTTTCGATTGTTATCTGCAAATCTTTTCTCATACGCTCTCTCTTCTGATCTAATTTCCTTTTCTCATCTCTCCTCTGCACTTTCTGTATTCTGCTTGGTTCTGTAATGTATTATGAATCTGACTATTATCATCGGTCTTATTTGGAGTTTCCACAGAGCACAGGATGTGTAGGCAACAGCTCTCAGCTGTCCCAACATTTCACTGAAATGAGTTGTCTATTTAATTAAAGTTCTCGTTATTTAGAGAGTTCCACTCCTTCTCTCTTGTACTTTTGCTGTAGTCTCTCGGTTAAAATTTAGAGAGTTCCACTCCTTCCCTCTTGTACTTTTGCTCTAGTCTCCCGGTTAAAATTTAGAGAGTTCCACTCCTTCCCTCTTGTACTTTTGCTGCAGTATCTCGGTTAAAATTACACAGCAGCTCCTTCACCCACTGCACTTAACCCTCACTTGCAAATAATTGAATTTTTTAAGTCTTCAGTCTGAAATTTACTCTCTCTGTGTTTGAGCTCACAGGTCACTTGAGTTCTTGTTTGTAATTTAATCGTTCCACGTAATTTACCTGAAAGTAAGGTTTGATTTTGAATATGAATTCATTTGCATTGTAATTCCAGTTTATCTGAATTCAATATATCAACAAACTGGAAGTTTGCTCCTAGCTTCTATGTTTTCAAAGGAAAATCTAGAAGTGACTTATTTGTTCTGCAATAACGTGCCTCAGTTCAATAAATCCTGTTCTAAACAGAACGCTTTATCCAGACAATACATCTACTTGATGAGCTGATGGTGCATGGAGCACTCAGCTTTTACTCATTGATCTTCACAAGAGTTGATTCAGATTTAGTGTTGACTTGTTCGCTGGTGTCGATTTACTCAGACTCTTCACCTGACTTCTGTGCTGTCCAATGAAGCTTTCTCAGCAGAGTTCTCAATAATAACTTGACTTTTCCTCATAGGATTTCAAACTTGATGGTTTTTGAACTATTTATCTAATGATTTAGTTTTGTAAATGTCACAGTCGCTCTCATGATCAGGCAGAAAGTTTAACTGTTGTGTTTTCAAGCAGCCGACAGCTTTATTTGAAATGTCATTGAGACAGGATTTTGGGTTTGAATCCAGTCACAAATCTGGCTGTGATGCCTTGTGGCTCCAGCTGTCATGTGACCTGACAGGGGATGACCACATATTTACCCGAGTCATGTACCTGTAGATTGGGCGATTTCTTAAACACTTTCACTGGGGCTGACTTGGTCACAGTCTCCTTTAAAACACAGGAGTCTTTCTTCAAATCCCACTACGAAATTTTCTTGTAACATGGAAGGCTGACACTCCAGTACTGAGGGAGGTGCTGTCCTTCAGAAGAGACATTAAAACAAAGCACCGTCCATCCTCTCATTTTATTGTAAGTGATCGGATGGTGCTGCGGTAGAAAACAAACGAGCAGTGGAGTTATCCCCGTCCCGAGTACTGGCTGATATCTATCCATCAATCAACAGCCCGAAGTATGATCACATTGATGTTTGTGGGAGTTTCCTCTGTGCAAATTAGCTGCCCCTTTCTGACAGAAAGTGTATGTTCCTTTTCCCTTAACCAGTTTCGGTTTTGCTCAATTAGACATGAAATCTGACTGAAAACTCAACTCGGGTGGCACTCAAAATCACAACAAATGAATCATTAATAAAGGATAGAGGGTCTAATTGATCAGAGTGTGTGAGGGGCTAATGTTTTCTGTATGAAGAACTGATTTCATTAAGTCACTAACCTCGGTGTCCCAGCTCAATGTAACCCTGAACAATAACTGGCAGCAGGTTTTTGAAGAGATGATTAAATTGAGCCCTGATGTTGATGAAGGTTCCCCTGCGCTATTGAAAGGAGCGCGGGGAATTCTCCCACTGTCTTGACCAACTTTCCTGACTCAATAACACCACCAGAAACTGCTGCACACAAAGAACTAACGGAAGGATCAAAGTTTAAAGTGGAAAACCAAACCCCTTCCCGGCTTCACACAGGAACATATCGCCCTTCAAAAAACTTTCTTCATCAGATCCAATATCTTATCATTGAGATACAGGCACCTCCTCCTGCCTGAATTCATTATGTGCAGGAATTGGATTTATTTTGTTTCATCAGCTCACAAAAGTATGCAGGAGCCGGGAAACTTTCATGATTTCCTGTGTTTCAATGAGAAATTATCAGCTGAAATTTTTAAAAAGACACAGAAAATGCTTGTATCACGGAGCAGGTTTGTCCTTCACAGAATTAATACAAACACACTTCCCGTCCAATCAGTGAGGGAAGTCGACACTGAGAGAATATGAACAGAGAGGGAAACAACTGGATTCTAATTCCGCCCCGCTGAAAAAAAACGATAGAATTGGGTTAACAGACAGATGTTTCAGGATTTAAATTCCCAAATATTGATCAAAGGATTGGCAGCTTGTAAAATCTAGGAAATGCAGGTTGGAGAGGATAATTTAATTATCTGCAGTATTTACTCGGGCTTGAGTTGTGTGCAGAATTCTAGTTCAGGACTGGAGACTGTCAATATTGAGAGAATAATGGCATCAACAAAGGCTAACACCTCGTTTCAGTTCCCTCCAGATTTAGTTTTTTCTTTATGAAGAGTGGGTGGAGGAATTAACTTCATGAGGCAATATGTACACACTGGATCATAATTTGAAAGCCTGCTCGGTCCAGGACTATGAAAATCTGAATATACAAACAGAAGTAAAATATTCTTCCCTCATGCCTGTTCTGCCATTTAATGAACTCATGACTGGTCTGTATTTTAGCTCCGTCTATCCCTCTTTGTTTTGTAATTCTTAAAGTTCTTACCAAACAAAAGCCATTAGTTTCAGTTTGGAAATTTTTGATTGACTCCCAGCTTTAACGCTTGATTGAGGGAGAGAATTCATTATTTCCACCACCCTTTGTGTGAAGAAGTGCTTCGTGAAATTATCCCTGAAAGGCTTCAATCTAATTTGAAGGTTATGTCCCCTTCTTCTGGTCTTCCCCCGCCAGAGGTAATAGTTCCTCCCGATCTACCCTGTTAAATCATTTAATCATCATATATATCTCAGTTATGTCGCCCCTTAATCTTCGATATTCAAGGCATTACGAGACTAGTTTTCGAAATCCGTCATCATTTGAGTCTGGTATCACTCTGGTGAAATTCTGCTGCTCCCACTCGGAGGCCAATCTATCCTTCCTGAAGTGTGTTGTCCGGAACTGAACACAGTGATCTAAATGGGATCTAAACAGAGTTTTATAAAGCTGTTGCATGAAGTCCAATCCTTTGTTTTCTACTAGCATTGTTAGCGTATTTTTACCTTCCTGTCCACTAGCTTTTAATGATGTCTGTACATAGCTTCCTGCTCCTCCACATTTTCCCACATCTCAGCACATAAATAAACAATCTGCTCTATCCTCCATAGGATTAATTAGACGGCCCATCACTTTAAAGTTCATTTGCTAAAACTTGCTCACTCACTGAACTCATCAAGCAAATTTCAACTTAAATGTGTTCCCCAAGGATAATGTTATGTTCCTGCTCCATCGTCATTAACTTTTTCCATTGCCTCCTTTCATGAATCCTGTCTGATAATCATTCCAGTATAATTTGGGTGAAGAACTGTAATTGTCAGTCACAGTTTTGATGAAGTCTGAAGAAATCCGTGATCTCCAGTGAGATATTGACAAGCAACGGATTTCAGTTTTCTTTTATTCAAAATGTAACAAAACAGGAAGCAACAATTAATTAATAATATCCACCAACTAGCAAACCCACATATGCAAAACACAATAGATTAGCAATCCAGCACCTTAAACTCTCAGTCACCTGATCACCTGTCTGAGTTTTAGAATACAGTCTCACACCCTTTTTCCATCCATGAAAAGTTGGTAAGAAGGTTCTGAATGAGCCGCCTGGTGCGCAATGTTGGAAATGCAGCTTCTGTAAGTGAAAGGAATTTCTATTACATCAGGTCAGGGACTGTTTGGAATGGACCAAAGTGAAACATTTCCTGACAAATTAAATTGTGACAATAGAAAAATCTTACAGAGTGTATGTACTCTTCATTGGTTGTCAAACATTCTGTCAATTGGTAAACCGTATTGTATAAGAAACAAAATACTTGGGATGATTTTAAATACCTGTACTAAATCTCCCCTTAACGTTCCCTGTGATAAGAAGAACACTGGCAGTTTTTAACCCAGTCCATCCATATACAGGATCCCTCACCGCTCATACCATTCCAGTAAATCTCCACTGTACGCTCTCCAAGGTCTTGCTGTTCTTCCCATAACTTTTCCATAGCCCTCACCAGGATCTTATATTCATTATTATAATGGGATATGCCTCCAATTCTTTGAATCCCATCTACCCACATGATTCTTGTTAACTAAGATATGATGCATTATAGATGAGGAAAGGCTTCCATCAATGTTAATTTCATTAAAGGCGTCGAAAAATGAATTTTCAATCTTTATTAAAAGAATCTTTGTGAAATTCGCTAATCAGCCCATGAAAACCCCACTTCCTTCATTCCACTTATTGCTATTTTTATTTCTATTAATCCTAGTTCTTTACTACAAAGCTTTCCCTCTTCTCCTTTACATCCTCTTCAACAAAAGTGCTCATTTTATCCATCCACAATTTACAACTGCCTTCTTTTCTATTTAACTCTTGTTTAAAAAGAGGTACTGGACGGACTGGCTGAACTTTATGTTGGTAAATCGCAAGGACTTAATGGGATGCAGCTGACGATGCTGAGAGATGTAATAGTGGAAATTATGACGTTACTGGCCAGAACCTTCAGAATTCAATTTGTTTTTGTAATGGACAGCAACAAACCATTTATTTATCCCAGGACACAATATTGAGTTAATATGAATCGGTGCTGAGCAGGTTCTAACGTCCCGGGTCTCCAATTCTTTTTTACTTCAGTGACCGGTCCTTGATGTAAGCTTTTGCTTCACAACTCTTGTTTATTACGGGAAACAAAAATGAATAGAATTTAATCGGCGCAGAGCAGATTCCAACGCCCTACATCTCAGTTTTGATGTAAGTTTTTTCCTCTAGATATGAGACCCCACCTCCTGGGAACACAGCAACAATACTTCCAGGATCTGATTTACAACCTTGAAACTCAGTGAAAGGCTTTCACCCTCCCCTCGGGCTCTGACCGCCGCTCTACCCCCAACATTCCGCTTGGATAAGCAGACAAAACAACTTCCTTCCCAGCAGTCCCCCAGTACAGACTGGATAATGTCCCAAGCTGGTATCCCGCTAATCTCACATTGCTCCACCGATTTATGCTATTCCCCCAAACTCCGGGAATCTCGGCCCAAATCCCCAGACCTTCATTATCTCCTTAACCAACATTTTCTCCCCTGATTAAGTCCACCCTGAGAAGAGGGGCTCGGCATTCCGAGTTCCTCTGCAGACATCCGGTTGCTGCTAATGGACCAAAAGATGCCTAAAACCTGAAAGAAACCCTCTGGCACAGCCCTCTGAACATGTCTCCATTAGGCCGTATGTCTCCATTAGACCGTGCAGTCACTCACTTTTCCATGAGCAGCTTCATCCAATTCAGGATCGCGGGGAGTCCGAGACCATCCGGACAGGCAATAGGCGTTGGCGGAGTTCACCCAGGACGTGGACTCCAGTCCATCACAGGCACACACTCACACACACACAGACACACACTGAGGGGCAATTTACCGAAGCCAATCCACCTAACCGGAGAAAATCTACACGGATACGGGGAGAAAGTGCAAACTCCACTCGGACAGACACCCGACCGAACCCGGATCCCTGAAGCTGTGAGGCAGCAGCGCCTCCGCCCACCGCGCTGACAATACCTGCTTCATAGATAACAACAGCGCCAAGTATGAGCCATTTCGGTGCCAGCATCCTGTGGAAATAGAGGATTCAAAATAAAACAGAATTAAAAATACTGAACAGATCCTCAGGGAGCAGGACGCAAGTCAAAGTGGAAAAACCCAGTGGATTTGTCGTCGAAACTTTTCACCATTGGACAATGGCAGCTGAAATCATTCCCCCTTCCCCCCTCCTCCCCTCCCCCTCCCCCCCAACCCCCACCTACCCCACGCCCCGCTTTCATACAGACCAAAAATGTTCCTGCCCTGATTCACTTTTGCTCAAGTTGTTTGCAATCAAATGAAGAAAATAAGCTGTCGGAGGGAATTTCCATGATTTATGGAAACACCAACAGCCGCCAGTTGTCAATCACTCAGCCCCATCAGACCCACCCACACTGACGGGAGCTTCCTGCATCCAGCACTGGCCCTGTCGCACTCACCAGCTGCTCACCCAGACCCCACTCTCACAAACACTGAACATTTTTATCCAGGCCCTTCAATTTATTTTTAACAATGAGAAGAAATGTTCACATTTCATCGCAGTTTGGTTGAACGGAACAAATGTTAAACTTTTGACCGTCACTCGGTAACCACGCTCGACATTCCTTCAATCAGTTGTATAAATTATCGGCTGTAAGGATTTAATTCACTGGGTTAAATAATTTCCATGTGAGGAATGTTCCAGTGTGAGAATGGAGGGGGCCGGGCTGACTGAGCTGTGTCTTCACCGCTTCTGGGCAGTGGGAATGTTCACCCTTCATTCTGCTCCGATTCACTTTCCCAAAGGGAATCTACAGATTCTCCAATCTGGGCCCTGGGGTTTATTCATTGGTTCCTTTCAATTTGTCTCATTTTTCCGAATAACGATGTTTTCCGAAATTCGGGGAAACCCTCCCCTTACATCCTGCCCCAGTCTAGGGTGGAACAGGCCGATACCGACACCAAACTGGTCACCTCCACACTGGCAGATACAACACGGTCACACTCTGCTTCAGTGAGATGAATGTCGAGAGCGGTTTCTCGGGAAGAAATTGTGGCTGATTGAGGTGCTTAGAAAGTCCTGATTATTTGTAATGAATCCGTCCCAAATCCATTGGAATGTCCGTGGAGTGACACCTAATATCCCTCTTTGTGAAAGGATATTTAAGATAAATGATAATCTCTTTCGGTGAAACGTGTTGAGCAGGTTGTGAGGAGAACGCTTTGAAATGTTCATGTGCTGCCACGTTAACAACATGTAAACAATTGACACTTTTTCACAAATACATTTAAACCGAATGTCCACCTAGATGTAAACTCAGAGCATTCAGCATTTTAAACGGAGTGGAAAACAGGTTCATTGCACATCTGCAGTGAGGTCTCAGAAAACAGAATTTGCCAACTGCTTGTTACAGCGTTCACACAGTAAACTATTGTTCACCTCTCTTCCTCTTATTTCCGGTGATGAAGTTTGAATCCTATCGCTGACCCAGTGAGTTTTACCTTGCTCTGTTGTCTTGTTCTTCCAGAGTCTGGATGTCAGTGTTCTGAACTTCAACTGTTAAATAGAATAGCGCCCATCTCTTCCGGTGGAGTCACACGAGGGAGGGTTTCTCAGTGTGAGTGGCCACTTTCCAGAAATCTCTTCTTCAGTTGTGTTGAAATGTTAGAAGGAAACCTGCTGTACAAGCGAGGGCAATTTGAGCTAGCAATTTGGAAATACTCATCAGAACCAAGAAATGATTTGCACTGTTACGGAGGACTTGCTCAAATCAGCTCAAAACTTGTAAATGGAAGCAAGGCTCCGCTAGGATTTGAACCCAGGGTCTCCTGTTTACTAAACAGGCGCTTTAACCAACTAAGCCACAGAGCCCAACACCCGTGGGGACATCTCATGAACAGTTAGTTATTTGTCGCAGATCGGGCACGACTTCGGTCCAGAAAACTGGGGTAAAGTATAAAATGAGTGTAGAGCCTTTCATGATGTGGTAAAGAGACACTTCACACAAAGGGTGGTGAAAAATTAGAACTTTCCTCCCAAAAAGCGAACGAAACTTAGAGTCAAATGGCAATTTTAAAAATGAGGTGGATCGAGGTTTTTTTTGAATCAGCACTGGTATGATTGTCTGTGAATCCTGCCAGGAAGCTGGAGTTCAGATACAGATGATCCAGGATCCAGTTGAAGGGCAGAACAGGATTTTGACCCAGTGACAGGGAAGGGATGGCGATATATTTCTAAGTCAGGGCGGTGTGTGTCTCCACTGAATGGGGAGCTCACCATACTGAAGGGACAATCCCCTCCGCGACCGCTGCTCTACCGCCAATATCCCCTCCCCTTTTAACCGCACCTTTCTGTGCTAATGCATGGGATACAACGTCAGCTTTTTATCTCCTCAAAACCCAAACACCTCTTCCAAGTGAAGCAGTGATGCACTTGTCCTATTTTTCAGTTTAATGTCGTGTGTTTGCAGGTGATGGTGTTCCCATGCGTCTGCTGCCCTTGTCCTTCTCGCCGGCAGGAGTGGCGGGTTTGGAATGAGCTGTGGAAGGAAAGTTAATGTCAGGAGGGGGATTCGTCACCCACTCTTCCAGAAGAATAGGGCAATATAAACACAGCACTTCAGACCACTCGGCCATCATAAATCGCAGCTGTGATGTATTGGGACACTAACCCATTGAACTTTGCACAAATGTTTTGAATTCTATTTTCATCTTCATTGCATTAGAAGCTCGATGTGATTTTCCTTTTTTCAGCACCTGTCAGGTTCCTGTATCTGAGTCCCATCCTTCCCCAAGCCGCCGGGGGGTGAGGAGCTTCTCATTGCTGCATTGCTCTGTTTGCTCAAATCAACAAAGACCCAATTCCCGCCCGACCTGTTCCTCACACGAAGGTGATGAGAGTGTAAGATCTGAGCGACGTGAAGTGTCCATTGGAAAGTTACATCCTGGCGACAGGAATATCTCTCCACAGCTGCTTTCGGACCTGCTGAATATTCCCCGCATTTCCTGTTTCTGATTTTGTGCCTTCATCACAGGAGTTTTTTTCACTGATAACCCAAAACTTGTCTCTCGGGGCAGCTCCAGCCATAGATTTTCTGTGATCTCCTCACCTACATGTTCTCTCTTCACTTTCCTACACACATGTTTTAAAGTCGGCTGTTTTCACACTCATCATCCTGCGCCATGGATTTCAATCCCTCCCTCCCCGACACACCTCCCCCTACCCCACCCCCCGCCACGCAATTACACCTCACGCAGTCTAAGCATTTCTTAGGAATTCGCAAAGACGAGGGGAGAATTAATCCACACTCACATTCAGTAGCACTGAGTGATAATGGGTTAATCACACAGACACACACACGTACAACCACACACACCCCAGCCCCCAACCGCCACCCAACAAACACACACACACACACACAGACACACACAGCGCCATTGTGAGATTCAGGATGAGGAGATTCAGAAAGTTGCTTACAATACCAAAGACTGACTAATACAGAACAAACCCGGTCATTTAAAGCACCGGAAGCTGACTGTCAGGCAAATCAATTGCACACGTACAGCTCCACTGACAGACTCAACTTATGCCCAAAACCTCATAAAGTATCAGAAGATGCAAAGATACATACTGAATATGACGAAGATATATTGTGTCTGGGAATGACAGATGCAGAAATCTGATCCTGTTACTGGAAGAGTAATCCAGCGATCCCAGGCTCATGCTCTGAGAGCCATCAGCAGCAGCAGAATTGTATTCGACCATAATTGATACGCTCCTGGCCCAGCACATCACCCACCCTAATATTCCCATCAAACGGCGGAATCAACCTGTATACCGAGGCTCTGCCGAATGTCACGACTCATTGGGGATAGTTCGCTGCAATATCAAACCCCACTGCTCCCCGAGCAGCGACAAATGTGAAAAAGTTTGATCAGCCACCAGATTGCCCCAATCCTACCTAACTGTTTAATTTAGGCTAACAGAATATGAGCACTAGGTTTGTAAACTTAATAAGTAAATAATTGTTTTGATCAAATTGTCTTTAACAAATGGCAAAAGAAAAAAAAATAGCTGCTAACTTATAACACGATAACTTAAACTCCACCCCCTTCTTAAACCCCTACATACACACGCACGCACACACACACACACACACACATACACACAAGGCACACAAAACATGTATTTTAAGGGTTGGAAAAAACAGTTCATTAGCACCAATCTGGAGTACAGGGTTCAATGGGTTGATTTTGATTGATGTCTTCGAAATTCCTTTCAGATCTTGTTGATGACACGAGGTGGCCTTCCAGCACTTTCAGAATTTAGTTAATTGGATGACAACTTGCCTTTCAATGTCTCTAACAGTGGTTTTCCCTTTCCCTTTTTATACTGGTTTCCTCAGAGAGAGAGCTGGTTATAGAGATATGAGGAAAGAGATTTTAAATGTTTTCTCTTTGCAGGCCAAGAGCTAACTGCTGTACCACTCTTCACACAAAACCTTGATCACCAGGTCAGGAGCCAATGAAAATGTTGGCAGACAGCTCCCTTGGTCCAGAAATCCTTCCTGGCACCATCCTGTCTTTCATGACACACTCTGTTCCGGGATTGCAGCATTGTATATATCTCTCATTCTGTTCCAATGAGCATGTCTTTCAACATGCAGCCATTGTAATTCTAATCCACAGTCCAACAGGAAATAAAGAGATATGTTCTTTACAACAGCCCAACAGAAATGAGAAAATATGTTTCTTACACTGTGAATAAGAAAATACCATAGACATTTGGCCAACGAATTAATCCCAATTTCCCTAACAGTAATAATGGCTGATAGATACAGAATGACTCCCACATTGGCAATCAGTACCACTGACTGATACAAAATTTATCCCACCCTCACTTACAGTACAAGACACATAAAGAAGGAATTCTACTCTCACAAACGGTTCCAGAGTGAACAAAGCTCATTCAGGTACAGAAGCAGAGTTTTATGGATATGACATGAATCCCACAATCAAATTTACTCCCAGCGATTAACAGATGCAGCCGAGTCTTGAAGACATTAATCCCATTGTCGTTTAACCAGATTTGTACACAAGAACTGGAACATTTCCTTTTTTTGCAGAGATGTGGGCGTCGCTGGCGAGGCCAGCAGATGTGCCCTGTCCACAAAAAAAGCAGAATAAATCCAACCCGGCCAATTAGTCTGCTCCTGATCAAAAAAAGAATGATGGATGGGGACTTCGACAGTGCCATCAAGCAACAGTTACTCAGCAATAACCTGTTCATTGATGCTTGGTTTGGGATACACCAGGACCATTCAGCTCCTGACTGCACTGCAACCTTGGCCCAAACATGGAGAAGAACTGAGCTTAACTGGCGAGGTAACAGCAACTGCCCTTGATATCAAGGAGGCATTTGAACTGAATGCTTGCCTTTTTAAAGCTGTTGTAACAACCACAAGGGGTCTCAATACGCGTTACAATGAATGAAACACTTTTCAAGTCTAATTAATGGTCTAATGTTGGAAATTGCTGAACTTTGGAACAATTATACATTGTTGGAAATCCTTAAGGAACACACGCAAACCGAAGTGGTTCTGCGGCGCAATGGAAAGCGGGTTGAACTTCTAGGCAGTGATAATTAAGGTATTCAAAGGTTGTGGTTTACAGTCCCACTGTAGTCGGATTTTAGATCAGGTTACAAGCAAATCAATGAGTCATCATTCATGCAAGTAGAAATAAAACACTGCGGATGCTGGCAATCTGAAAGACAAACAGAAAATGCTGGAGAAAGTCAGCAGGTCTCGCAGCGTCTGTGGAGGGAGAATAGGGTTAATGTTTCGAGTCCGCTATCACTCTGTTAACTCTGTTTCATTCTCCACAGGTGCGGGGGGGCGGGGGGGGGGGGGGGGGGGGGGCTCCTGTCCGCCCCCACTTTCTATCTGAACCACTGACCAGAAGAATCTCACCTTCTCACGGCAACTTTTCATGAAACTGGAAAACACCAGGCCTGGCCAGAATCAGTCTGTTCATTCTTCAAACAGTTTCCAAAGTTGACATATACAGCCAGCGGGAACAGTGGCACGCAGCACAACACAGTCCCCTCCCACAACTCATTCTCCGGTACATCGATGATTACTTCAGTGCTGCTTCATGCTCTCATCTGGAACTGGAAAGATTTATTAATTTTGCTTCCAATTTCCACCCCTCCATCATTTTCACAAGGTCCATCTCTGACACTTCCCTTCCCTTCCTTTACCTCGCTGTCTCAATTTCTGGTGATAGACTATCCACCAATATCCATTACAAGCCTACCGACTCCCACAGCTACCTCGACTACAGCTCCTCACACCCCGCTTCCTGTAAGGAGTCCAGCCCATTCTCTGTCGCATCTGTTCTGATGATGCCACTTTCCAAAACAGTTCCTCTGACATGTCTTCCTTCTTCGTTAACCGAGGTTTTCCACCCACGGTGGTTGACTGGGCTCTCAACTGTGTGCTGCCCATCTCCCGTGCATCAACCCTCACACGTTCATCTCCCTCCCACAACCATAATAGGGTCCCCCTTGTCCTCACTTATCACCCCACCAGCCTCCGCGTTCAAAGGATCATCCTCCGCCATTTCCGCCAACTCCAGCATGTTGCCACCACCAAACACATCTTCCCTTCACCCCCCTGGCGGCATTCCACAGGGATCGTGCCCTCCGGGACACCCTGGTCCACTCATTCATCACCCCCTACACCTCAACCCCTCTCACGGCACGTTCCAGTGCAACCGCAGAAGGTGCAACACCTGCTCCTTTACTTCCCCTCTCCTCACCATCCAAGGGCCCAAACGCTCTTTTCAAATGAAGCAGCATTTCACTTGCTCTTCCCTCAATTTAGCCTACTGCATTAGCTGCTCCTAATGCGGTTTCCTCTACATTGGAGAGACCAAACACAGACTGGGTGACCGCTTTGTGGAACACCTTCAGTCTGTCCGTAGGCATTACCCAGACCTCCCTGCCGTTTGCCATTTCAACACTCCACCCTGCTCTCATGCCCACATGTCCGTCCTTGGCTTGCTGCATTTTTCCAGTGAAGCTCAACGCAAACTAGAAGAACAGCACCTCATCTTCCGACTAGGCACTTTACAGCCTTCTGGACTGAATATTGAGTTCAACAATTTTAGATCATGAACTTCTCCTCGATCCCCACCCCCTTTCCGATTCCCCTTTTTTTCCATAAATTTATATAGATTTTTCTTTACCCACAGATTTCCATTATTTATAAATATATTTCCATCCATTGTTTTTTATCTACCTTTTAGCCTATTTCGATCCCTTCATCCCCCCCCCATTCCCACTAGGGCTATCTGTACCTTGTTTGTCCTGCTTTCTACCCTTAATTCGCACATTCCTTAGATAATATCGGCACCCTCAACACGTATTTGTCCTTTTGTCTATGACAACTTTTGGCTATCTCCACCAATCACTGGCCCTCTATCCAGCGCTACCTGTCCCCCACCCCCCACCCCCCCCACCCCACCCCCCCGCCCCCCACCTTAAACCAGCTTATATTCACCTCTTTTCTATTTTTACTTAGTTCTATTGAAGAGTCATACGAACTCGAAATGTTAACTGTGTACCTCTCCGCAGATGCTGCCAGACCTGCTGAGTTTTTCCAGGTACTGTTATTTTTGTTTTGGCTTTCCAGCATCCGCAGTTATTTGTTTTTAACTCTCTGTTTAATTGACTGCCACTTCACTTCAAGGAATGCCTACCTTGAAGAAGTATTGCTCTTCTCTCCATCAGGCTTTCCGTATCTCTCTTATTCCTTGTTCACTTTCATTGCTTTCCATTTCTCTCCTGGTGTTTGACAAGGTGTTTACTAAAACCCGCTTTCACAGCCATATTTCCTTTCTCAGTGACTGTCTCCGTCTCCGACTTACCCCACAGGGATTTCAACTGAAGCTCCAACCCTCATGTTTCGAATCCACCCAGGATTACAAGTATCTCCGGGCCATACAATACTCCTTGGACTGCTGTTCTCGTCGCCTTCTGAGATCTACACTCAGAGCCATATGAACACACTCAACCTCTCCATCCAGCAGCACCGCCGCACCCTATTTCTAAGCTGCCCGTGCCCCCAGTTTCATTTTGTTCTTCGTCTCATCCGACGCCTCAACAAGAAACTTTGTCTCTTTCTTTCAGGTGCAGAGGAACGCAAGCTCCAACAACTCATCGACACCAACACCCATCCAGGACCCTCCACCCCTGCATGTCCCTCTGTCCCCATCCCATCTTCCAATCGCAGCCCCAGCCGTGTATTCGCCATACCCCCTAACTTTCCCCTCTCCGATGCTGAACGTTCAGTGCCCAGCAAGGGACTTAGTTTCAAACCATTACGCCCTCATCTCAATTAATTTCGGGCTCGGCACGATGCTGCAGTTTCCTTCTGCAGCCTTCGTCTCCATGCTCACTCCTTTGGGCAGGAGTCCTCTCCCCGTTCAACGGATCCTTTTACCCGCCTCCAATATTCTCCCTCCAGTTGGACCCCTCCCTCTGGATTCTTACCTTCTCTTGATCTTTTCATTGAGAACTGTCGGCGTGACATTAGTCGTCTTAATTTATCTGCTCCTCTCACCCACTCTAATCTCTCTCTCTCTGAACTTGCTGCATTCCGTTCTCTCAGGTTCAACCCTGATATTGTCATCAAACCTGCTGACAAGGGTGGTGCTGTTGTTGTCTGGCGCACTGACCTCTAGCTCGCAGAGGCTAAGCGTCAACTCACAGACACTTCCTCCCACCTCCCCCTGGACCATGACCCCACCACTGAACATCAAGCTATTGTTTCACGGACTGTTCCTGAACTAATCTCCTCTGGGGATCTTCCTTCCACAGCTTCCAACCTGATAGTCGCCCAACCTCGGACGGCCCGCTTCTACCTCCTACCCAAAATCCACAAACAGGACTGTCCCGGCAGACAGATCGTGTCAGCCTGTTCCTGCCCCACGGAACTCATTTCGTGCTATCTTGACTCCATTCTCTCTCCCTTTGTCCAGTCCCTTCCCACCTACTTCCGTGATTCCTCTGACACCCTACATATCAACAATTTCCAGTTCCCTGGCCCCAACCGCCTCCTCTTCACCATGGACGTCCAATCCCTCTACACCTCCATCCCTCAATGGGATGGTCTGAGGGCTCTCCGCTTCTTCCTCGAACAGAGGCCCGAATAATCCCCATCCACCACTACTCTCCTCCTTCTGGGTGAACTTGTTCTCACACTGAACAACTTTTCCTTAAACACCTCTCACTTCCTCCAAATAAAAAATGTGGCTTTGGGTACCGGCATGGGCCCCAGTTATGCCTGTCTCTTTATGGGTTATGTGGAACATTCCTTGTTCCAGTCCTACTCCGGCCCCCTCCCACAACTCTTTCTCCGATACATCGATGATTACTTCGGTGCTGCTTTATGCTCTCGTCTTGACCTGGAAAAATTTATTTTGCCATGGGAGGGGGTTGAGGTGTAGGGGGTGATGGAGGAGTGGACCAGGGTGTCCCGGAGAAAATGACCCCTGCGGAATGCCGCCAGGGGGGGTGAAGGGAAGATGTGTTTGGTGGTGGCATCATGCTGGAGTTGGCGGAAATGGTGGAGGATGATCCGTTGAATGCGAAGGCTGGTGGGGTGATAAGTGAGGACAAGGGGGACCCTATCATGGTTCTGGGAGGGAGAGGAAGGTGTGAGGGCAGATGCGCGGGAGATGGGCGGGACACAGTTGAGGGCCCTGTCAACCACCGTGGATGGAAAACCTCAGTTAAGGAAGAAGGAAGACATGTCAGACGAACAGTTTTTGAAGGTGGCATCATCAGAACAGATGCGACGGAGGCAAGGGGACTGAGAGAATGGGAGAGAAACCTTACAGGAAGCGGGGTGTGAGGATTTGTATTCGAGGTAGCTGTGGGAGTCGATAGGCTTGTAGTGGATATTGGTGGACAGTCTATCACCAGAAATTGAAACTGAGAGGTCAAGGAAGGGAAGAGAAGTGTCAGTGATGGACCGGTGAAAATGATGGAGGGGAAGAATTTGGAAGTAAAATTAAAACATTTTTCCAGATGCAGACGAGGGCATGTAGCGGGACTGAAGCAGTCATCGATGTACCGGAGAAAGGGCAAGTGCTGGAGAATGGGATTGGAGTAGATAGGGGATTGATGACTGACGCGGGCACGATGGGCCGAAGGGTCTCTTTCCGTGCTGTAAAACTCTATAACTCCATGATTGTGGTTTAAATGAGAAACTGGTTCGTTAATGTCGGTTGGCGATGGTGACTCAAGTTACTATTCACTTTCCCTCCGAACCATTGAGCAGAATCATCAAATTCTCCGGACGAATCCTCCAAAACACATTGAGAATTGTTCGAACGCAGTCAGTTTTCTCAGCCCTCAGGCAGACTTCAACCTGTTCATAAGCAGCCAGTTGGTAATAGTGACATGCAGCATGACACTGCCTCTCAGAACTGCCCTGTCATCTCTCCAGACTGTTTCTGGGAGACACCTTTAAACAATAACATGATGAGGCCGATGTGAACCTACACCACTGGATATCAAGACCAACACCATTACCACGCGGCTCTCACAGCTGTAATGAACAGCTCCTGTTGCAGTTTTCGATCAGACAGTGGAGGGTTATCCCGGGTTCCCTGTCAGATGACATGCTGCTTCAGAATGTTTTCCAACTGGATACATGGGGCGAGCGGCAGTGAGAATATTGGAGGGCCGGGGGTAGATTCCTCACTTGTCAGGCTGGAGTTTCGCGTCCATTTCCAGACAATTCCCTTACTCGATCTGAATCTAATTCCGGTCCCTTGATGATTCGCGCATTTCCTTGTTCCACCATTGGAGGCCGTGCCTTCAGCTGTCGGAACCATCAGCTCTTCAATTCCTTCCCTAAACCTCCCACCCCTCCTTTCTCCTTTAACGATCTCTTTAAAATCTTCCTCTTTGATGAAGTGTTTGGCCACCTGGCCTAATACATGTATCGGTATCAAATGCTGCTTGTTGCCTCTCCTGGAAAGCTCCTTGGTCGGGTTTACGACTGCACGGTGTTGAAATGGCCTGAATGTGGATAAACACACATTCTTCTTCAATCTTAAGAAAGTGTCCCCTGCATTTTCCTCATGTCGCCTATGTCGACAAAACAGTAATGAGTTGCACAAAATGATGAATGATTTTGGTAGACTAAATAAGGAGAACTTTTTTTTAATCCAGTGACAGAAGGGTCAGTAACCACAGGACCCAGTTTTAAGGTAAATAGCCACTTGGTGGCACAGAACTGGAGTGTTTCTGATAAAAAAAGAGACATGCTGTCGAAGTTTTTCATCTTGCACTTATCAGGACAAACACACGAACGCCAAATTTCAAAGGGAACAACATTGAAAAGTATGTGATAAATAGGGTGCTGATTGGTTGGCATGTGGAATCTGACTGGTTAAGGCGTTGCCATGGACAATGCACCAAGAAACAGTTAATCCAAAGCTTTTGTTTTAATTCCAAAAAAAGGCAAGCCAACTCTGATTGGTCAAACATATCAACATGCGAGCTTACGAAATAGGAGCAGAAGTCGGCCATTCAGCCCCTCAAGCCTGCTCCGTCATTCAATAAGATCATGGCTGCTCTGCTTGTGTTTCGATTTTCACATTCCCATCTACCTCCGACAACCTTTGATTCTCTTACCTAACATGAAAATTTGTACCTTTGCCTTAAAAATTTTCAGTGATCTCGCCTCTACCGCTTTCTGAGTCAGGGAATTCCAAAGTCACACAACCATCTTAGAGAAAACAAATTCTCCTAATCTCTGTCCTAAAATGGCGGCCCCTAATTTTAAAACTGTGACTCCTAGTTCTGGACTCACCCACAAGAGTGAATATCATTTCCACGTCCACCTTGTCAAGACCATCCAGGATCTTATATACTTCAACCAAGTCACCCCTCAATCTCCGTAACTCCAGTGGAAACAAGCCCAGTCTGTACAACATTTCCCCATAAGGCATCCCGCTCATTGCAGTTATTAATCCAGTCAACCTCCTTTGTACCACCTCCAACCCATTTACCTGCTTCCTTAAATAAGACCAAAACTGCACAAAGGGTGGGAGATATGCTCTCATCAATGCCATTTATAACTGAAGCATAACATTGTTACTTTTATGTTCAATTCCTCTCGTAACAAAGGGTAGCATTCCATGAGTTTCTCAATTACTTGCTGTGCCTGCACTAACTTCCTGTGAATCGAGAACTAGAACAGCTAGATCCTTCAGCATCTCGGAATTCTGCAGGCGTACCCCATTAAATAATAATCTGTTTTTTTTTATCTTTGTGCCAAACCGAAAAACTTCACCATCTGCCAAATGTTTGCCCATTCATTCAACCTATCTATATCCGTCTACAAACTTCTTATGTCCTCTTCGCAACTTACCTATGTTTGTTTCTTCTGCAATTTTAACAACTATGCCTTGCCTACCCTCATCTAAGTCATTGATATAAATTGTAAAAAGTTGAGACCCCAGCACAAACCCCTGCGCGACTCCACTCGTCACATCCTGCCAAACAGAAGAAAATTACCCATTTATGACTGCTCTCTGTTTTCTGCCAGCTGCCAATTTTCTACCCACACTAATCTGAACAGTGATGATCGGCTTGAAGTTGACAGTAGCAGAGAAATCATTTAGCGGATTTCTCAAATAGCACATCGAGGAAAGGGAGCTGGTTACACTGTTCATTTTCAAATGTGAATATGAGCGCGGGATGGAACACGTTAACGTCTGCAAGGAAATGCTTACTTACAACTACATGTTGGTTGTTAATTCCCTCTGAACGAGATTGCGGAACCATATAAATGCCCATTTTCTCCTCAGTGAAACTCCTGGAATACAGTGTAAATGCGGTCAAATAAAAACCAAGCTGCGGGGTTACCAGCTCTGTCAGTTCTTTCAGATAATATTAAAACAGAACTCATCAGCCTGCAACCTGAACTCACAAGCATGGGGTTACCTGAATTGCTGTTTTGGGATAATTTCAGAGTCAGATTATATAGGCAAACATTTATAAGGCCTGTGTTTATTTTCCCCACATGTGCAGCGTAGATAAATTCTAAGCAATAACGACCCGGATTCTCAAACCTGCTCCCGATTTCGGTAAATCCCACCTTCCAGAGCACAGCTCTTCATTGTTTTCCTTACGCGGCCCACATCTTGGACCAAAAGCCACAAACAATGATGTTTGGCTGGGGGTTGAACCCTTCACTTCTCGCAAACCAATTCAACAAGAATCCCTAATTAAGGATCGCACTCCGAGACCAAAGAGCCAGCGGAGATGACCCGCTTCAATGAATATAGATGTTGATTGCCATCAAAGTGCTTCAGTTACCCATTTACATTGTTATAGTGAAAAGACAGCAATGAACAATTCCAGCTCAGCTCCGGCTGTAATGCGGGGAGTGAAACACTTTGCTGCTCCACAATTTTAGTCCTGCCCAGGTGTCCTGATTGTTAATTCCCCCTGAACCGGATTGCTGAAACGCTCACTTTCTGCTCAGTGCAAATACTAGAAAACAGCTCAAATATCGAAAAAATAAATCAAATTATGCCATGCTGTGTGTTCGTTCAGGCAAAATTGCAAGTGACTGCATTGGGCATCCCACCTGAATCCACAAGGAAGGAGTTGCTGCATTTGGTGCAGTGGGATGAATTCAGAGTCCCATAACACGAGGAGGCTTTGCGTTCATTTTCTTCACGTCCGGTGAAGTGAAGTATTCTCTGCAATGAACTTCTAGGGTGTTTCAATCTCGCCCTGATTTCCGCAATTAGAATTTGAAAACAAGCAGGGCTCGTCCGGGATTTGAACCCGAGACCTCTCGCTAGTTCACACAATGAAGACACCTAAGCGAGAATCATACCCCTAGACCAACGAGCCAGCCGGTAACGTACCCCTGGTGCAACTAAGGAATCGTTTCAATGGCACCTACAGGCGACCAAACATCTTTGGACATCGTGATTGGGAAATCAGACATTTTGGCAATTACTCCGCATCTCGGGCAGTAATAAGAACAGTGAAACCGATGTTCACGTTTCACATCAGTGAAACGCAAGAAAAAAGCAAAAGCGGCAGCCTGCGATGTATTGGAAATCAGTAAAGATAAAAGGAGAATAAAGTTTGTGCAGTTTGGCCAGAGAGAGGGAAACATAAACTCTAAGATTTACAACAGCGCAGAATGAGGCCCGTCCTGTCCGTGAAAACGGATCCGACTGTGCAGCCAGATGTGCAATGTTGGAAATGTCGTTTTTGTTTTTGACCTTCACCAGGACAGGCAGTAAGATGTAACATTGATTATCATACAAACCGCGAGAGATTAAATCACAATAAAACACAAAGAGCGATAAATAACCTGAAACAACAAATCTATTGGATTGAAATGTTGAATTTCGATTGATATATCGCAAACAGCCAATTGAATTGGATCTTCGTCGTTTTATAGATCCGGAAGAGAAAAGAGAAACTGATGAAAAATGAAAAAAAAACGATAAGAAATGAAAACTAAAACTGCTGCCTTATTATCTGTTTCTTCACTCACCCTTCAATACTGGATAAAACAGAATGGAAATAACTGGATGAATTTAACCAAACGGATCCCGATCTGAAACGTTTACTCTGTTTGTCCCGCCACAAAAGCTCCCAGTTCTGCTGTGTATTTCCAGCTTTTTCTGAGTTTTCTTCAGATTTGCAGCATCTTCATTATTTCGCTTTTGGAATGTATGAGAAACCTCGGTGAACACTCGCCCTTCCCCCTTGCGTCGTGCCCCAGTCTCATTTTAAGTGGCCCAAAGCGACCCTCACACCGTCACCTCCACGCTGACAGATACAAGGTGGTCACGCACTGGTTCAGTGAGATTAATGCCGAGAGCGGTTTCCAGGTCCAATGCAATCGCAAAAAGAATCGTTGATTGAAGTTGTGGGGGATTGCGGCAACTTTGAATTGTGAATTTGTGCAGCGAATTACTTTATGAGAAGGGACAATTTCAAACAGCCATTCTGAAAACCTTTCTGAAAAGAAAATGATTCGGCCCTGTTTTGCTCAACTTCACAAATTAATCCAAATGTTAGTTTCTTCGACAGGGATTTAACCACAGCCTGTTTGTTAGGAGGATATTTTAACTAAATTCTCATAGAATCAGAGCAGAGGAGCTTGAAGACTTGATCTGAGGAGTCTTGGGGGTGTATTTGATGTGTTTAGCTCTGAATTTTCCGTCTCTGGGTATGTTACGATTCCGTGAGTTTGCTGTTCTGTGTGATTGAGAGGGAGGGAAGCAGGAAGATCTGTGAAAAAGTTTTCCCTTTAAATATTTCACAGCTCCCCCATCTATTTTTGGTATTCGTTCATAGGATGTTGATATCGCTGGATCGGCCAGCATTTTTTGCCCATCCTGAATTGCCCTTGAGAAGATGGAGGTGTGTTGCCTTCTTAATCCGCTACTGTTATGACGCGGCAGATGGCGTGAGCCAAGCGGATCAAATCCACAAAGGAAACTTGATCACTCGGTCACAACGATTTCGCAATTTGCATTTTATTTCAAGGTGCGTGCCCTGAATTCAGTAGTATTATATCTACCAAGACTATAAAGGTGTTTTCAAAACTAAATTAAACATTTATTAGCAAAATAAATTATTTCAAGTACATACATAGGTCTACACATTACTGCTACAATAACTTGTAAATCCGCTAATTAATATGGCTTCCAGTTACACCCCCGTTAAGGCAGCGTTAAAAAATAGATTTAAACTGCTCCAGCCAAGTCAAACACAATACCCTGAACAGTAGAATTCAAAGTGGCTTTTCCCAGCTTCGGTTTCTATAGACAGTGCCTTAATGAGCAAACACTGGTGGCTTTTCACACTTCTGGTGGATCTTGCAATGCCTTCCCTTACACAGAACTTCTATCTCCTTTAGACAAGTTTCTCCCTTTTAATGTATATTCCATTTTTCCCATATGCCTTTGGAACTTTACTTTTCTCATAATATAAATCATTGCATGGTGCTCATATTATCAGAAACCTCTGGGGGAAAATAATTACAGTGCATGGCCTAGCTTCTCTGGCTAGGCGTAACATTCTATCATCTCTTTGAAATTCATACTACCCTGATTTATCTAAAAATACAAATTCTCCTCACCTCACATTCTAAAATTTCAGCCATGTTTACGAAATTAGCATCTCAAACAAAGCTTCCTCTTGATGAGTCAAGCTTCCAGACCAGCTGTCTCTAACTCAATTAAAGCCCACACACGCGCACAAAAACTATTCATACCGCGCTATTAACTCACTTTTAAAACAAATCACAATAACATTATGAGAATTATTATACTGTTGTGATAGCTACAGTCCGTGTGTTGTAGTTACATCCACAGTGCTGTTTCGGAGGAAATTCCAGGATTTTGACCCAGCAACAGTGAAGTAACCACGGAAAAGTGCTATCTCAGGATAGTGTGTGGCTTGGAGGTGAAATTGCAGATGGTGGCCTTCCCATGATTTTGCTGCCCTTGCCCTTCGAGGTGGTAGAGCTGCGGGTTTGGAAAGTGCGATTGAAGAAGCCTTGGTGAGTTGCTGTAGTGCCTCTTGTACATATTGCTGCCACTGTACGTCAGTGGTGGGAAGAGTGCATGTGTATTGTGGTGAATGAGGTGCCAATCAAGCGGATTGCTATGCCCTGGGTGGTATCGAGCTTCTTGAGTGCTGTTGGAGCTGCTCTCATCCAGGCAAGTTGAGAGCATTCCATCACACTCCCGACTTGTGCCTTCAAGATGGTGGAGCAGCTTTGGGGAGTCAGGAGGTGAGTTACTCAACAGAATTCGCAGCCTCTGACCTCTGATCTTGCAGCCACTGCATTCAAGTGGATGGTGCAGTTCGATTCCTGGTCAATGGTAGCCCCCAGTGTGTTGATAGTGGGAGATTCTGAGGCAGAACTGCCATTGAATGTCAAGAACTGATGATTAGATTACTTCTTGTCGTGGATGGTCATTTCCTAAAATTAATAGCACGAATGTTATCTTCCACTTATCAGCCCAAGCCTGAATATTGTCTAGATATTGCTGTATATGTCCGGACTGCTTCACTATCCGATGAATGAATGGTGCTGAACATTGCACAACATCCACCAACATCCCCACTTCTAACCTTATGATGGAGGGAAGTTCATTGATGAAGCAACTGAAGATTGTTGGGCCAATGGCATTCCTCTGAAGAACTCCCTCAGTGATGTCCTGCAACTGAGCTGAGTGTCCTACAACAGCCACAACCACCTTCCTTTCTTTTAGGCCTGACTCCCCCTGATGGGGAGTTGTCCAGCTGATTCCCATTGATTTCAGTTTCGCTAGGGCTCCTTGTTGCCACACTGGGTCAAATGTTGCGTTGATGTCAACGGCAGTCACTCTCACCTCACCTCTTGAGTTCAGCTCTTGTGTCCATGTGTGGACAAAGGCTGCAATGATTTCAGTAGCTGAGTGGCCCAGACGGAGCCCAAACTGAGAGTCAGTGAGCAGGTTTTTGCTGGGTAAGTGCAGTAAGTGGTGATAGCACGGTCAACGACACTTTTCATCACTTTGTTCATGATGAAGAATAAACTAATGGAGCAGTATTAGGATGGGGTGGATTTGTTCTGCTTCTTCTGGACAGAACATGCCTCGGAATTTGTGCACATTGGCGTGTAGATGCCTCTTCTGTCTCTAGTTGGCAGCTAGTTCTGGAGCTCAAATCCAGCGATGTCCAACAAATCCAATTGGAGAGGTCAGGCGCAATCGGGCAGCGATTAAAATCACTTTCCGTTAAATTCACCCAGTTTTTTTTACATGTTTTAATGCAGTATTGATTGGCGACCGGATAAACAGAAAACAAGGGAGCAGCTCCATCATTTCTTTTCTTCCTATCGACATTTTTTCCCTCCGTTTCTCTTTTCTCTCCCGGGTCTAGAAAATAACGGGAATTCCAATTTCCTTTCCTTTTCCATCGATGGTTTCTCATTTCTAAACGATATTTTACATTCCAATCGAATCGATTTGTTATTTCTCATTGTTTTTCCGCACGTTTTGTTTTGTTGAATTCTCTCACGGTCTGGTTGATGACCAATGTTCCGTCTCACTGTCTGTTCTGGTGAAGATCAGCAGCACCATCCGCCTCGTCGCTTGAGGCTGCGCCTCGCCACTCATGTGGAATTAAATCAACTCGTCCTGTCAGTTGGCATTTTAAAACATATTAGAAGACTCATTACTTCGAAAATGGCTTAATGTTTAAGGCGTCTGTGTGATGGCCATGTTGATGCGATCCAATGATTAGATCTTCCGCTTATTCCGCGATGTTATATTTACAATGTGACGAAACATGTTGCACATGGTCTTGCAGTGTTTCACATCAGCCCATTCATAAAAATCCGTGACCTGATGTGATGGAAATGTAATTTGCCGAGAGAAACAACATTTTCAACAAGTACCTGGTGATGTAGTTAAAGAGTTGGTTTTAATTTTCCAAAATTCTCTAGATTCGGGGTAGGCTACATTAAGTTGTAAAATAGTTAATTTAACACCTGTATTCAAAAAGGCCGGGAGGCAGAAAGCAGGAAACAATATGCCAGTTAGCTTAACATCAATCGTAGTGAAATTTTTAGAAGCTAATATTAAAAACGTTATAACAGGGCACTTAGATGAATTCAAGGCAATCAGCAGGATCAACATGGTTTTGGGAAAAGGGGAATCATTTTTAACCAGTTTGTTGGATTTCTTTACTGTGAATAAAGGGAAATATTGGATGTACTATATTTAGATTTTCAGATGGCATTTGGGTCATCGGCATTGTGGAGACTAATCGCAGACTGGGTGACCATTTTACGGAACATTGTTGCTCAGTCCGCAAGCATGACCCCGCCTTCCGGTCACTTGCCATTTCAAATCACCATCTTGCTCTCAGGCTCACATTTCCGCTGTGGCCTGCTGCAATGCTCCAGTGAAGCCCAACGCAAATGGGAGGAACAGCATCTCATCTACTGGCAAGGCAATTTACAGCCTTCAGGACTTAACATTGAGTTCAAAGACCATGAATTCTAACCACCTCCCCCTACATGGTCATCTGTTACCTGTTCTCATAATTTGCCTTTGGAGAGCGCTGACCCTTGTTCTGCTGTTAACACGTTCTGTAATCTTACCTTTATGCCCCATATTAGCATTTACTGTAGTCTTTAACACGACATTTAACACTCCCCTTGTCTTGTGACCATGATATCCTTGTCAAGTCTCTGCTGAGGTCCCCACTATCCCTCACCTTCTGTTTTGCTCCATTGCTCCACCCGCTCTCTTCCACAGTATAAAATCCATCACATTTCTACCTCTCTTCAGCTCTGAAGAAGAGTCAAACGGAGCCGAAACTTTTCTCTCTCCACAGATGCTGCCTGGCCTGCTGAGCTTTTGAAGAAGTTTTTATTTCAAGTTTCCAGCACCTGCAGCATTTTAGTTTCATTTTAATGCACGATTCCTGGATTCCCAGCCATCGGAAATAGTTTCGCTCTCTGATGCTATCGCCTTAACATGACGGAAAATTCGATCAAATTACTCGTTAAATGGACAGAAGGACTTTCTTCAATGAGTGGTTTCAATGTTCCGTGGATTAATTTCTGGAATTTATGGAATAAATACAATCACATATTTATTCATATGGGACCAGTATCGGTTTTATTAGGCAGTGTAATGACCGCGTGGCCTAATGGTTAAGTCTTTTGACTTCGGTGTGCGTAATGCTATCAGAAGATTACAGGTTCGAGTCCTGCTGCGGTCGCTTTATACAGAAATCGATTGGAACTTTCTGAAAACCGTGGTCTTCCTCGTTAGTTGAAGATTCTGCTTCTTTTCCCAAACATTTCAGAGCTCTTTCTCAGAATGCAGTGTCTTGTTATTTTGTACAATCTTTGTATTTTGTTTCCAACTGGAACAAAAGGCTTTGCCTCAACCCATTTCATGGGTTTAATAAAATGCTTTGGAAAAAATTCCAATCTCTCCGTGAAGCGGCTCAAACATAAGCTAAACGCGCTGCTTTGGCGTACAACAGGGCTGGACCACAAAGTCACTGTGTTCCTCATCTTGAATCCCAGATTAATCTCCATGGACAAAAGCAAAATACTGCGGATGCTGGAAATCTGAAACCTTCGGTATGTCCGCAAGCATGACCCAGACCTCCCTGCCGCTTGCTATTTCAACACACCACCCTGCTCTCAAGCCCACATGTCGGTCCTTGGCCTGCTGCAATGTTCCAGTGAAGCTCAACGCAAACTGGAGGAACAGCACCTCATCTTCCGATTAGGCACTCTACAACCTTCCAGACTTAATGTTGCGTTCAACAAATTCAGATCATGAACTCTCTCCTCTATCCCCACCCCCTTTCCGATCCTCCTTTTTCCAAATTTATATTTTTAAAATATATTTTTATTTTCCCACCTAGTTTTAAATTTATTTCGATCAATCGTTTTATCTCCACCTTTTAGCCCATTTGGATACCTTAGCCCCACCCCACCCCCGCTGGGGCTATCTGCCACTTGTTTATCCTGCTTTCTACCCTAATGTCACCATTAGCACACTCCTTAGATAATATCAGCACCGTTAACACCACTTTTCCCTTTTGTCTATGACATCTTTGGCAATCTCTTCTTTGCCTCCACCTATCACTGGCCCTCTATCCAGCTCCACCTGTCCCACCCCCCCGTCAACCAGCTTATATTTCACCACATTTCTATATTTCTTTAGTTCTGATGAAGAGTCATTCGGACTCGAGGCGTTAATTGTGTTCCTCTCAGCAGATGCTGTCAGAGTTGCTGAGTTTTTCCAGCTATTTTTATTTTTGTTTCTAATCTCCGTGGACACGTGTTTAAATCCCGCGATGGTAGCTGATGGAATTCAAACTCAATTAGGTAGTAAATATGGAATTGTGATCTCATATTAGTAATGGCGACCATAAAACTATAGTCAATTGTTCTCAAAACAAATCAATTTCATCAAAGCGCTTGAGATACAGAAGTCTGCCGCCCTGTCGGTGTCTGGCCCGCATGTAACTCCCCACCCACAGCAATATTATTCCCTTAACTGCTCTCTGAATTAGCCGAGGAAGCCACACAGTTCAAGGGCAAATAGGGAAGAGCAAAAAAATGCTGGCCCTGCAGGCGACGCCCACATCTCATCCAAAGAAGTATAATTAAGAAATAAAGAAATTCCTGGTGGACAGAGACGGAAGGAGTGACAGGTTGGGTCTTTTTTCTCTTATAACGACAAACGTTACGATCCCAGCTGATGTTACTGCTGGGTAAGTCAGATCCAGGGTGGAACTTTATATGATAGATCGTATACGTTTTTTGCTAAGAAACGTGAAGGATGGTTACTGAACAGAATCACAGGGGTCTGCTGATGAAATTTTAACACAATAATAAAACATTTATTAAGGAAGGAAAGGCAAAGTACGTTACACCGATCCTTCATCCAAACTATACCTTAACTGATATACACAAATTCATAAAGATAACAGAAACTACAAAAATATCTTATGCTCTAACGTTCGCGGCAAGTGTACAGTCCATGTAGCTGAATGAGTGAGCTGCAGTCGGACATACCACACTCCGAAACCAAGTTTCGAGGGATTTCTCGTTAATCCCCCAGTTGCTCATCGGACTGTGAGGCAACTGGTCTCAATGAAACTCTGTCTTTCTGACAAGGGTTTCCAATCTTCACATTCGAAGATCTCGCTTTGGTATTCTGTCCCAAACGACGCTTTCTCTCAGATACCTTCAAGAAGGATCCACCTCCAGGGTTTCAGCCTCTCTTTCCAAGGTTCTTTTCTCCTGGATCTATCCGCACATTCAAACTTCACCTTCCACATGGACACTATCCGGTATTAGGCCCCGCCAAACAGAACAACATTGCTGCAAAGGTCCATAATAAGGGCCAACATTTGGCTGTCTACGCAGATTTTCTGGCGTCTTGCAAGGCCCAGCTCGTTCTAAGTCTGCTCCGCGCGGCTCTGACTCTGCTCCTCAATCTTCACTGAACAGGATCTGTTTCAGATTCCTGTCCTCATCCTTCAACTTCCTGAGACCTCTTTCTGTACCAGTCCCTGGTTTGGGACTGCTCCTTTGTTTTGGGACCTACTCCATGTAACTCCTCTCTGTCCAGCTTTTTCTGGCACTTTTTTTATCAGAATGGAACTCTCTTCTCAGTCACCTGCGCCCCTTTTCACGCTGTTTTGCTTTTGGACCTTCTTTTACTTCTGCGCAGGCGCAGAAGTAACTTCTAACCTGGAAAAAAGGAAACGAATTGCGCATGTGTGCAAGGCCGTGTCTCGGCCTGAAGTCGAGAAAATGAGCCGACCAGCACATGCGCACTGCCAACAACGTCGCTAAAAGAACAACCTGCGCATGTGCGACCATTTCAGAACTAGACTATGCGACCCCTTGGGAACTGTAGTTCTCAGTCTCCGAGGGCTCGATCTCCATTTTGAAAGATAAATTTTAGCTTGTTCCTTTTTGGGTTCATCACAGGTTTCAGTTCCCTCCAGATTAAGTTTTACTTTCTGAAAAGGGGGTGGAATAATTAACTTTAAGAAGCAACGTGTACAGACTGGGTGATAATTTGATAACCTGTTCAGTCCAAGATTATGAAAATTGAAACATAGGAACAGAAGTAAACTATTCTTCCCTCATGCCTGCCCTGCCTTTTAATGAACTCACGACTGGCCTGTATTTTAGCTCAATCTATCTCTCTCGCTCTAATTTTAATGTTGTGTATCTTTGGCCTGGCTTCCCCCCAACAGACGTCATGTTCTCTACTTATCTACCCTGTCAAATCATTGAATCATCATAAACATTTCAGGCAGATTACCCCTTAATCTTCGAATTTCAAGGCATTACAAGACTAGGTTTTGCAATCTGTCCTCACCATTTGAGTGTGGCAACACAGCTGCACCCACTTCTCACTCTTCCTCAAGTTTTGTTGTCCAGAATTCATCGCAATGATCTGAATGGGGTCTAAACAGTATCTTACATAACTGTAGAATGAGTTCAATCGGTTGTATTCTATTAGCCATGTTTTTTTCACCTTCCTGTCCAATAGCTTGTAATGATGTCTGTACATGGCTCCCTGTTCTTCCACAGATGCTACCATCTCACCACAAAAATAACACCCTGCTCTAAGTATCATATGTTTATTTCAAAGGGCCCTAAATTTAATCTTATTTTGCTAAAACTTGCTCACTCACTTAACTTATCAAGTAAATACTAAATTAAATGTGTTCCCTAATGATAATCTTGTTTTTCTGCTCCATCACCATTATTTCTTTCTGTTGCTTTCAGCTGGTGTAAATCCAGAGAATGGAAGGGAGGGAGGAAAATATCTTGCTGCCTTTCATGAATCCTATTTTATCATCATTTCAGTAAAATTTGAGTGCAAAACTGTAACTCTCAATCTCAGTGTTTTTATGGCCTGAACAGACCCGGAATCTCCAGTGAGATATTAACAAGGATAGGATTCCAGGCCTATTTGATTCAAAATGTTAGCAAACAGGAAGAAGCAATTAATTGATAATATCCACAAACTAGCAACAAGGATCCAAATCAGAATGGATCATCGGTCCTTCACCTTAAACTCTCTATCACCTCGTCACCTGTCTGAGTTTCAGAACACAGTCTTATACTCTTTTTCCATCCAGGACCGTTGACAAGAAGGTTCTGAATAGGCAGGCAGGTGTGCAATGTTGGACATTCAGCTTCTGTGAGCAAAATAACCTTCCATCACATCAGGTCAAGGATTGGTTTTTAATTTACAAACGTGAAACATTTCCTGACAAATTTATTTCGGACAAAAGCAAAACTCTGCTGATTATGTTGAATTTGTTCATTGGTTACCTAACATTCAGGCAATGGAAAAATATGGAATAATGTGTATAAGAAAAACATATGCCTGGGATCAATTTAAATACCTGCACTAAATCTCCCCTTAACACTCTCTGTTGTAAGAAGAACATCCCTAGTTGTTGTTTCTTTGTCCATCCACATCCGGAATCCCTCACCGCTGATACCATTCCAGTAAATCCCCACTGTACGCTCTCCAAGGCCTTGCCGTCTTTCCTAAAACTTGTCCCTAGCCCTCACCAGGATTTTATAATCCACATTATAACCTGACATGCCTCCAATTCTTTGAATTACGTCTATCTGCATTATTTAGATAAACTAAGATTACAATACATTTTCGATCACGATTGAGCTTTTTCAATGTTAATTTCCTAAAAGATTTAGAGGAAATAGACTTAAAATCTCTCGAAATAAACCTTCGTGAAAATCTGCAATCAATTCACGGACAACCCTCCATTCCACTTATTGCTACTTTTGTTTCCGCTAACTCTACATCTTTACCACAAAGGCCTCTTGAAACCATCTTCAAGAAAGGTTCTCACTTTTTCCATCGACAATTTGCAAATGTTTTTGTTGTTCCCATAAATCTTGTGAAAGAAGAGGCCCGAGCAGGATTGGCTGCAATGAATGTTAATAAGTCACGAGGTCCAGATGTGATGCAGCTGACGATGCTGTCGGATGCAACAGCGGAAATCCTGAAGGTACTGGCCAGAATCTTCCGAACACTGTTTGTTATTTTTAATGGACAGCTACACACCACTTGTTTATTACAGGAAACAAAAATGAATAAAAGTGCATCAGAGATGAGCGGATTCTAACGTCCTACATCTCCAGATTTTTTATTTGGTAATGAACAACCCATCCTCGATGTCAGATTTTTGCATTAAGAATGAGAACCCCGCCTCCAGGGAACACAGCACCGATACCTCCAAGATCAGATTTGCAACCTTGAAACTCAGTGAAAGGCTTTCACACTCCCCTCGGGAACTATGGCAGAGTGTGTGGAGTCACCTCAGAACCCACAGCCCCGGAGTGGAAGGAAGTCATTCTCAGCCACGAGGTACCGTCTAAGACAGGAGACTAAATTCTTTTGTGAGTGTCTCTGGGTGATGAACTGATGGTGCTCGGAGCTCTCAGCGTTTACTCATTTATTTCACAGGAGTTATTCAGTTTTGACGTTGATTGGTTCTCTGGTGTCGATTCCTCGTATTCTTCGCCCGATTTTCTGTCCAATGAAGCTCTCTCAGCAGAATTCTCATTAACGCCTTGTCTTTTCCTCGCAGCGTTTCAATCACGATGTTTTTTGAACTATATTATTAAAGGCTTGCAGCAGCCAGCTTCCAGGAACAGCAATGTGATGAAGGCAGGATAATCTGTTTTGAAGTGATGTTAATTGAGGGACAAATGTTGGCTCCGACACGATGGAATAACTCCCGTGCCACTGTCCGAAATTGTGCCATGGGAATTTTAATTGTGCAGGCAGATGGCACCTCAGTTTGCCATAGCATCTCAAAACTGGCAACTGTAACAGTGAAACTTTGGCTCAGCGCGGCACTGAAGTGTCTGCCAGACTTTCTGCTCAGAATTCTGGAGATATTTTGAACTCACAACCCTCTGCCTGTAAAAACTTGAGAGCAACTGACTGAATCATAGTTCACAGAATAGTGCAAAGACAGGGGACATTGTACTCTGAGAGCAGAAGCAGCACTAGATTGTTATTTGGAGAGGTGTTACAGAGAATGAGAGATTAACACTCACAGTTGAAAGAGGTGGACTTTTTAGCAGGGCAGGGAGAGAGAGGTTGCAGTAATTTCGATTCGAGTGTTGATATCAGAAAACGTTAGCTTTGTTTTAAAGATTGGATGTGATAAGGCGTCAGAGGCTGAGAGAAATTAATGATAACAACTCTTATCAGTCGGATCCACATAGGGAGGCAGTGATGATTTCTGATTCCCACATTTGCCCCAGGAATGGAGCAGACAGCATTACAACATTGAGAAGTTCAACGAAACAAGGAGGGAAACTCTTCAATCGACTGTCTTTGAAGACAATGGGCAACACCTGCTGTGGTGTGTGAGCTTTATTCTGAGGTATGCCGACATCACATCTCCACCGACTGGAAGAGGTTATATTTTATCATCACAGGCCACGTGAGTTAGTAATGGCAGAACGAGCAGTTTCTCAGTGTTTCCAACTCCTTGACCTTCTCGAAGAGTTAAATTGTTTACCACGATGTACTGTAATACCCACAGAGGGGTAACAATGATATATGACAATATCCAGTAATAAACCACATTTAAAACCGAGATCCAATCTTCCCCACTCGGAGGGATGTGAACAATCTAACCAGGCTATTTACAGCAAGAGAATAGGAGTTTTACCCAGAGTCCTGGGATCAATAATAATCCCTCATCCAGAATCACTGAAACAGGTTATCCAAATATTGATCAGGTTCCTGCCTGTGGGATCCTGCTGTGCACATTCAAGCACGAATCTCAATTACCAAGACGCCCCATCAGCCCCCTTGCCCAAAATACCCACCCATTGGCTGTGAGGTTTTGGATCTTTCTGCGGTTGCAAAATGTGCTGGCGAAATGCAAGTTCCCCCTGATTCCCGCCCTCCCTCTAGCTCCCTCCCTCTTTTCCTCCGTCGCTCTCTTCCTCGTTCTGACAGATGCTGTCCCCCACAACCCCTTCCATTTTCTCTCCCGTTTCTATTCCTCCAGTCGCCAACCCTTCAGTCCCCTCAACCCCGAAATAACCTTCCTTCTCTCTAATCTCATTCCCTTTCCCTGGGATCTGTCCTCTCCCCAGGCTCCCACTGACCCCGGGCTCGGGGACTCTCAGGCCGGCACGGGCTCTTTAACCGGCTCCATTCACAGGAAAAGTAACTTCAGTTTCCACAAAAACATCCGCTCTCTCTCAAATCCCAAAACTGAAATTCAGGCTGCCCGTTAATGTGAAGAGGCGGGTGTCGGGCTGCGGTTTTCGCTCCTGCTGTTTAATGCAGGTCGCTATAACTGGATACCGTGAGCAGAAAGAAATTGCTGCTGTTTTTAGACATTTGTTTTAACTGAACTCACTGTCGCTCTGCTTTAAAAGGACGAGTTTGAATCTCCTGACTTATGGATAAAATAAAGTCGGGCGATTATAGCTTACATAACCAACTCTAGCTAACGGAACTAAGCAGCTATATGGACGGAAGCGGCTGCGGATTTAAACCCCATGATGGACACTTTGTGTTTTACTTCTCATACTGGGTAACGGAACAATTGCAAAAACAGTAGATACCCCACATCGCTGAAACATTGTTCCAATGTAAAATGAAAACTGAACCGGAAAATCGGAAGGGATGACTTTCATCATGGTTTTGAAATTCAACATTTCGGTGGAATCCAGACACAATGAACTTTGTGCCCAGACAAAAGCTTCAAGTACAGTGAAGAGCCATGAGCCTGACGTGATTTGAACACGCAACCTTCTGATCTGGAGTCAGACGCGCTACCGTTGCGCCACAAGCCCAGCTGTAAAAAGACAGCTGTTGCTTGTCCTAGATTCACTTCCTTAGACCTTGATCATATTCAGTGCATTGAAAATCAAACAGGGATCATGAAAGGGAACATGATTTTCCCTCCATTCCTCGTTGCCTTCTTTGCTTTCTGTGGATTTACATCACAAGGACGAGTAGCAAGAAAAGCAAAGAACGTGAGAGCAAACGCAGAACAATAAGCCGTGGGAGAAGTTTATTTTCAAATTTCATAAATAATTTAAATGAGTGAGAAATACTTTGGCAGTTGGATTCACAATGAACCATAATCTGACTGAGGCCACGAATGCACGAGTTTCGTTTCGTTTTGTTTTTAATTGGTGAGATGTTGCCAACTATGGAGGAGCAGAGGCCCAAATTATACAACTGAAAGTTAGCGGACAGGTAGAAAGAAATAACGATGCAGGGTTTCAAGGAATCACATCATCACACAGTGCAGAAGAGACCCTTCAGCACATCGTGTCTACACCGACACGTGAGAAACACATGACCTACCTACCTACCTAATCCCATTTACCAGCACTTGGCCCACAGACGTGAACGTTATGACGTGCCAAGTGCTCATCCTGGTACTTTTTAAGGGATGTGAGGCAACCCGCCTCCACCACCCTCCAAGGCAGCGCATTCCAGACCGTCACCACCCTTTGGGTAAAAAGGTTTTTCCTCAAATGCCCCCAAAACTTCCTGCCCCTCACCTTCAACTCATTGCCCCCTCGTGACTCACCCTTCAACTGAGGGGAACAACTGCTACCTATCCACCCTATCCATGCCCCTCAAAATCTTGTACACCTCGATCAGGTCGCCCCTCAGTCTTCTCTGCTCCAACGAAAACAACCTAAGTCTATCCAACCTCTCTTCTTAACTAAAAGGTTTCATCCCAGTCAACATCCTGGTGAATCTCCTCTGCACCCCCTCCAGTGCAATGACATCCTTCCTATAATGTGGCGACCAGAACTGCTCACAGTACTCCAGCTGTGGCCTCACCAAGGTTCTATACAACTCCAACATGACCTCCCTACTTTTTTAATCTATGCTTCGATTGATAAAAGCAAGTATCCCATATGCCTTTTTCACCACCCCACTAACATGCCCCTCCGCCTTCAAAGATTTATAGACACACACTCCAAGGCCCCTTTGTTCCTCAGGGCTTCCTATTGTCATGCCGTTCATTGAATACTTCCTTGTCAAATGACTCCTACCAAAATGTAACACCTCACATTTTTCAGCGTTAAATTCCATCTGCCACTTATCTGCCCATTTGATCATCCCGCATATATCTTCCTGTAGCCTAAGACACTGAACCTCACTGTTAACCACCCGGCCAATCGATGTGTCGTCCGTAAACTTACTAATCCTACCCCCCACATAGTCATCTATGACGTTCATATACATGACGAATAATAGGGGACCCAGCACAGATTTTTGAAAGATCATTAAAGAATTATCCAGCACGGACTCGGTTGTTCACTTCAAAGCAAAAATGAAAATGCTGGAAACACTCAGCCCATCAGGCATTAACTGTGGAGAGAGATTTTTTAAAATGTTAATGTTTCAAGTTTGTGAACTTATCAGAACTTTTGTATTCGGTAAATAACAATTCGATGTCACACATCAACAATTCCCTGTTTGAGCATCAACATCCGGAATACATTGTCGGTCCCGCTCTCTGGAATCCCCCGCTCCATGTTTGGTCCCAAACTGTAAAGAGGTCAGGAGCCTCCTGGTTCCGATGAAAGTAAACTGGCGCCATCAGGTTGGGCAACACAATAAATAATATAGATGAGATCAGAGAGATTTGCATGTCGGAAGTGTGAGCTCATCAACTTAAGACCTCGGAAAGATGTATCAGACGATTGTGTATCTGGTGAGAAGCTGGTGACCCTGGAGGAACTGAGAGGCTGGGGTTCCAAATACAGAAATCACCAAGCACAATGAACAATTACCACGTTTTCTAAAGCCTATTTCAGTAACAAGAAGTAATTTATAGTTTACATCGACTGCAATTTGCACGTCAATTCATGTTAAGTTGAATAAACGGCATCCGGGATCCTGTTTTTTTTTTCAGTAGAAGCATCAAGTACAAAAGCAAGGCAGCTGTGCAGAATCTTTAAAAAAAACATTGGTTCGGTCTCAACTGGAATATTGTGCCCAACAATGATTATCAAAATTAAAAAGAATGTGGCGACATTGGAAACATTTACAAGAATGAATTCATTGTTGAGGAACTTGAATGAGATGAATAGATTGGAAAAACAAACCTGCGGCTGTTCTCAGAGAAGAAAATGTTGAGAGGAGTTTAGATGGGGATTTTCAAAATCATAAGATGTCTGGGCAGAGTAATAGAGAGAAACTGTTTCCATTGTCGGGAGGGCCGAGAATCAGAGCGCACCAATTCAAGATGATTGGCAAGATATACACAATTGGACCTGAGGAAGAACTTCGTTTAAGATAGCGTGTGGTTAGGATCTGGAATGCTCTACCTGAGAGGCAGTTTCGACAATGGCTTTCAGAGGAGATTCCATAATTTTCTGAAGAGAGTAATTTAGAGGCTACAGAGGCATTGAATAACTGAGTTTCCCTGCAGAGAACCAGAACAGGGAACAAGGGCCAAGTGCTCACCCTCTATGCTGCCATCATTTTGTGTCTCTCTAACGCCAGGAATGAAGCCAGGGATATTTTCGCGTAAAGTGATGGTGAGCATTAGTCTATCAAAAGTACTGGGAAGTTCGGAAGGAGAGAGTAACTGATCCTGCATCCCTCACCCTAATACAAGAATGTAAGATTGTGGAAATAGTCAGCAACTCAAGCAACATCTGTGGAGAGAGAAACTGTGTTTTGTGCAGTGATAGTAGGAGCCTCGGCATCCTCAATGTGTGGGTGTAGAAGAGAGCACGTTGGGCTACTGCTGGGTCAGTGATATTTTTTGTAAGAGGCAGCGGAAGGGAAGTTTTGAGAGCTTTTCGTACGGGCAGAAGTGATACCGTTTAAAGTGAACAGACAGTTTCACAATCAACACTAATGTAGTTGACAGGACAGATCCACTCAGCCGTCAGTAACTTGACAGAGGATGTCATTGTCTAACAGTTATCGTACTCACTTTCACAGGCGAAAGTTTCCCGGATGGAAATGTTCTGCTTCACCCTGTTAAGGGCGAGCAAGCCGTGGGCGACCTCATCCCCCTGTCGAAAGGGTTGCAGTGGCTGCTCCCCTATTCTTAACTGAAGTTAATTTTACTTCACTGAGGAGAAAAATGACCCACAGTGTAGACCATTTCATCATTTCATCTCTTTTAAACGCAGGAATCATGAAATCCTCCAGGCTAAAGATCTGAAATGTAGCTCAGCCATCTATTTGGTGGCTGACAGTAGAAAGCCTTTCCTGTCTAGATCCGCGATTACAGCTGGTTGGAACCTAAAGATTGCTACAATTGCTGGTAGATTATTGTTGGGCGTGAGCATTAAAGGTTATGAGACTAGGGCTGGCAGATCGATTTGATGTAGAAATCAGTCATGATCTAAATGAAAGGTGGAACTGATTGGAGGAGCTGAATGTCTTCATATTGATTCACTGCAATGAAATGCACCTCAGTGTTCAGGGTGACCAATGTGTATTGGCTGTTCTATTGTGACAACGGATGAAAAGCCAATTGTCCGAAAGTGAGAAGATGCAATTTGATGTTTTTTCACCCTCTTCTGTTTAATAGCAACATTCGGAATATTTCCCCGGTGCCGCTCTCTGTAATCAACCGCTCCGTGTTTGGACCAAAGCTGTAATGAGGGCAGGAGCCTCCTGGTTCTTGCGGAAGTAAACTGGCGCCATCAAGTTGGGTGAAGCTGTAGATAATGCAGCTGCGATCAGATAGGTTTCCATGTAGGAAATGTGAAATTGTTCGCTTAAGGCTTAAAGAAGATGCATCAGATTATTTTTGTGTCTGGGTCTGTTCCCCTTAGAGAAGGGGATGCTGAGAGGAATGTACTGAGCGGTGATCATCTGAAAGCCTGTTTGCTGCTAGATGAGGAATTTGGGAACATAGGAAGATAAGTACACTTTTCTTCCATCAATCGTGTTCAACTCATGACTGGTCCCTATTTTCACTTCATCTATCCACTGTGGTTTCATAATACTTTAATATCTTACATCTTATTAACAATAAAAACTTGTACCCAGTTTCAGTATCGGAAACTTTCAGCTGATCCTAAGCTTCAGTAGCAATTTTCAGAAGGTTCCACATTTTTACGAAATTTTGTGTGAAGAAGTGTTTCCTGACGTCACCCTTGAACGGCTTAGCTGAAATTGAATGTTATGTCCTCTTGTTTTGGAATCCCCAAAACAGGGAAAATTGTTTCTCTGTATCTAAACTATCAAGTCCCTTAATCACCTCACATGCCTTAATTCGACAACCTGAACAAAACAAAGGCAGGAACCTGGGTTTTATAAATAGAAGCGTCGAGTACAAAAGCAAGGCATCAATGGAGAATCTTTATAAACATTGAAATAGAAAGAGACTGGAGGCGACAGACATGGACACGGCTGGATGAATGGCCTCCTCCTGTACTATAACCATTCTATGATGCTACGATTCCAACCTACCCCAATTCTTTTAGCCTTTTAGAAACATAGAGGAAGGAGTAGGCCATTCGGCCTTTCGAACCAGCTCCGCCATTCAATATCGTCATGGCTGATTCTCTATCTCAACGCCACACTCTCACTCTGTCCCCATGCCCCTTGATGCCTTTCGAGTTTAGAAATCCATTTCTTTCATAAACATATTCACTGACGTGGCCTCTGTGGTAGAGAATTCCACAGCTTTACCACCATCTGAGTGAAGACGTTTCTCCTCATCTCAGTCCTAAATGGCCTATCCCATATCATGAGATTCTTACCCCTTGTTCTGGACCTCCTAGCAAGGAGAAATATCAACTATACATCCAGTCTGTCCAGCCCTGTCAGAAATGTTTCTGTTTCAATGAGATCCACCCTTATTCTTCTAAACTCTAGTGAATACAGGGCTAGTCGGCCCAATTTTTCCTCATATGACAATCCTGCCATCCCTAGAATCAGTCTGGTGGACTTTTGGTGCACTCCCTCTATGGCAAATATATCTTTTCTTCGGTAAGGAGACCAAAACTGCACGCAATACTACAGGAGTGTCCTCACCAAGGCCCTGCACTGCTGCAGCAAGACATCCTTTCTACTGTGCTCAAGAGACCTTGCAATGAAGGCCAATATACCATGTGCTTTCTTAATTGCTTGCTGGATCTCCGTGCTTGTTTTCAGTGTTTGGTGTACAAGGCCACCCAGGTCCATTTGAACATCAACATTTGCCAATGTATCAACATTGAAATAAAACTCTGCCATTGTGTTTATCCTACCAAAGTGGATAACTTCAACACTTTTCCACCTTATACTGCATCTACCATGTATTTTGTCACTTACTCAACTTCCATAAATCGCCTTAAAGCCTCTTAACATCCTCCTCACCAATCACATTTCGACGAAGTTCATTGTCAGATAACATGGAAATATTACATTTGATTCCCTCATCCAAGTCAATGAAATATATTGTGAAAAAGTGGGACCCAAGCACTGATCCCTGTGGTACCCTACTTGTCACTGTCTGCCATTCCGAAAAATACGCATTTGTTCCTACTCTCTGTTTCCTGTCTGCCAACCAATTCTCAATCCACACCAATATATTACCCCAACGCCATGTGCTTAAATTTTGCACACAGACCTCTTAATTGCACACGAAGTGGTTGATAAAAGCGACGATTCTGGTGGGATTCGAACCCACGCGTGCAAAGCACAATAGATTAGCAGTCCATCGCCTTAACCTCTCGACCACCTCGTCACGCGACTTCGATCTATTAAACCTCCTTCTATGCTTTTTGCATTCATGATCTGTTGGAATAAATGATCCTCTTTCGTACAGGTCCTGAATATTCGGCCAGGTGTCTAAAGATGGAAATGTATTTTCTGTCAATAAAATGCATTTCCACCACATCAGATCAGATGTTGTTGTAAATGGGCTGATGTGAATCGTTTCAACACTTCAACCTGATATCCAACATGTTTCTCCACAGTGTGAAAACCCACCGCGGAAAGACCGGAACATACAAGCATTTGGCAGCAAGAAGAAACCCTTCCCAGCTCACTGCCAGTGCCCGATCACAGCTAAAGTGTGGGAAATGAAAATAAATCTTTGGAGATCTCAGCTCTGCTTGGCCTTTCAGTCAAGATTTTCACTGAGTTCAATCAGCCTCCCACCTGAATCCAGAAATAGACAGTTCCCTTATTTGATGCATTCGGATAATTTCAGAGTCCCATAATACGGAGAAACGTTCTTTAAACCCTGTGTTCATTTTCTTCACGTGTGTTGAGGTGATGCATTCTCTGCAATGACTTCCCGGGTGTTCAAACTTGGTCCTGATTTCCGGAACGGCCACCACCACGAGCGCGAAAAAATACTGCATTAAAATGCTTGCTGGGCTCGTCCTGGAGATGAAAGCGGGACCTCTTGCATTCGAACTCATTGAATAGCCCAAAGCGAGAATCGAAGCCCAAGAACAACGAGCCAACTGCACGATAAACTGCTCTCAATGGATCCTTCCATTGCCAACCACAGTGTATCAACCAAAAGCGAATTCCTGTTAATGCTGGAAATCTTTTAGAATGTATTGGAACCCCCAGGGACGACTCCAACCAGTGGAGAGTTTCCCGCCTCATTTCTATTCACTTCAGTTTTGCGAGTGTTCCTTGATGCCACACTCGGTCAAAAGCTTCTTTGGACTCAAGCGCAGTCACTTGAACCTCAGGTATTAAGTTCAGCTGCTTCCTCCATGTTTGGACCAAGGCTGCAATGAGGTCAGGAGCTGAGTAACCCTGGCAGATACCAAACTGAGCTTCAGTGAGCGGGTTATTGCTGAGTAAGTGCCACTGGATCGCGCTGTCGAAGAAATTTCCACCCACTTTCTTGATCAACGAGAGGAGACTGATCGGGCGGTTTTCGCCGGTTGGGTTTTCCTGTTTTTTGTGGACAAGACATACCTGAGCAATTTTTCTCATTGTCGGGTAGATGCCAGTACTGGAACAGTTTGGCGAGCAGCGAGGCTATTTCTGGAGCACAGGTTTTCAGTGCTGCTGCACGAATGGTGTCAGGGCCCAAAGCCTTTGCAGTTACCCGTGCCTTCAGCCATTTCTTGACTTCACTTGGAGTGAATGGAGCTTGCTGAAGACTGACATCTGTGGTGCAATTCCCCAACTTTGTGCAAAAGCGGAACTGAGGGAATCACATTTGTGGCTCTATGAAACTCACCTGCTAAGCAGTGAAAGGTGACATTATTTATCACAAGCGGGTCCCATTAATTCAGATAAAGGTTTGCTGCAAAAGTAGCCATGACCATGTGCGATACACACACGGTTTTCTGATCTACAGTTAGATCTGCACCCGCTGTGACGCTTACATACCCGTCAGTTGAGAAGCTGGAGGCGCTATCTGGTTGAGGTAATTGAGATGATTAATAGGTTTTAATGTGGAGATACAATTTCATCTTTTGGGGGAATACAGAACAAATGTATGTAACCCTAAACTTAGAGTTAAGACATTTAACGGTGACGTCAGCAAACAATTCACTCAAAGGATGAAAAAGGCGGTTTGAGGACAATTCCAGTGTAGCGATTGGCCGAGAGATTATGACAATGAACTGATGCTTAGTTGGGCTTTGGACCCCATCTTTGTCAAGAAAAAAATCGAAATCTGGAGGGAACTGAAAAGATGTGATGGCTGTCCTTTGTCATTATGGGATCATGTTCTCTAATGTAAGCGGAGGACAGTAGGTGACTGTAAAACTGGTATCCTGGTCGCTGTTTAAATTCTGGCTCGAAGCATCATTTCCGTCAGCTGAAATAGTTCAGTTGGGAGAGCGTTAAACTAATGATCTAAAGGTCACTTGTTCAATACTCTGTTCCGGCAAAGAGTTGCCAGTCGAGACGCCTGAGCATCTCCGGTTTCATGTTTCCCGGTTGCTGAGTGAAGGTGTCTGTCTCTTTTGGGGAGACGCAATCCCATTTCTGAGGGCAGCGGATACTTGCCCTCCCCTCTCTGTGCCCGCTGGTCCACGTTACTGGAATAAAGATCGGTTTAACTTTTAAAAAAATATGAAAAAGCGCTGGGAAACTCATCCCCCATTAAACTATCATAACCAACCTGCAACTCTCAGGTGGTGCAGAGGTCGATAGATCGAACCCATCCTCTGCCATTTATATTGGCACAGCAAAAATTAGTCCCTAGGAAGAAGAAGCATACGAGCTAAAGAGAAAGCATACAATGCGGCGAAGAGCAATGGGAAGCCAAGGGATTGGGAAGCCTACAAAGACCAACAGAGGACAACTAAAAAAGAAATAAGGAGGGAGAAGATTAAATATTAGGGTAAAATAGCCAGTAATATAATAGAAGATTGCACGGGTGTTTTTAGATATATAAAGGGTAAGAGAGAGGCAAAAGTGGACATTGGGCCGCTGGAAAATGGCACTGGAGAAGTAGTAGTGGGGAACAAAGAAATGGCGGAGGAACTGAATAGGTACTTTGCGTCAGTCTTGACGGTGGAAGACACAAGTAACATCCCCAAAGTTCAAGAGAGTCGGGGGGCAGAGGTGAGTATGGTGGCCATTTCCAAGGAGAAGATGCTAGGAAAACTGAAAGGTCTGAAGGTGGATAAATCACCTGGACCAAATGGATTACACCCCAGAGTTCTGAAGGAGATAGCTGAAGAGAAAGTGGAGGCGTCAGTGGTGATCTTTCAGGAATCGCTGGAGTAAGGGAGGGTCCCAGAGGACTGGAAAATCGCTATTGTAACCCCGCTGTTTAAGAAGGGAGTGAGACACAAGCCGATGAGCCTGACTTCGGTTGTTGGTAAGATTTTAGAGTCCGTTATTAAGGATGAGATTTCAGAATACTTGGAAGTACATGGTAAATTAGGGCAAAGTTAGCATGGTTTCATCAAGGGGAGGTCATGCCTGACAAATCTGTTAGAATTCTTTGAGGAGGTAACGAGTAGGTTAGACAAAGGAGAGCCAATGGATGTTATCTACTTGGACTTCCAGAAGGCCTTTGAAAAGGTGCCGCACAGGAGGCTGCTCAGTAAGATTAGAGCTCATGGTGTTAGAGGAAAGGTACTAGCATGGATAGAAGGTTGGCTGTCTGGCAGGAGGCAGAGAGATGGGATAAGGGGGTCCTTCTCAGGATGGCAGCCAGTGATGAGTGGAGTTCCGGAGGGGTCAGTGTTGGGACCACAACTTTTCACTTTATACGCTAATGATCTAGATGATGGAACTGAGGACATTTTGGCAAAGTTTGCAGATGATACAAAGATAGATGGACGGACAGGTCGCATTGAGGAGGCTGGGAGGCTGCAGAATGATTTAGACAGGTTAGGAGAATGGGCAAAGAAGTGGCAGATAGAATACAATGTGGGGAAGTGTGAGGTCATGCACTTTGGTAGGAAGAATAGAGGCATAGCCTATTTTCTAAATGGGGAGAGAATTCAGAAATCTGGAGTGCAAAGGGACTTGGGAGTCCTATTCAAGGATTCTCTTAAGCTTAACTTTCAGGTTGAGTCGGTAGTTAGGAAGGCAAATGCAATGTTGGCATTTATTTCGAGAAGACTAGGTTATAAATGCAGGAATGTGCTGCTGAGGCTTTATAAGGCTCTGGTCAGACCACATTTAGAATATTGTGAGCAATTTTGGGACCCGTATCTCAGGAAGGATGTACTGGCCCTGGAGAGGGTTCAGAGGAGGTTCACGAGAACGATCCCAGGAATGAAAGGTTTAACATATGAGGAACGTTTGAGAACTCTGGGTTTGTACTCGATGGAGGTTATAAGGATGAGGGCGGGTCTGATTGAAACTAACAGAATACTGGAAGGCCTGGATAGAGTGGACGTGGTTAAGATGTTTCCATTAGTGGGAGAGACTAGGACCCGAGGGCACAGCCTCAGAGTAAAGGGAAGACCTTTTAAAACAAAGATGAGGAGAAACGTCTTTAGTCAGAGAGTGGTGAATCTATGGAATTCATTGCCACAGATGGCTGTGGAGGCCAGGTCATTGTGTGTATTTAAGACCGGCATAGATAGGTTCTTGATTGGTAAGGGGACCAAATGTTACCGGGAGAAGGCGGGAGAATGGGGTTGAGAAACTTATCAGCCATGATTGAATGTTGGAACAGATTCGATGGGCCGAATGGCCTAATTTCTGCTCCTATGTCTTATGGTCCTATGGTTATTTCTGGCCCCAGCTGCTAGTTCCTCGATCAACCATTGGAAATGTAAATCCTGAAAAATCCGCCGATTAATCCATTTCATTCATGCTTTGGTTAACATTAATTGGGGGGAGCGGAATTGTAATCTATCACTTCCCTCTCGTTTATTATGCTTTATTCGTGTTTGTATCTGTCAGTGATGAGATCGAGAAGCGAGCTCGTCTCAGTCATGCGGCGGATGGATCTTTTGAGTATGACAAATATTTACCCTTTCCTTTTAAATTCAGATCAGAATGTATCACTGAAACACAGGAAATGCTGCTTAACCTGCTCGAAGAAGGCTTTAATGACTCACTGAAACGATATAATTTGACCTTCCAGTAAGCTTTGTGTGCAGCAGTTTCTGGTGAATTTCCTCAGTCACAGAATCCCACAGAATCACAGTGCAGAGGAGGACCTTCAGCCCATCGCGTCTGTACCGACACGTGAGAAACACCTGACCTACCTACCTCATCCCATTTAGCAGCACTTGGCCCCATAGCCTTGAATGTTGCAACGTGCCAAGTGCTCATCCAGGTACTTTTTAAAGGATGTGAGGCAATCCGCCTCCACCGCCCTCCCAGACAGTGCATTCCAGACCGTCACCATCCTCTGGGTAAAAACGTTTCTCCTCACATCCCCCTAAACCTCCTGCCCCTGACCTTGAAATTATGCCCCCTTGTGACTAGCTCTTCAACTAAGGGGAACAGCTGCTCCCTATCCACTCTGCCCATCAGGTCGCCCCTCTGTCTTCTCTGCTCCTTGGAAAACAACCCAAGTCTATATAACCTCTCATCATAACTTAAATGTTTCATCCCAGGCAACATCCTGGTGAATCTCCTCTGCACCCCCTCCAGTGCAACCACATCCTTCCTATAATGTGGCGACCAGAACTGCACACAGTACTCCAGCTGTTGCCTCAATAAGGTTCTATACAACTTAAACATGACCTCCCTTCTTTTGTAATCTATGCCTCGATTGATAAAGGCAAGAGTCCCAAATGCCTTTTTCACCACCCCACTAACCTGCCCCTCTGCCTTCAGAGATCTATGGAAACACAGGCCAAGGTCCCTTTGTTCCTCAGAGCCTCACAATGTCTTACCATGCATTCAATACTTCCTTGTCAAATTACTCCTTCCAAAGTGTATCACCTCACACTTTTCAGGGTTAAATCCCATCTGCCACTTATGTGCCCATTTGACCATCCCGTTTATATCTTCCTGTAGCCCAAGCCACTCAACCTCACTGTTAACCACTCGGCCAATCTTTGTGCCATCCGCAAATTTACTAATCCAGGATGTAACTCTCAAATTGGACACTTCACGTCGCTCAGACCTTACACTCTGAACACCTTCGTGTGAGGAACAGGTCGGGCGGGAATTGGGTCTTTGCTGATTTGAGAAAACAGAGCAATGCAGCAATGACAAAAACAGAATTACCTGGAAAAACTCAGCAGGTCTGGCAGCATCGGTGGAAATATGGCTGTGAAAGCGGGTTTTAGTAAACACCTTGTCAAACACCAGGAGAGAAATGGAAGGCAATGAAGGTGAGCAGGGCGGAAGAGAAGAGCTCCTCACCCCCCGGCGGCTTGGGGAAGGATAAGACTGAGATACAGGAACAGGTGCTGAAAAAAGGAAAATCACATCGAGTGTTTTAAAGCAGTGACGATGAATGTGGAACTCAGAACCATTTGTACCGAATGCAATGGATTTAGTGGCCTAGCAGTTAGCACAGAAGGTTCAGGATGGCCGAGCGGTCTAAGGCGCTGCGTTCAGGTCGCAGTCTCCTCTGGAGGCGTGGGTTCGAATCCCACTCCTGACACTAATTTTCCTTCAGCAACTTCCAAACCCGAGGCCTCCAGCACTTGGAAGGAAAAGGGCAGCAGATGCATGAGAACACCACCAGCAGCAAGCTCCCCTCCGAGCCACAAACCATCCTGACTTGGAACTGGATCGCCGTCCCTTCACTGTCGCTGGGGCAAAACCCTGGAACCCCTTCCCTAACAGCTCTGTGGGTGTACCGACTCCACATGGACTGTAGCGGTTCAAGATGGCAGCTGATCACCAGCTTCTCAAGGACAATTTCGGTTGGGTAATAAATGCTGGCCGAGCCATCGACGCCCACATCCCGTGAAAGAATAAAACAAAAGCTCTTGGTCACCGGAACACAGCTCATTTCACTGATCGATTTCAGCAACAGCTCCGAGATTTAATAAAACGCTTCAAAGGAGCTTTATCAAGCAACATTCGACATCGAGTCACATATTTGGACAACTGAACAAAACCTTCGTAAAACTGATAGATTTTAAGGGGACGTTAATGGGGAGATTGAACTGGGGACGTTTCTAGAAGGAATTGCAGAGCTAAAGGCTCAGACAGCTGAAGACGTGGCCGCTAATGATGAAACAATGAAAAGTGTAAATGAGCAAGAGGACAGAGATAGATTTAGAAAGAGAAAGGGAGATGTCTGGGAATGGAACTGGAACTCCAGTTCAGCCAATGAGAAATCTCCACCTCAACCACTAATGTTCAGAGCCCCTCATTCCATGTGTCCAGTTGGAAGCCTGTCTGAAGGAACATGCAGTCTGGCAGAGCGCCTGTGATAATCCTCCACTGTCTGATCTAAAGCTGTAACAGGAGCTGTTCATTACAGCTGTCTAAACCGCGATGGCCTTGATATTCAGTGGTGCAGATTCACATCATCATTTGAAATCTTTCTGAAAGCTGAGCAGACTGACTCTGGTCAGCATATTTAAAGGTTTTTGTTTTGTCCTGCAATAACCCTCAGGGCAGGAAAGGCAGCTCATTGTCCTTTGGTACAAAAGCAAAATACTGCGGATGCTGGAAATCTGAAACAACGCCAGAAAATGCTGCAATTGCTCAGCACATCTGGTAGCATCTGTGGAGAGTGAAACAGATTCACGTTTCAGGTCTTTTTGGTGCAAGTTCGCGCCCTGAAATTTAAACTGTTTCACTCTTCACAAATACTACCAGATCTGCGAAGGGTTTCTAGCAATTCCTTGCGGGTAATTGAGCATCGTTAGGTTCTGTGGCTTAATTGGTTAAAACACCTGCCGAGTAAACAGGAGATCCTGGGTCCAAATCCCAGCAGAACCTGACTTCGTTGGATTTCATCTGGGCAGTTGGGCGCTTGCTTTATAACAGGGCCAAATTTGGAATTTAAGGTTAAAATGGTCTCTCCTTTTACAGTGGACTATCTGCAAAGGCTTTAACAATGACAGGTTTTCCTTTCTGCGACCGTCGAAGAAGAGATCTTGTGGGAGTTACCACACACAATGAGAAACTCTCCCCAGTGTGCCGCTACTGGAAGAGCTGGGCTCTATTCTATTTAACAATTGATGCTCGAAACACGAACACCGAGATTTTGAAAGGACAGGGGGAACATCACTGGGTTAGAATTCAAACATCATCCTGGGAAATAAGAGGAAGAGAGATCAAAGCAGATTACTGTATGAACGTTGGAACAAGCAGTTTCTAAATCCTGTTTTCCGGGAACTCACTGAATATCTGTGACTAACCTGTTTCCCACTCCGGTTAAAATACTGAATATTCTGCAATTACATCGGGGCGGAAATTTGGTTTATAATTCATTTGTGAACAAAAGTATCAAGTGTTTAGGTGTTGTTAAGCTGGCAGCGCGTAACAATTTCAAGGAGTTATCCTCATGACCTGGTCATCACGTTCCAATTAACTTTAATCTTTCCCAAAGTGGGATACTAGGTATCACTCCAGGAAAATCCCAAAGCATTTAGGATGGATGCACAATAAAAAATCAGGACTTTCAAAACACCTTAACCACCCACAATTCCTTCAAATGAAACGTGTTCACTGTTGCATTGGACCCAGAAACCGCTCTCAGCATTAATCTCAGTGAAGCAGAGTGTGACCGTGTTGTGTCTGTCAGTGTGGAGGTGACCAGTTCGGGGTCACTATCCGCCGCTTCCAGCCGAGACTAAGGCACGATACAAGGGGGATGTTTACCCCGAACTTCGGAAGATATTGTGAGTCGGGAAAAGGGACAAATCAAAAGGAACCAAAGAATAAATCCCAGGGCCCAGATTGGAGAATCTGTAGATTCCCTTTGGGAAAGTGAACCGGAGCAGAATGAAGGGTGAACATTCCCACTGCCCAGAAGCGGTGAAGACACAGCTCAGTCAGCCCGGCCCCCTCCATTCTCACGCTGGAACATTCCTCACATGGAAATTGTTTAACCCAGTGAAATAAATCCTTACAGCCGATAATTTATACAACTGATTGAAGGAATGTCGAGCGTGGTTACCGAGTGACGGTGAAAAGTTTAACATTTGTTCCGTTCAACCAAACTGCGATGAAATGTGAACATTTTTTTTCTCATTTTAACAATAATTTGAAGGGTCAGGATAAAAATGTTCAGTGTTTGTGAGAGTGGGGTCTGGGTGAGCAGCTGGTGAGTGCGACAGGGCCAGTGATGGATGCAGGAAGCTCCCGTCAGTGAGTGTGTGTCTGATGGGGCTGAGTGATTGACAACTGGTGGTTGTTGGTGTTTCCATAAATCATGGAAATTCCCTCCAACAGTTTTTATTTCTTCATTTGATTGTAAACAACTTGAAATAAAGGGAATAAGTGCAGGAACTTTTTTGGTCTGTATTTCAGCTGCCATTTTCCAGTGGTTAAATTTTCCTCTAAAAATCCACTGGATTTTCCGACTTTGACTTGAGTCATAGAAACATAGAAACTAGGAGCAGGAGTAGGCCATTCGGCCTTTCGAGCCTGCTCCGCCATTCATTATGATCATGGCTGATCATCCAACTCAATAGCCTGCTCCCGCTTTCTCTCCATACCCTCTCATCTCTTTCGCCCCAAGAGCTATATCTAACTCCTTCTTGAAAGCATGCAATGTTTTTGTCTCAACTGCTTTCTGTGGTAACAAATTCCACAGGCTCACCACTCTCCTCATCTCAGTCTCCTCATATGTCAGTCCTGCCATCCCAGGAATCAGTTGGGTAAACCTTTGTTGCACTTCCTCTATAGCAAGTTTAGCCTTCCTCAGATAAGGAGACCAAAACTGCACACAATATTCCAGATGTAGTCTCACCAAGGCCCTGTACCATTGCAGCAAGACATCCCTGTTCCTGCACTCGAATCCTCTGGCTATGAAGGCCAACATACCATTTGCCTTCTTTACTACCTGCTGCACCTGCATGGTTACCTTCAGCGACTGGTGTACAAGGACACCCAGATCTCGTTGCACATTCCCCTCTCTCAATTTATAGCCATTCAGATAATAATGTGCCTTCCTGTTTTTGCTACCAAAATGGATAACCACACATTTATCCACATTATACTGCATCTGCCATGCATTTCCCACTCAGTCAGCTTGTCCAAATCACACTGAAGCATCTCTGCATACTCCTCACAGCTCAGCCTCCCACCCAGTTTTATATCATCTGCAAATTTGGAGATATTACGTTTAATTCCCTCATCTAAATCATTAATATATATTGTGAATAACTGGGGTCCCAGCAATAATCCCTGCGGTACCCCACTAGTCACTGCCTGCTATTCGGAAAAAGACCCATTTATTCCCACTCTTTGTGCCCTGTCTGCCAAACTACTTTCTATCCATCTCAATACACTGCCCCCAATCCCATGTGCTTTAATTTTATACGCCAACCTCTTACGTGGGACTTTGTGGAAAGCCTTCTGAAAGTCCAAATACACCACATCCACTGGCTCCCCCTCATCACCTCTACTAGTTACTTCCTCGAAAGATTCCAGTAGATTTGTCAAGCATGATTTCCCTTTCATAAATCCATGCTGACTCTGTCCGATTCTGCCACTGTTTTCCATGTGCTCAGCTATTAAATCTTTTATAATGGACTCTAGAATTTCCCCCACAACCGACATAAGGCTGACTGGTCTATAATTCCCGGTTTTCTCTCTGCCTCTCTTTTTAAATAGTGGGGTTACATTAGCTACCCTCCAATCTGTAGGAACTGTTCTAGAGTCTATGGAATCTCGGAAGATGACCACCAATGTATCCACTATTTCCAGGGCCACTTTCTTAAATACTCTAGGATGAAGATGATCAGGCCATGGGGATTTATTGGCCTTCAATCCCATCAATTTCCCAAACACCATTTTCCAACTAATACTGATTTAATTCAGTTCCTCCCTCTCACTAACCCCGTGTTCCCCAACATTTCTGGTACGTTATTAATGTCCTCCTTTGTGAAGACAGAACTAAAGTATTTATTTAGTTGGTCAGGCATTTCTTTGTTCCCCATTATAAATTCCCCTGTTTCTGACTGTAAAAGACCCACAATTATCTTCACCAATCTTTTTCTCTTCACACACCTATAGAAACGTTTACAGTCGGTTTTTATGTTCCCTGCAAGCTTACACTCGTACTCTGTTTTCCCCTTCTTAATCATTCCCTTGGTCCTCTATTGCTGAATTCTAAACTGCTCCAAATCCTCAGGTCTGTTGTTTTTTTCTGGCCAATTGTATGCCTCTTCCTTGGATCTAATACTATCTCTAGTTTCCTTTGTAAGCCATGGTTTGGCCACCTTTCCTGTTTTACTTTTGCGCCAGACAGCAATAAACAATTGTTACAGTTCACCCATGCGCTCTTTGAATGATTGCCATCGCCTACCCACCACCATCCCTTTAAGTAATGTTTCCCAATCCATCATAGCCAACTCACACCTCATACCATCGTAGTTTCCTTTATTAAGATTCAGGACCCAAGTCTCAGAATTAACTACATCACTCTCCATCTTGATGAAGAATTCTATCACATTATGGTTGCTCATCCCCAAGGGGCCTCGCACAACTAGATTGCCAATTATTCCTTTCTCATTACACAATACCCAGTCGAGGATGGCCTGTTCTCTCGTTGGTTCCTCAATGTATTGGTTCAGAAAAACATCCCGTATACACTCCAGGAATTCGTCCTCTACTGTCCTGCTCCCACAGGATCTGTTCAGTATTTTTAATTCTGTTTTACCTTGTATCCTCTCTTTCCACAGAATGCCGACAGTGAAATTGCTCATACTTCCCGCCGTTGTTCTCTATGAAGCAGGTATTGTCTGCACGGTCTAATGGAGAAAAGCTCAGAGGGCTGTGCAAGAGGGTTTCTTTCAAGTTTTAGGCCTCTTTTGGTCCATTAGCAGCAACCGGATGTCTGCAGAGGAACTCGGAATGCCGAGCCCCTCTTCTCAGGATGGACTTAATAAGGGGACAAAATGTAGGTTAAAGAGAGAATAAAAGGCCTGGGGATTTGGGCTGAGATTGCCGGAGCTTGTCGGAATAACACAAATTGGTGGAGTAATGTGACATTCGCGGAATACGAGCTTGGGAGATTATCCAGTCCGTGCTGGGGGACTGCGGGGAAGGAAGTTGTTTTGTCTGCCCATCCCAGCCGAATGTTGGTTGTGAAGTGACGGTCAGACCCCGAGGGGAGGGTGAAAGTCTTTCACCGAGTTTGAAGTTTGTATATCAGATCTTGGAGGTGTCGTTGCAGTGTTCCCAGGAAGCGGGGGTCTCATTCTTCGAGTAAAAAGCTTACATGGAGGACCGGTTTCTCAGTAAAAAACAAAACTGGAGATGTGGGACGTTAGAATCTGCTCGGCTCCAATTCACATTGATTCATTTAGTGTCCTGGAATAAACAAGTGGTTTGTAGCTGTCCATTACCAAAAGAAATAGAATTCAGAAGATTCTGGCCAGTACCTTCACTATTTCCACTATTACATCCCGCAGAATCTTCAGCTACATCTCATAAAGTCCTAGAGACTTAGCAACATTAAGCACAGGCAGTCCTTCTGGTACCTCTTCTTTAACAAGGGTTATATGTAAAAGAACACATTTGCAAATTGTCGGTGGAGAAAGTGAGCACTTTTATTGAAGAGGGTTAAAGGGGAAGAGGCAACCCTTTGTGATAAAGAAGTAGGTTTAGCAGAAATAAAAGTAGCAATAAGTGGAATGATGGGGGCAGGTTGTTATGGACTGATCACAGAATTTCATAGAGTATCAGAGGGACCTTGGTTTAAATGTCCATCGATCCCTGAAGGGAGCAGCACCGGTAGGTAAGAAGGCATATAGGATACTTGCCTTTATTAGCCGAGGCATAGAATATAAGAGCAGGAAGTTTGCAGCTGTATAAAATACTAGTTAGGCAACAATTGGAGTCCTGTGTGCAGTTCTGGTTATCACACTATAGGAAGGAAGTGATTGCACTGGAGATGGTGCAGAGGAGGTGCCTATATCCAAGATTGCTGATGACACTAGGTTAGGTGACATGGTTAGTAGTGTAGGTGGGAGCAGCAAGTTTCAAAGGGTCATTGACAGATTCCGTGAGTGAACAAAACTGGCTGAAGATGTTCAACATGTGGAAGTGTGAGGTCATCCATCTTGGAGCAAAGATCCGAGAATTTCCTAAACAGTCAGAAACTTGGGACTGTGGAGGAGCTGAGGGTGAGTGAGAGTGAGAGCTGAGAGAGGCTGGAGGGTGGATAAAGAGCAGCGGTAGAGCAGCACAAGAGCAGCAGTGAGAGAGAGAAGGAGAGAAGAGTGAGAGCGGTGGGGGGGATAAAGAGCTGTGAGGGGGGGGGTTGGAGCAAACCGGCCATGTTTATAATAAATAGTCAAAGCATGATATCAGGGGAAAGAAGGGAGCTGGTTGGTTTGTGCCGATTTCTCTAAATTAGGGCACTGATTTAAACAAGGAGCTGGAAAATTAAACGTTTCAATCAGGGTAAGTACAACAGTAAGTATAAGCGTAATAAGACTGTTAATGCAGAGCAGGTCGAGGGGCATTAAATAAAATTAATAATTTAAACAAGGTACAAACTGGATTCTAAAAGAGGGAATAGAGGTTTGTTTTAGATCATGGATGGGCAGCTGTGACCTGTTGTTTGCAGTTCCTGCCCCATGTGGGAACCTCAGGCCACTTCATGTGTCTTGGGGCCAATTGTATACAAGTGTCTCCAGCTGCTTGAGTTCGAGCTCAGGATTTCTGAGCTTGAGGGGCAGCTGGAGTCACTGCAGAGAATCAGGGAGGATGAGAGTTTCCTGGATCGTACATTCCAGGTGGTGAACACCCCAAAGGGAAAGAGGGTGTTCAGGATTGAAGTTGGGTGGCCATCCAGAAGAGTAGGAACAGGCAGGAAATGCAGTAGTCTGCGGGGTGTGTGCCACTGTCAAACCGGTACTCAGCACTGGAGACTGCTGGGAATGGTGACACCCTGAAGAACTGCAGTCAATGGGCAAGAATCTGCACAGGAGGGAAAAGTGAAGAGTAGAAATGCAGTTGTTAGAGCAGATCCCATAGTCAGGGGGACAGACAGGCATTTCTGTATCCGTCATTGTGAGTCCCACATGGTGTGCTGTCTCCTTGGTGCCAGGGTAAAGGACATCACGGAGAAGGTGCAGAATATTCTGCAGGGGGAAGAGAGTGAGCCAGAGGTTGTGGTACACGTCAGTATCAATGACACAGGGAGGGCAGGTATTGAGGTCCCTCAGTCAGAATTTCAGCAGCTAGGGAGGTTGTTAAAAAGTAGGACCTAAAAGGCAGTAATCTCTGGATTACTACTACTGTGGCATGTGCTAGTGGGAGTAGAAATGTAAATATGTAAATGTAAATGTCAATATGTGGCTTGAGGCCAGTGCAGGAGGTGAGAGGGCTTAAGATTCGTGGGACATTAGGGCCAGTTCTGGAACAGGAAACACCTATTTGAAAGGAACAGGTTGCACCTTAACAAGACTGGGACCAATGTCCATGTGGGGAGCGTCACTCATGTGGTTGGGAGGGTTTGAACTAAGCTCACAGGGGCTGGGAATCAGTATATAGAAGTAGAAAAGAGGAATAACTAGAGAAGGAAGTCGGAGCATATAAGATAGGAGTAGATGAAGAAGAATCTAAGAGGGATACAAGGGACGGTTTAGATTGGATGTTTGTAATCGCATAATGCGTGGTGAATAACGTTGGTGATCTCAAAGCACAAATAGCCATGTGGGAAAATGATGTAGTGGCAATGATTAAAACATGGTTTAAAAATGGTGAGGGTCGGGTTCATATTCAAATGTACAAAGTGTTCAGGAAAGAGAGATAAGGAAAAAAGGGTGGTGTAGTGAGAGGGATAGAGAAGCAAATCTGCAGAGAAATCACAGATGTATAAGAACTATAGAGTGGTGATATCTGGGGATTTCTGAAATGTGTTCAGAGGCACTTCCTGGACCAGAATGTTCTCAGTCCAGTTAGGAAGGAGGCATTGCTGGATCTGGTGCTGGGGAAGGAGGTGGGCCAAGGTTGGCCACGTGAACGAAGTGTCTGTGGGTGAACCCTTGGGTAAGAGTGATTGGTAGAGCGTTAACTTCAATGGGAAGAGAGGGGATTTAGCCAGGGTGAAATAGAAGCAGAGAGTGAAAGGAAAAACTGTAACAGAGCAATGGATGATCTTTCAGGAGGAGATTTTTCAGGTACAGACTAGGTACATTCCAATAAGGGAGACGGGAGGGAAACCAAAGCCTGGGCTCCTTGGATGATGAGGAAGATAGAAAATATGCTGAAACAATAAAGAGGCCGTGTGACACACGTCAGATGAATTATTCAAGTGAGAACCAGGTCACTGTTATTGTACGAGAGTGTGGAATTTACTCTCTCCCTGTCCATCTCTGTTACTGTATGGGGATGTAGAATTAACTAATCCCTGGTATCTGTCAATCTGTACGTGAGTGCATGATTGACTCTCTATCTGGCAGTCTCTGTTACTGTGTTTCAGGGCAGAATCATGGTAACTTTCTACCTATCTGTCTCCATTAGTCTATTTGAGAATGGAATTAATTTTGTATCTGCCAGCCTTTATCACTGCATGTGAATGTGGAATTAACTCTCCCTCAATCTCTGTTACTGTGTTTGAGTGCACAGCTAACTCTTTGTTAGTCGATCTGTGCTCCTGTGTTTCAGTGCAGAATTACATCTCTATCCATTTTCGTTAGTGTGAGAGAGGGCGGGATTAATTCTGTATCTGGTGTTCTCTATTAGTGTATGTGAGTGGGGCATTAATCCTTTGTTCATCGCTGTTATTGCATGTGAGAGTGTAATCAACTGAGTCTTTGTTACTGCATATGAGGGCAGCATTAATCATTCTCCTTCTCTATTGTGTAACTGAAAGTAGAATTAATTCTCTCTCCATCGTCTCCGTTACTTTGTGAGTGTGAATTAATTCTATATCCTGCAGTCTCCAATAGTGTATTTCAGTATGGCAAAAACACACTGTTAGTCTCTGTTACTGTATGAGTGCGGAATTCACTCTCTGTCAATCGAAAATAATGTGTAATTAACACTCTGTCCATCAGTCTCTGTTCTTGTTTGCAAGTGGGCCACTTTCAGGTAAGCAAACTGCAAATAGTAGAGTGCCACAGGGATCAGTGCTGGGTTCTCAGCTTTTTACAATCTATATTAATGACTCAGATGAAGGTACAGACCATCAACAAATTTTCAGACAACACACAGATAGGTGGAAAAGCAGGTGGTGAGGAGGACACAAAGAGTCTGCAAGAGGATATAGATAGGTTAAGTGAGTGGCAAACATTTGGAATACAGTATGGGGAAAATGTGAGTTTTCCACTTTGATAGGAAGAATAGAAAAACAAAACATTGTTTAAAAGATATATATTAATGACCGAGACTGTGGGTGTGCTGGGTATGATTTCAAAATTTGCATACGATACAAAGATTAGAAATATTGTCAACTGTGAACTTAAAAAGGACATAGACATGTTGGGGGAATGGGCAGACAAATGGCAGATGAATTTCAATGCAGAAAAGTGTGAGGTGATTCATTTTGGCAGGAACAATCTGCTGAGATAGTATAAAATAAAGGGAGAACCTCTAAAGGAGGTGCAGGAACAGAAAGACCTCTGTGCATACGTACATAGGTCATTGAACATGGCAGGGCATGTTGAAGAGCAGTTAATAAAGCATATAGTATCATATGCTTTAATTACAGGGTCATTGAATATATGAGTAAGGAGGTTATGTTGAAATTGTATAAAACACTTGTTAGGCCTCATCTGGAGCACTGACTCCAGTTCTGGGCACCACACTTGAGGAAGGATGTGAAGGTATTGGAGAGAGTACAGAGGCGATTCACAAGAATGATTAAAGCAGTAAAGGACTGTAGCTATGAGGACAGATTGGAGAGGTTGGGACTCTTTGCCCTGGAGAAAAGAAGGCTGAGAGGTGTTCAAGATCCTGAGTGGTATGGATGGGGCAAATAGAGATAAATTGTTACCACTCAAGAGAACATCAGGAACTAGAGGGCACAGATTCAAAATAATTGGCAAAAGGAGAAAATGAGATGAGAAGATTTTTTTTTCACCCAGAGGGTGGTTGGAGACTGGAACAAACTTCCTGAAAGTGTGGTGGAGGCAGGTTTGATCGCGGTATTCTAAAGCGAATTGGATTGCTGCCTGAAAAGAAAAAATGTGCAAGGTTACGGGGATAAGGCAGGGAAGTGGGACTAGATGGAATGCTCTTTCAGAGACCCAGTGCAGACTTGAGGAGCCGAATGGTTTTCTTCTGCACTGTAAAAATACTGTGATACTGTGGAGACAGACTACACAATGTTGCAGTACAGAGGGATCTGGGTGTCTTTGTACATGAATCACAAGATGTTAAAGTGCAGCTGCAGCAAGTAATTAGGAAGGTAAATGGAATGTTGGCCTTTATTCTAAGGCGGGGTGGAATATAAAAGTAGGGAAGTCTTGCTATGAAAACAGGTCATTGGTGAGACGACATGTGGAGCGCTGTGTAAAGTTTTGGTCTCCTTATTTAAGGAGGGATATACTTGCATTGAGGACAGTTCAGAGAAGTTTGACTAGACTGATTCCTGACATGAAGAAGTTGTCTTATGAGGAATGTTTCAGCAGGTTGGGCCAATCACCATTGGAGTTTCGAAGAAGGAGAGGTGATCTCGTTGAAATATATAACATTCTGAGGGTAGATGTTGAGGGGAATGTTTCCATTTATGGGGAAACTAGAACCAGAGGGCACAGTTTAAAAATGAACATCTCCCATTGAAGGTGGGGATGAGAAGGAATTTATTTCCTTTGTAATTCAGAACCCTAGAGCGCAGTGGAGGGTGGGTCAGGTCATTGAATATATTCAAGTGGAGTGGACATATTTTTGATCTACAGGAGAGTCAAGGGTTATAGGATGGATGGGAAAGTGGAGTTGAGGCCACAATCAGATCAGCCATGGTCGTATTGAATGGCGAAGCTGGCCTGATGGGCTGAATGGCCTTCTCCTGCTTCTCTTTCTTGTATTTTTAATTTGTCAATGTGGGATTGACCTGTCTGTTCATCTCTTTTGCTCTATTTCAGTGTGGAACTACCTCAGTTTGATCTACATGTGAGTGTGGAATTCAGTCTCTGTCCATCACTTACTGAATGTGAGTGTGAAATTTAAATCTCAGTCAGTCTCTGTTACAGTGTGAGAATGTGGAAATAAATCTTTATATCAGTCCCTGTTAATGTATCTGAATGAGGGATTAACTCTCTGTCGGTCAGTCTCTGTTAATGTATGAGAATGTGCAATTAAATCTTTATATCAGTCCCTGTTAATGTGTGTGAATGCGTGATTAACTGTCTATTGGTCAGTCTCTGTTACTGAATGTGAGTGTGGAATTAACTACAATCAGTCAGTCTCTGTTACTGTAGGTGAGTGTGGATCAAAGCCTCCATGGGTTAGTCTCAGTTACAGTATGTGAGTGCGGAATTAACTCTCTATCGGTCAGTCTTAGTTACTGTAAGTGTGGAATTCTCTTTCACAGTCTTTGTTAGGATCACTGTGAGTGGAATTAAGGACCTGTCAATTTCCACTAATGTTTTAGTGAGGAATTAACCTACAATAACAGAGACTGAGAGTAATTAAGACAGTTATTCCACATTCTCATATTAGCCCATGTTAATCTATGTGAGTGAGGAATAAACAAACTACTTGTCAGCCTCCGTTACTTAGAGTGTGCAATTAATTCTCTGCAAATCTCTCTTATTGCATATGAGTGTGAACCTCTGTCATGTGTGCAAGTGCTGATTTAGCTTTCTATCCCGACCATGTTGGTTGCTGTACAAAAGTGTGAAATTAACTCTTTGCATGATAACCTGTTACTTTCGGTGAATAAAATTAAGTTTGTCAGTTACATTATTGGAGTGTGGAATTAATTCTGCGTCTGTCAGTCTCTGTTACTGTATAGGCCTATGGAAGTAACTCTCTTTCAGGCTCTGTTACTTCAAAAAAGTTAATTCCACATTAATCATCTGTCAACCTGTGTTACTGTATATGAGTGTGACTTTAACTCTCTGTCTCTGTTGTATGTGAGAGAGGAATTAACTCTCTTTTGCTTAGTCTCTGGTACTGTCTATGGGTGTGGAATTCATACCTTACATGTCAAGCTCTGTTACTGTACATAGATGTGGAATTAATTCCATGTCTGTCAGTCTGATTCATGCAGTGAGTGTGCTCTTCACTCTGTGTCAGTCTCAGTTACTGTGAGTGAGTGTGAAATTAAATTTCAGTCAAACTTGGTTGCTATGTGTGATTGTGGAATTACCTGGTGAGGCCACAACTGGAATATTGTGTGCAGTTCTGGTCACCACATTACAGGAAGGACGTAATAGCTCTGGAGAGAATGCAGGGGAGGTTTAGAAAAATGTTGCCAGGGTTAGAAAAGTGTAGCTACGAGGAGAGTTGGGGTAATTTTCCTTCGAACAAAGAAGGCTGAGAGGTGACTTGATTGAGGTGTACAACATTATGAGGGGAATAGACGGAGTGGACAGGATAAAATTGTTTCCCTTGGCGGAGAATTCTAGAACAAGGGGACACAGATTCAAGATAAGTGGCAGAAGGTGTAGGGGGGACATGAGGAAAAACTTTTTTACGCAGAGGGTAGTGGGTGTCTGTAATTCGCTGCCCAAGTTGGTGGTAGAGGCAGAAATTTTAAACTCTTTTAAAAAGTGCCTGGATCTGCACCTAAATTGCTGTAAGCTACAGGGCTATGGGCCAGGTACAGGAAGGTGGGATTAGAAAGGGCACCCGGGTGTCCTCGGGCTGGCATGGACAAGATGGGCCGAATGGCCTCCTTCTGTGCTGTAACTTTTCTATGGTTCTATGGCTCTACCTTCCAGCCAAAGTCTGGTATTGGATGTGATGTGAAATTAACTCTTTGTCTGACTCCATTACCGTACATGAGTTCGAATCAAAACTCTAATAAGCTGCATTACTCTATGTATGTGGAATTAATTTTCTGTCAGTTTCTGTTACTGTGAGTGTGACAGAGTAGACAGGAAGACTTTTTTCCTCACATTGTTAGAAAGAAATAGGACCAGAGGGCACAGATTGAAGTTAATTGGCAAAATAAGCAATGGTAACATGAGGAAAAACCTTGTCATGCAGCGAGCAGCTGGGGAATATGACTGACAATGTGGGGGAGGCAGGTTCAATCGAAGCATTCGAGAGAGAATTGGATTATTATCCAAAAAGGAACAAAGTGCAGGTCTATGGGGAATAGACAGTGAAGTGGCATGAGGTGAATTGCTCCTTCAGATGGCCAGCATAGTCATAATGGGTTGAATGGCCTTCCACCGTGTCATAATCAAGGTATGATTCAATGAATTAACTCTCTATCAATCTCTTTTACATTCAGTGTTGGTGGAACTAACTCTGTCACTCTTTGTTCATGTATGTAAATGTGAAATTCACTTCCTGTCAGTCTCTGTTACTGTACAAGAAACGGTTAATGACCTTTTATCAGAAATGGTTGGGCCCTACTGTTCTTAAAAGTGCTCGTGGTTAAACCCATCAATGTCTCCTCTCTCTGCTCCGCAATTCAAAGTCAGCCAACAAGAACATCCCTTCAAAGAAAGTGAGGAACGATTTCCACGTCCAACATCCACCCTGAAGCAAAAGGGATCTGCATTTCTCAGTTTGTGTTTCTGGCCTCGGTTTTGTGAGCAAGACCAGCAATAATTCACGTGCAAAATCAGGTGGATACTAGGAATCTGAAATGAGGAGAGAAAATGCTCAAAATACATGGCACGTCAGGCAGCATCTGTGGAGAGAGAAGCAGAGATCACATTTCAGGTCACTGACAGTCAGCCTGGAAAAAAACACTTACAAACATCTGCTCATGGTGGTTGCACTTCCCACAATTCCCTGCATCTCAGAAACCGCTCTATTCAATGTACTGACTTCCCAAGACATTGAGTGTGCATGCTCCCCAGAGCCGGTCCTGTGAAATTCCGAGGTAGACCTTTTATCACTCCCACTTGTAAGCCAATCCCACCAACTTGCCTTTGTCCTTTCGAAGTTTTAACACTTTCCTCCTCACAGTTCACAATACCACCAAGTTTAACGTCATCCGCAAATTTTGAAATGGTGCCCCGTGCACCAACATTAACATATATCAGGAAGAGCAGGGGTCCTAACACCGACCCCTGGGGAACTCCACTATCAACATTCCTCCCATTATAAACATTCCTCCAGTCTGAAAAACAGCCATTCACCACTACCCTCTGTTTCCTGTCACTCAGCCAATCCCATATCCATGTTGCTCTGTCCCTTTTATTCCATGAGCTGTAACTTTGTTCACAAGTCTGTTGTGTGAGACTTTATCAAATGCCTTTTGGAAATCCATGGAAACAACATGAACAGCATCACCCTCCCCAACCCTCTCTGTTACCGCATCAAAGACTCGGTGGAAACGGGAGAAGAATCCGGGAAGCGGCGGCTGGGATGGGGGAGGCGCTGCACCATCGGCTTCATGGTGCAGTCCCCCGGGTCCCTCTCCGCACGTCCGCCGGACCCGGCGGCTCTGATTCGGGATCTGAGAGCCGCTGAAACTCGGCGTTACTGAGACTGCGCTCGGCCACCCTCAGGTTCCGGAAGCTGTGGCGCGCATGCTCGTCGCAGGCAGGATTTCCCGTGGACGACCTATTGCACCTGCGCAGTGCCTATCTGTTAGAGATAGGCCGTTATATATCACCCCGAGCATTCTGGGAAGCGCTGTCCGCCATTTCATTATAAATTGCAAATCAAGAGGATGCGTTTGTATTAACCATTTCTGAGCAAGCTCTTTTATAGCAAATCAGCCCCACTCCCCTGTCATTTCCAATAGCCCTAAAATATTTTTCCATACCATATTTTTCATTTCACTTTTGTAAGTTTACATCAAATCTGCTTCCACCACATTTTCCGGCAGAATATTCAGGTCACAACAACTCCCTGCCTTGTAAAGAAATGACAAGCAATGATCCATTCAATGTGGAGGATGGTGGGGAGAAGGATGAAGACAAGGGGAAAGCCAGAATTAACCCCGCCCTCACATGCAGTACTAGACATTGACCGATAAAGAAGGAATCCCATCTCACAAACCGTTCGACAGACTGAGATACAGAATAAATCTGACACTCGCAAGCACTACCTGTGATTGGCAGATACAGAACACATCTCATTCAGGTACAGCAGCAGAGTTTATTAGGTGCTTCATGATTCCCACAATCACATTTTCTCCCAGGGTTTAACAGCCACAGTCGAGGCTTGCTGACAATAATCCCATTCTGGTTTAACGAGAGCTTTACACAAGACCCGGAACAATTCCCCCCCCCCACCCCAACGAGATGTGGAAGTCGCTGGCTATGCCAACAGGTATGTCATGTCCACAAAAAATAAGCAGGACAAATCCAACCCGGCGAGGTACCGCCCCATTACTGTTCCCCCTATCAAAATAAAGAAATTATGGATGGGGTATTCCACAGTGGTATCCAGCAGCAGTTACTCAGCAATAGCCTGTTCATTGACGCTTAGTTTGGGATCCACCAGGACCATTCAGCTCCTGACTGCACTGCAGCCTTGGCCCAAACATAGACAAAACTGCTGAACTGAACGAGCGAGGTGACAGCGACTGCCCTTGATATCAAGGCAGCATTTGACAAGGAAGACCATGAAACCAGGAAGAACATATTTTCCCACAGAAAACCTCCTCACAGAACAGAGAACATCTTTACACTAGAGGAAATATCTTTATCGAACAGAGAAAATTTTTGCACACAACGGATCATATTTACACAGCCGGGAGCACATTTGCACAACAGGGAAGCATTTTACACAACGACAGTGAGGATGTTTCAACGGCAGAATCACAGTTTCACCACAGAGGGAACAGTGGTACAGCAGGGAGCGCAGTTACGCAATAGGAATTACATTTAAAACAGGCCCCATCTTTATGCAGCAGGAAATACCTTTTCATAAATGATCAGTTTCTCCATTGTAATATCTTGCTGGTTTGCTCGGCACCTTTTAGTGTCAGCAATTGTGTTTATCCTGATAGTCTCTTGCTACTTTCTTGTGTGACTTTCTCTGTCTGGTACATTCATGGTAGCGTAAGTGGATTTGTGGAGCTTGGGTGAGCTTCCCAATAGTTGTGCTCCTGTTTAAAAAGTAATGAGGAAGTGAATATGTGTTTGGCTACCAAACAACGGTAATAGGCAGTAGAAAAATGTTGCTTCGGAGGAGACTGGCGTTGCAGAAGCGTGCTGGCCTCCTAACCCAGCGATCGATGGATTGAAACCATACTCAGTTTATTTAAATTCTCATTAACACTATAAAATAACATTTGTCTGTGACACAAAATCACCTCTGAATTTGCTTCAAAATAAATTTACATCAGCTTCTTGCTTCCAGTAAACACTTCAATCTGTACCCAATCTCTCAAATCGTTTTATTTCAAACACGGGCGCAGCAGAAGTGCTGCAAAAATACACCAGTCGAGGATTTCCCCTTTCTCTCAGCCCATTTCAGGCCATGGTCTGAACGGCCTTCCCTTGCTCTCTATCACTCTAAGAATATCTGAGTAACAAAAACGAAAACCAATATCTTATCTGCACCCGATATAGTGAAGTTTATACATATTAGCTTCATTATGTCGGATATACAGGACACCCTGCCATAATTCCCATGCTTATTTGGACAGCGGCGTCCTCCCTGACACATAGACCATGAGAAGGTCAAGATTATCAACATAGCGGAGACATCATCACGTCAAAGACATAGATAATCATTATTTTGACAGACATGATCGTTCATTCTTAATCACTTATTTAAAAAATGGAATTCCATCCCCAGTATCACCATGAACTGGGAAGGTTTCATTCCTTCAGGTTTGCATTAGAGACACATTTTACAAAACACTTCCGTGAGTGTCTCTGGTCAATGAAATGATGATGCGTGGAGTTCTCAGCTTTTACTCATTGATCTTCGCAAGAGGTGATCCAGTTTTGACGTTGACTTTTCCTCTGGTGTCGATTTACTCGAATTCCTCACCTGATTTCTCTGCTGTCCAATGAAGCTCACTCAGCAGAGTTTTCAATAGGAATTTGATTTTTCCTGACAGGATTTCAATCACCATGTTTTGGAACAATTTGTTTAAAAATATGGTCACAGCCGGCTTCCAGGAGCAGCAACGTGCTAAAGACAATAAATCTGTTAATAAGTGATTTTAATTGAGGAATGAATGTGGGCTCCGACACCATGGGATAACTCCCCCGCCCCTCTCCGAAATGCTGCTTGGTATACTGCAGCTGAGAAGGCAGAGGGCACCTCAATTCACCATATCATCTAAAAGATGGCACCACTAACAGTGAAGCATTCACTGATTACTGCACTAAAGCGTCAGCCTGGATTTGTGCTCGGGACTCTGGAGTGAGTATAGAACTCACAAACTCCTGACTGTAAAGAGCAAGAGAACAACTGACTGAATCATCATTCACAGCAAAGGAAAGACGACAGAAGACATTTCACTCCAAGGAGAGGCAGAAGTAGATTGTTAATTGAAGAAATGTCACAGACAATGAGAGATAAACACCCACAGTTGAAAGAGACCGACTTTTTCTCACGGCAGGGAGAGAGATTGTAGCAGGAATTTCGATTCCCAATGCTTCTTGTTAACACCCCAGTACAAGCTAAATGGTTTGCACACAGCCCGCTAGACTAAAAAACGAAGCTAGAATGTTATTTAATCATCGTAAAGTTTTCAACCAGTTCGACCCTGAAACATTGATATTCACGGTATTACAGGAAACGTCATAACTTGGGTCTGATGGTAATTTCAGATTTCCTTTCTGCATAATGCAGTCCCACACAAAAACAGGATTTAAACTCACGCGTGGGAAGCACAATGGATGAGCAGCCTTAAATTCAGATAATCATGGAGTGATTAGCGACATTATCCCAACGCCACCACCTCTGGAAACCTGGTCTCGAAACGATTACATCAGTGATTTCAGACATGCCTTCTGAAAAAAGCACCGCGTTCACGAAGAACCAGTTAATAAACTGACGACGAAGGTGGGATTTGAACCCACGCGTGCAAAGGACAATGGATTAGCAGTCCATCGCCTTAACCTCTCGGCCACCTCGCCACGTGCGGTCGCCTTATTAAACCTTCTCCTGTACTGTTTTACATCCATGAACTGTTGAACTAAATGATCCTGCCTGTTTCAGGTCCTGAATAACCATCCAGGTCTCTCATGTAGTTTGTCAATAAAATACATTTCCATCACATCAGGTAGGAACTGTTGTAAATCGACTGATGTGAATCACTTCAACACTTCAACACGATATCCAACATGTTTCTAGACAGTGTGAAAACCCACTGCGGAAAGACCGAAACATACATTCATCGGGAAGAATAAAGAAACTCCTTCCGACTAACTGCAAGTACCGGAACACAACTGAAATATGGTTTTTCACTCAAGACTGTAACTGACTGCAATCAGCCTCCGACTGAACCCACAAGGAGAGAGTTGCCGTATTCGATGCATTAGGAGAAACTTTGCGTTGGTTTTCTGTGTTGTGATTTATTTTCCGCAATGATTTCGCGGATGTTCAAACCTGGTCCTGATTTCCCCAACTGGCACCGCCGCGAGCACATGAATTAATGTATTAAAATGCTGGTTGGGCTCGTCCGGGAATTGAACCCGTGACTTCTCGCATATTAATTCACAACAAATACCACATGCGAAAATCATACCCCTAGACCAACGAGCCAGCTGCCACAATAAAAGTATTCAACATATCCTTTCATTGCCACCCACAGAAAATTAACAAAATGCGAAATATTGTGAATGCTAGAAATCTTTTGGAATGTATTAGAAATCCCGGGGCCGACTCCAACCAGTGGAGAGTTTCCCTCCTTGTATAAATTGACTTCAGTTTTGTTGGGTTTCTCAATGCCACACTCTGCCAAATGCTTCTGTATAGCCAACTGTCGTCACTTGCAACTCACGCCTTGAGTTCAGCTCTTTTGTCCATATTTGGACCAAGGCTGCAATGAGGTCGGGAGCTGAGTGACCCTGGCGGAAACCAAACTGAGCTTCAGTGAGCAGGTGATTGGTGAGTTAGCGCCACTTGATCGCACTGTCGAAGACAGACCAATGTGGTTGACTCTTAACTGCCCTCTGAAATGTCCTACCAAGCCTCTCAGTTGTAACAAACCGCTACAAAGTCACAAAAAAGGGAATGAAACCGGACGGACCAGGTGGCATCGACCTCGGCACCGTCAGTCTCAGCCCTGTCCACCCTGCAAAGTCCTCCTTACTAACATCTCAGGGGCTAGTGCCGAAATTGGGAGAGCTGCCTCACAGACTAGGCAAGCTTCAGCCTGAAATATTCATCCTCACAGATAACGTCCACAGGCTCCACCATCACTAACCCTGGATATGCCCTGTCCCACCGGCAGGACAAGCCCAGCAGAGGTGGTGGCACAGTGGTATACAGTCGGATGGCAGTAGCCCTGGGATTCCTCAACATCGCCACCGGACCCGATGAATTTTTAAGGCATCAGGTCAAACATGGGCAAGGAAACCTGCTGATTACCACGTACCGCCCTCCCTCAGCTGATGAACCAGTTTTCCTGCATGTTGAACACCACTTGGAGGAAGCACTGAGGATGGCAAGGGCACAGAATGTCCTCCGGGTGGAGGGATTCAACGTGCATCACCAAAAGTGGCTCGGTAGCACCACGAGTGACTGAGCTGGACGAGTCCTAAATGACATCGCTGCGAGACTGGGTCTGTGGCAGGTGCTGAGTGAACCAACAAGAGGGAAAATCATACTTGAGCTCATCCTCACCAATCTGCCTGCTGCAGATGCATCTGTCCACGACACTATCAGTAGAAGTGACTATCACACAGAAGTTGTGCAGACGAAGTCCCGCCTTCACATTGAGGACAGACTCCATCATGTTGTGTGGCACTACCACCGTGCTACATGGGATAGATTTTGAACATACTTAGCAACACAAGACCGGACATCCATGAAGCCCTGTGGGCCATCAGCAGGAATAGAACTGTATTCGAACACTATCTGTAAACTCATGGGCTGGCATATTCCCCACTATATCATTACCATCAAGCCAGGTGATCAACCCTTGTTCAATGAAGAGTGAAGAGGGCATTCCAGGAGCTGCACCAGCCTTACCTGATAATGAGTTGTCAACATGGTGAAGCTATGACACAGGACTACTTGCATTCCAACCAACATCTGCAGCAAGTGATAGACAGAGCTAAGCGATCGCAGAACTAACAGGCAGACCTAAAATCCGCAGTCCTGCTGCATCCAGTCGGGAATGGTGATGGACAATTAAACAATTCACTGGAAGAAGAGACACCACAAATATCCCTATCCACAATCATGGAGGACCTCAGCACATCAGCACAAGCGATATACATTTGCTACAAGAAGTGCCGAGTGGATGATCCATCTCAGCCTCCTCCAGAGGTCCCCAGCATCACAGATGCCAGTCTTCAGCCAATTCGATTCACTCCAAGTGATATCAAGAAACAGCTGAAGGCATTGGGTAGTGCAAAGTCTATGGGCCTTGACTATATTCTGGAAATAGTACTGAAGACTTGTGCCCCAGAACATGCCACGCCCCGAGCCAAGCTTTTCCAGTACAGCTACAACACTGGCACCTACCCGGCTATGTGGAAAATTGACCAGGTATTTCCTGTACACAGAAAGCAGGCCAAATCCAATCGGGCCAATTACTTCACAATCAGTCTACTCTCGATCATCAGTAATGTAATAGAAGGGGTCATCAATAGTGCTATCAAGCGGCACTTGCTTAACAATAACCTGCTCACTGATGCACAGTTTGGGTTCCGCCAGGGACACTCAGCTCCTGGCCTCCTTACAGCCTTGGTTCAAGTATAGACAAAAGAGCTGAACTCCCGAGGAGAGGTGAGAGTGACTGCCCTTAACATCAAGGTCGGATTTGTCTGAATGTGGCATCAAGGAGCGCTAGGAAAACTGGAGTCAATGGGAATCAGGTGGAAAACTCCATTAGTTTGTAGTCATGCCTAAGGCGTTCAGTCATCTCAGCTCGAGGATATCACTGCAGGAGTTCCTCAGGGTAATGTGCTCGGCCCAACCATCTTCCACTGCTTCAGCAACGACCTTTCTTCCATCATAAGGTCAGAGGTGGGGATGTTCGCTTATAATTTCACAAAGTTCAGCACCATTCGTGACTCCTCAGATACTGAAGCAGTCCATATCCAAATGCAGCAAGACCTGGACAATATCCAAACTTGGGATGAAAAATGACAAGTAACAATCACGCCACATAAGTGCCAGGCAATAGCCATCTCCAACAAGAAAGAATCTAACCACTGGCCCTTGACGTTTAATGGCGTTACCACCACTGAATCGCCCACTCTCAACATCCTGAGGGTTACTGATGACCAAAAACTGAACTGGACTAGCCTTATAAACACTGTCGTTACAAGGGCAGGTCAGAGGCGAGGGATTGTGCAACGATTAACTCACCTCCTGACTCTCCAAACCTTGTCCAGTATCTATATGGCACAAGTCAGGAGTGTGATGGAATGGTCGCCAATTGCCTGGTGGAGTGCAGCACCCACAACACTCATGAAGCTTGGCATCATCCAGGAGAAAGCTTCATTGGCACCACATCCATAAACATTCGCTCCCTCCACCACCGACGCACAGTCGAGGAGTGTGAAGCATCTACAAGATGAATACAGGAATTCAACAAACCTCCTTAAACAACACTTTCCAAACCCATGACCACTACGGTCGAGAAGGGCAACTGCACTTAGATCTGCATCTGGAGCGCTGTATCCTGCTCGTTCTATATTTCTCTCCACAGATGCTGTATAATTGTTGTGTATTTCCAGCACTTTCTGATTGTTACTATTTCTGATTTTCAGCATTCGCAGTATGTTGCTTTTGGATCCAGTTTACTTTCTGAGCTGTTTTCAGGGGATCCGGTTGCCTCGAGTCTTGCTCGGCCGACCGAAATTCCCCTTGAGAAGCTGGCAGTGAGCTGCCTTCTTGAACTGCTGCAGCCCATATGGTGTAAGTAGGTCCACAGCGCTGTTAGGAAGGGAGTTCCAGGATTTGAGAGGGTGATACAGTTCCAAGTCAGGATGGTGTGTAGCTCGGAGGGGAGCTTGCTGCTGTTCTCATGCATCTGCTGCCTTTTTTCTCCCAGGTGGTGGAGATCTCGGGTTTGGAAGGTGCTGAAGGAAAAAAATGTCAGGAGTGGGATTCGAACCCACGCCTCCAGAGGAGACTGCGACCTGAACGCAGCGCCTTAGACCGCTCGGCCGACCTGACTCAGTTGGTACTTCTGCATAAATGGTTTTAAATTCCACATTCATTGTCACTGCTTTCAAAAACTCGATGTGATTTTCCTTTTTTCAGCACCTGTCAGGTTCCTGTATCTGAGTCCCATCCTTCCCCAAGCCGCCGGGGGGTGAGGAGCTTCTCATTGCTGCATTGCTCTGTTTGCTCAAATCAACAAAGACCCAATTCCCGCCCGACCTGTTCCTCACACGGAGGTGTTGAGAGTGTAAGATCTGAGCGACGTGAAGTATCCAATTGGAGTGTTACATCCTGGCGACAGGAATATCTCTCCACAGCTGCTTTCGGACCTGCTGAATATTCCCCGCATTTCCTCTTTTTGTTTTTGTGCCTTTATTACAGGAGATCTTTTTACTGACAACCCAAAGCTTGTCTCTCGGGGCAGCTCCAGGCACCGCTTTCCTGTGACCTTTAAATTCGGCTGTTTTCACACTCATCACTCTGCGCCATGGCTTTCAACCCCCACCACCACACCTCCACCACCCCCAACCCCCGCACCTCCCTCTCTGTCCCCAGTCCCGCGCCCCACTCCCATCCCCTCTCCCGACTGCTCAGCTCTCAGGTCGTCTAAGCTTTTTTTTGGAATTCGCAAAGGCCTGGGGATCACAGAGTCTGTGAGGGAATATAAGGGGTTAATCCACATTCACATACAGGGAACTGCGACTCTCTTAAGATGGACGGAAGTTGTTTTGACGGTGACTTGTTCTCTGGTGTCGATTTACTCGAATTCCTCACCTGATTTCTCTGCTGTCCAATGAAGGTCACTCAGCAGAATTTTCAATAATAACTTGTCTTTTCCTAACAGGATTTCAGTCATCATGTGTTTGAAAAAATTTTCAAAGGATTTGCACACAGTCAGGTTCCAGGCACAGCAATGTGATGAAGGCAATAGGATCTGTTTTGAATGTCTCCAACATCATGGAATAACTCCCCCGCCCCTCTCCGAAATTGTGCCATGGTATATTTTACGTGAGAAGGCAGATGTCAGCTCAGTTTAACATATCGTCTAAAAGCTGGCACCAGTAACAGCAAAGAATTCACTAGAGCGTGACCCTGAATTTGTGGTCAGGATCCGGGAATGAGTTTTGAACTCACAACCTCCTCATTGTAAAAAGCAAGGGAGCAGCTGACTGAATCATAGTTCACTGCATAGGGCAAAAGACAGAAGAGGTTGCACTCTGTAAGGAGAAGCAGAAGTAGATTGTTAATTGAAGAGGTGTCACAGACAATGAGAGATAGACACCCACAGTTGAAAGAGACGGATTTTTTATCACGGCAGGGATAGAGAGTGCAGCAGGAATTTCGATTCCCAGTGTAGATAACAGAAAACGTTAACTTTGAGTCAAATATTGGACCTGATAAGGTGTCAGAGGCTGACTGACCTTAATGATAACAACTGTATCAGTCGGAGTCACACAGGGAGGGAGTGATCATTTCTGAGTCCCACTTGTCTCCCAGGAATGAAGCAGACAGCATTACAACATTGAGAAGCTCAGAGTAACAAAAAAGGGAAACTCTTCAACCGAGTCTCCCTGGGGGAAAAAAACAACATCCGCGGTGGTGTGTGAGTATTTTTGGTGCTGATGTTATATCTCCACTGCCTGGAAGATGTTATATTTAATTATCACAGTTCAGGTGAATTAGTAAAGATAGAACCAGAACTTCTTCAGTGCTTCCAACTGCTTGAAATTCTAGAAGAGGCAAATATGTTTCACAAATTGTGTAATGCCCCACAGAGAGGCAATAAAGATACATGACTCTTTCACTCATAAATCACAATTTAAACCGAAACCCCATTTCCCCTATCGGACGGATGCGAACAATCCGACCAGACTATTTACAACAAGAGAAGTGGAGTCTTACCCGGAGTCCTGGGATCAATATTAATCCATCAAACAGAATCACTGAAACAGATTACAAAGTCATTGATCAGGTTGCTGTGCACATTCAAGCAGCAATCTCACTTACGAAGACACACCTCCGCTCCCGCACCATTGGCCGTGCGGCTTTAAGTCTTCCTTAGGTTGTAAAATATGGTGGAAAAATTCAAGTTCCTCCCTCCCTCCCGCCTGCTGCCTCTCTTCCTCCAGCTCCGCCCTTCTCTAACTCCCTCCCTCTCTCCCTCGCTGTCTCCCTCCCTATCTCCCTCCCCGGCTCTCCCTCCCCCTCCTCGCATCACCCCGTCCCGCACCCCATTTCTCTTTCAAATCTTATTTCCTGTCTGTGGGGCCTGTCTTCTCCCCAGGCTACCCACTGACCCCGGCTTCTAGGACTCTCAGGCCGGCCCGAGCTCTTTAACCGGCTCCATTCACAGGAAAAGTGACTTCAGTTCCCACAATAACATCCGCGCTCCCTGTACCCCTCTACCCACAAAACTGAAATTCAGGTCAATGCTAACGTGAAGACTGCGGGCTGCAGTTTCCGCTCCTGCTATTTGAAACAATTCGATATATGTGTGTACAGTGAGCAGAAAGAAATTGCTGTACTTTGTAAACATTTCTTACTGAACTCACTGTCATTCTGCTTTAACAGAACTAGTTTGAATCTCCTGATATATTGGCAAAATGATAAATGAACTGCATTTGAAATTTATCCATATCAGAAATTGCTCTAATATTCAGTTGGTCTGTATTCCACTGGACCGATGAAAGATCAACTCCTCTGTCCAATCAGTAAGATATGCAACCACTCGGGGCTTTCATAGTGGAACTGGACAGCCACCTGAAGATAAAAGTTTACATGGCTGTGGAGACAGGGCTGGGGACTGGGATAGTTCAGTTTCTGCTGAAGGATCTCAGGAGAGACAGAGGGCCGAATAGTCCCCTTCTCTGTTGTAGCTATTCTATGTGCATGTGTGTGAGGTTCATTCAGGACCACTTTGTCTTTGGAACAGGATTTGAGTTTGGAATTCATTGTTCATCTGTTGGTCTCTGTGGATTAATTATTTATCGCTTGTCCCTGGGACAGGATTTGTTTTCGGGATTAATTGTGGATCTGTCAGATTCTGGTGATGTGCCTGTGTGTATGATTCATTCTGTATCATTCTGTCCATTGAATACTGTGAGAGTGTGCGATTCAATGTGTATCAGTCAGTCACTGATGCCAGGCTTAAGTTAATGATTCATTCTGGGTCTCTCTGTCTTTTGCTCACAGTTTGGATGTGGGATTCATTACGTATATGTCAGTCCCGGAGACACTTTGCAAATCTGGATTCATTCAAACCAGAATATACCTCACTGAAAGTGGGCCATTTGTTCTAACAGGTAAACTGCCCGACAAGATCCTCCACCTAGAATACTTCATGTAACATTCTCTGTTTATCCCTGAAATTCATTCTCCCTCCTATACTTATCTAGGCTTCCCTTAAATGCAGTTTATCTAATCGTCTCAGTTGCTCCAGGCGATAGTTGGCCTGTAACTGCTGCCGATTCAATGGGAATAAATTAATTAATTGTGTTTCCTAAATTATAGTTCATATTTGCATTTCTATGTCTGCTCCGTCACATCACAAATTCCTCACATTGACCTGTTTCCGCGACACCGACAATGTGAATTTCTACCGCTCTGTTGCGGCCAGTAGATGGCAGCACATTCTGATATAGTGAAGTTGACAGATCAGAGACAACAGAGGAGACTTGTTCATATTATTCGGGAAGGGACAGTTGTAGAAATACTATGGATGGAGATGACCTCTTCTTATATGTATTATGTAATAAGCAGTGGTTATCGTCTGGCCCTCGATACGAGGATGACATCCAGTCAGGGCCGTGAGTTTCTGCCATGGGCCTTCATGAGAGTGAACAGGCCGATTCTCGGCCCACAGACCTTAGGACACATGGGGACCGGATGTCCCACGAGGTAGTGAGATCCAGAGTGCAGGATTTGCTTCCTGTTACTTCTTCTTAGCCGCCGTTCTGCCTCATCATTGAGACCTGGGGACTCACAGCGCGCTGCAGCTTGGGGACAGGTTTTGGTCATTTTGAATGATGAGAAGCAAGTTCCTCGCAGTCATTAATATGAATGCTGCAGCGTTTGAATTAACGTTTCAGAGTGTCTTTGGAGCATTTTCTTTGTCCTCCCCTGGAATGTTGTCCATTTGAGAGTTGAGGAAACAGGACTTGGCGGATGCGGCGCTTTTCGATTATCCGGTCACTGTGTGCAGTCCATGCAATTTAGTTTTTCAGGAACAAAAACAAAAATACCTGGAAAAGCTCAGCAGGTCTGACAGCATCTGCGGAGGGGAATACAGTGAACGTTTCGAGTCCGAATGACTCTTCATCAGTTGAACAGTCATACGGACTCGAAACGTTAACTGTATTCCTCTCCGCAGATGCCGTCAAACCTGCTGACTTATTTCAGGTATTTTTGTTTTTGTTCCAGATTTCCAGCATCCGCAGTATTTTGCTTTTATCTTAATTTTTCAGGAGTTTGGCCTGAATGCTGGTGGAACTGCCTTCGAGAACGACACTACAGTTTGTTTGGCAGTGCTCCCACGGAATCTGGAGGGTGCCGCGGAGACATTGCGGATGGAATTTATTTACCGCTCTTATGAGTCGCCGATGCACAGTTAAGTAGTTATAACGTTGCATTCGACCCGTCAGCCGTTGCCTTGTGTGTGAGAGCGAGACACATAGTTATCGATACTTCTCTGCTCCACTTTCCCTGAATTCAGCCTCCCAGAATCTTTCATAATTTTAAAGACCTGTATGAGACCACCCCCCAGCCTTCATTCTTCAAGGGAAAAGGTAGACATCCTGAAAATCATGTCGTGTCTGTTTACCACTTGTTTAATTTTTCATAGTGTATGGGCGTCTTTTGCAAGCCCAGCATTTGTTGATCATCTCACATTATCCTTGAAGTTACGAGTGAAACTAATTACTGTGGGTCTGGAGTCACATGTAGGGCAGGCAAGGGAAGTGCGGATGATTTCTTTCCGTAAAGGCCATTCGTGAACCGGGTGGGTTTTTACCACAATCGATCATAGTTTCATAGCCGCCATTACTGTGCCGAGATTTTAATTCCAAATTTAGGAAATATTTTAATTTAAATCTGCTCTGTTGGGATTTAAACCCGTGCCCGCAGAGATTAGCCTGGCACCTCTGTATTGTTAGTCCAGTGACAGCAGATTCAGCTAATGATCGAGCCGCTTCATGAGAAGATTGGAATTCTCCCAAAGCATTTTATTAAACCGATTGATGCACAGCTTTTGTTCCAGTTGGACACATCAACAATTTAACGAAACTGATCAGATAAACAAAATGAGTTAGCAATTAATGCACAAATTAACAAGAGCAGACATTTTGAGAAAGAGCCCTGTCATGTTAGGAAGGAAACGCAGAAACTTCAGTTGACGAGTGAGACCGCGTTTTTCAGGAAGTTAAACAGATTTCCATATAAAATGACCACAGCAGGACTCGAACCTGCAATCTTCTGATAACCTCTGTAAATACCACCGAAGTCAGACGCCTTATCCATTAGGCCACGCGGTCAGGTAATACGATACTGCAACTGATGCTAGTGCCATGTAAATAAATATCGTGGTTGTATATTTTTCAATTCGATTTTTGGATGATTCGCTGAATCCCAGATCCATGGCCTCAGGGTCTGAGTTTGACTCCGTGTCTTTCGTTGGAAAATAAGGATTGGGAGATCGGGAACTCAGTTCCTATTGTCCGTACCCTCTCCTCATCATTCTCCTGCAGTGTTTTGAATCTCTCTCATTCTCTGCCTCGTGGCCTCCCCTCAACCGCTGCTAAATTCCAGAAAATAAACCACAAAACAGCCCCTTCATATAAACCACGAACAAAGGAAGCCGTTCTTCCCGAATTAATGAGCAATTTGATCGCACTTTCCGACATGTTAAGACGATAGTGTCAGAGAGAGAAACTTCAGCGATGGTGGGAATTTCGGAATTGGGGGACGGGGAGGGGGGCGTTGGGGCTTAGTCAAAAAACAAGAGGTTTCCGGAGTGAAATTAGGAAACATCTCTCTCAGCAAAGGGGAATTTCAGAGATCCCATCGGGAAACAGCACTTTAATTTTAAATCTCAGTTTTATAGACTTGTGTTCATCAAATATATGATGGAAAAGCGAGAAACTGGGTATTTATCTGTCCCGGAACTTTGATCCTTGAAACATTATTGAAGACATTGAGTTATGCATTCACTGTAATCGAACCTAGGTTTCTTTGATGAAAAATAAGAATTCTACCCCTGAATCACCAATCCGCCCATCAGGCTGAAATCAATTTATTTCCCTAACTACAAGATCACTGCACTAAAACAGAAAGCAAACTGAAAGTAACCTGAAGAAAAGAAAATAATTTAGGGACTGTGACGCTGTTACAGAATCGGCAACTTCGGGAATCTAATCCGAGTTTCCCACGCCCTAGTGACGCATTGTGCTTCTGAACCAGCAATGCATAGGTTTGGACGGATTTCATAACTTTTAAACTATTTCCTAATCTGATTATCAAAGTATCACTTCCTTTATCATTGATCTACAGTCCCTCATTGTTCAAATCCCACGTCTGGAATTCGGTATTTTTAATCACTCCACAGACAGAACTGTCAAGAGGGTTTAGAGAAAGTAAATAAACATGAATTGTTCCCACTGGCTCATGGATCATTGACCAACCAGGGCAGATTTTAATTCATTCGAAAAGGAACCAAAGATAACGTGTGGAAAAGATTTTCTCGTAATAAATTGTGAGCATTTGGATGGCCTGCCTAATCGGCAGGCAAACCCATGACTGTTACCATCTGGAAGTGCAAAGGCAGCAGACACATGGGAACACCAACACGTGGAAGTTCCCCTCCAAGCCGCACATTATCCTGACTTGGAAATAGATCGCCATTCCTTCACTGTCGCTGGTTCAAGATCCTGGAACTCCCTCTCTACAGCACAGTGGGTGTACCTACACCACAGGGGCTGCAGCGGTTCAAGATGGCAGCTCACTGCCATTTTCTGAAGGGCAATTGTGGATGGGCAATAAACGCTGGCCTTGCCAGCGACGCCCACATCCGGTAAATAAGTAAATCAGCACCCACAATATTTTTGTTGTTGTTGTTATTTCTGTGTAGGTGTTTACCTGGATAAGGAAACAGGTTCTGATCAGCCCTTTGACAAACAGCCGAGATTGCGACTATTAAGCCTGCGAGATCAGACTCCAACGTGTGCAGGGAATGTGGAAGAGCGAGAAGGAGGGAACATCCTGCGTTGGATAGGTTTTCTCTAAAAGAAAACAAAGGTTTGTTTTTCATCAGCTGTTTTGACAACCACACGATTTCACAACGACGTGTGACAAACACTGGAGAACTTCTCAAGTGTGTTCGGCATTTTAACGTAGGAAATTGCTGAAATTTCCAACCGTTTGTTTCACATTGTCAGGCTGCATGTTCCTTCAGACAGGTTTCCATCTGAGCGGATTTGTGAACGTCAGCGTTTCAGGGGTAAATTCCTCACTGGCCAGACTGGACTCCTGGTTCTGTTGCTTAACATCACCTTTTCGCTTTCTGAATACAATTCTGGTCTCTGATTCATTCATGTTTTTAATCGTGAAACTGGGCTTATCTTGGCGTTACAGATGTAAGATAATTGGTAAAAGAATAGCAAATACTGTCTTTCCGTCTCCCCTTACACAAGTTTACAATTCATAGTGCTAAAGACCAATAAGTAGGCAAGCAAAATGTGAGCAGAATGTAAAGTGTTTGTAAAGGAATAAAGATACGTTGAGTGAGTGGACAGAAGTTTGGTAGATACAATAATGTGGGAATATGTGAAGATCACCATTTTGGTGGGACAGATTTAAAAAATAACTAATAGTCTTTAAATGAAGAGAGATGGCAGAGTGCTGTGCTGCAGTGAGACTTGGGTGTCCTTGTACATGTATCACAAAACAAAGCTAGGTTGCAGGTACAGCAGGCAGTTAGGAAGGCTAATGAGGTGTTAGCCTTTATTGAAAGGGGAATGGAGTATAAACTCGGACATTCTTGTGATAACTGAAGAGGGCGTTGATGGGACAAAAGTTAGAGTATTGAGTCCTGTTTAGTTCTCCTTCTTTAAGGGGGAAAATGCTTACATTTGAAGGAGTTCAGATTTGCCCTCAGAAGATGGTGGTGAGCTGCCTTCTTGAGCCACCGCTGGGAGTGTTGACATTGACTTTGGTCCTCAAGCCCTGGATTTATATTTGACTCTATAAACTTGCGGCTCAGAGGTGTGAATGTCACCAACCGAGACACCCTGTGCAGAAGTAATTTATCAGGAGGAATAGCTGTTGTTGATTTGTTAGGAACTAAAAATACAAAGATCACTGAGAACAAAGGTTCAAAACAGGAAGAAAAAGCAGTTCAATAAATCATTCTGCAATGTCTGCAAATAAAACAGCACTTTCACCGAATGAGTGGGAACGTGGTTTGATTTCATTGAGTTGAAACTGATTTCTATGTGAAATTAACATGAATCAATCTCAACATCAGCAACTTGCATGGATCAGCCAACGAACCCATGTCTCCCAAGTTCTCTGTCAAGTGATTCTAGTGCCTGTCTTATACTATTGACAGAAGATTGAAGGTTGTTGAGTGCACTTGCCAGTTAAACTAGGTGACTAAATAGGTTAGGTTCAGATGGATGTTGCATTATGTGCTGTTAATTAATTCCATTAAATGATGACCAATTGCCAAAGGAAGGTGGGATTAGAAAGGGCACCTGGGTGTCCTCGGGCTGGACAAGATGGGCCGAATGGCCTCCTTCCGTGCTGTAACTTTTCTATGGTTCTATTTCGATGAATGTTTTGTTCCAGGAAACTGCCACCTAGTCACATCCTGTCCCAGGAAATTCCAACACTTACTGCCCTGAGAAACTCACTTAGACATTTGCTGCTCACCTATTGATCATAGTCTTCACTAACGTCCCTGATTCTATATGGGATCATTGAATCACAGAACATAATGAGAACATTCGGCCCGTCTGGACTCGGCTGGCCATCTGAACGAGCAGCTCACCTGCTGCCACTCCACAACCTTTTCCCTGTAACATGGCTAATTTGTCTTTTCAGATCAAGGTCAAATTCCCTTTTGAAAACCTCAATTGTCCCTGCCTCCAGCACACTCTCAGACACTGCATCCAACATCCTAAACACATTCTGCATGAAAATAAAGCCTTATTAGGTAATTGCTTTTTTTGTAAATTAATTTAAATTTGTGTCCTCTTGTTCTGTCCACACAGCTCGTGATTTTGAATACCTCTATCAATTCTCCTCTCAAACTCGCTCTCTTCAAGAAACACATTCCCAACTTCTCCAATCATTCAATGTGAATTAAGTTCCTCATGCCTGGAATCTGTCTTGTGATTATTTTCTGCAATGTCACTAATGCTTTCACATCCTTGCTAAATTGTGGTGCACAGGATTAGATACGATACTCCAGTTGAGGCCGAAACAGTGTTTTCTACAGACTTCACATAACTTTATTGTTTTTGTACTACATGCTATATTGATGAAGCCCTTGACGTTGTCTGTTTTACTGGTCATCCTCTCAACCTGTCCTGTGATGATAAATGATTTATGCACATATACACCCACATCCCTCTGTTCCCGCAATCCCTTTCGAATTGTAACCTTCATTTCGTGTTGCCTCTCCCTGTTCTTCCTACAAAAACGAATGACACCAGGTTACTCTGCATTAAATTTCACCTGGTAATTGTCCGCCCGTTCCATCAACATTTCTAGATCCCTTTGGAGATCTACATTATCCTCCTCACAGTTCACAGTGCTTCTAACTTTTGTATCATCGGCAAATGTTGAAATTGTGAGCTTGCAACAAGATCTGGCTGATGAATTACAGGAATGGAAGGGTCCCTGACACTGGACACAAGAAATAGGAACAGCAGTACACCACACGGCCCATTGCGCCTACCCTGCCATTCGATGATATCATGGGGTTGACCTTGGGCCTCAACTCTATTTTTCCCCCAGTTCCCGATATCGCACAAGTCCCCGAGAGACCTGGGGAGCTGCACAAGATAACTTTCTCCAGTCCAAAATGCAACAGTTCACCACAAATCTTTGGTTCCTGTCACTCAGCTCATTTCGTATCTGTGCTGCTACTGTCCCTTCTATTCAATGAGCTCTAACTTTCCTCAGAAGTCTTTTGTCCAGCACTTTATCAAATGCCTTTTTCAAGTCCATGTAAATCACGTCAAGGGCTTCACCCTCATCAAAATTCTTTGCTGTCGCATCAAAAAAAAAACTAACTGAAGTTAAATAACATGATTTGTTCTTATCAAATTGTTAGGAAGTAGAGAGGTTTAAGTAAGTTATACTGGTAATTGCAATTGTTAGGAATGAGTTTTAGCTTTAAAGTTTAAGTTTGATTTGTATTTCTGTATTTGTGTTAAGAAAGGTCAAATGGAGTTTTAGTTTCGTTTTAAAAAGGTGCTGGCATCTCTATTCAGGCTTACGACTTATGAAGTTAAGCAAACACATCAGTAAAAGAATTGGGCTGTTGCCTAGCAACAGGAAGATAGAGAGGCAGGTCCCTCCCACAGACACACACACAGAAGGAGGGAAACTGCAGTTTTGATTTGGAAGCTGCGGACCTCGGTTGGTTTTTGAAAGTTGCTGCCAAAAGAGACTGGAAAAGGCGGCAGATACTTAGTCCCAAGCGAAAGAAAAATCCCAAAATCCAGGGGAGTGGAAGAGGTGAAAGTCCAAAACAGACGTTCTGGTCAAAGGAAGGATGGGAACCTGGAACAGGTCCTGTTAATGAATTTAAGAGGAGGGGCAGAGGGAATGGCTTCAATCCTTGCGTGAAAGGCGGAGTGCAGTGAAACTGGTTGACTCACGGCTTGTCAAACTTCTGTGGGGAGTTGAATAGAGATGCATAGCAACTTTTTATGGTGGTATTTTTCACTTGGTTTCAGGGTCTGGTGTTCCTTACCACAGTGTGCCTATTGATACATGGATTATGTAATTACTGTGGAAATTAAAGAATAAAATTAATTTTGCAACTTGCGTTATTCCTACAAATTTGTCTCCACCTGCAAAGTTATAGTTGTGGATGAAAGAGTATTGTAACATGGTTCATCTTTTCTCGTTGAATAAATGTTTTATTTATTTTTTGATAAAAGTTGATCAGCTGACTCCTGTGACTCTGTTCAGTAGCTACTTTCCACGTATTTAAACAATCGAATAAAAGTTAGGATCTATCAAGCTGGGCTCCACTCTGGGTTTAGGATTGTCCAGGGGTAATCTCAGCTGGGACCATAACATAATCCAAGCTGGTTTTACTTATTAATGTGCATTTTCCCGAGGTAATTTTCATGTCGTCGGGAATTTTCCTTTCTGAAAGGTAGCTCACCACCCAGGTTAAACTGGCTGACCTGTAGTTTCTGGGCTTATCCTTACATATTTGTTTGAACAAGGATGTTACAATAGCAATTCTCCAATCCGCTGTCACCACCGCGAGTCTAAGGAATATTGGAAAATTCTGGCCAGCGTCCCTGCAATTCCTGCTCTCCTCCCTCAGTATTCTGGATGCATCTCGTCTGCGTCTGGTCCTAAACAACTTTAAGCACACACCGCCTATCAAATACCTTCTCCTGAAATTGTTTATTGCCTTTACACTAAAATATCGATCGAGGTGAAACGGCTCACTTTCTGCTCAGTACAATTCCTAGATTACGAACAAAATATGATCAAATCAAATTCTCACTATGGGGCTACCAGACCTGGCCGTCTCAGAGAAGTTTACAATTCTCTCAGAGAATACAACAGCCGAATGCATTCATCCAGAAAACGGGGTTGTCTAATTAGTGTGTTCGGGTAACATTACAGTGCGATTAAGTGGGCAATTTTTTTTTTCAAATTGCCTTCATTTCCTTCAGGTGTGTTTCATTGATGAGTTCTCTGCAATGGTGGGTCCAGTTCTCAAACTTACCCCTGATGTAAGTAAACCGCTCCACCTAGACCGCAATGAGTTTTAGACAACGCACTGGGCGATTTATACCACAAATAGCAACACGTGAGAGCTCGCCTGAGATTTGAAACAGAGACCGCTCACATTCTCACTTATGAAACGTCCCATAGCGAGAATCACACGGCGAGACCAATAATGTAACTGTATGTATATAACTCAGCCAATATAGACATTCATTGGCACCAAAAAGATATCAGCCATTCTTTCAGAGCGCTCTGGGTAAAAGAGAACATTGAAGAAATACACCAGGCAGTGTCTAGGCCCAGGCAGTATCCATGGAGACGGCAAGAAATCTCAAGTTTCAGTTACACTCATTCTCTTCTTGGGATAAATTAACTCATTCTCTTATTAGGATAAATTAACCATCCGATTACATGAGCAACAGTTTCTTCATTTACTCCACGTGTTTTGCAGTGATAATTTCGTTATAATGACTTCGCAGGTCCTAAAAACTCGGCCGGGTTTAAGTAAAACCCGCCTTTTCGCTTGTAAAGAAATATGCATCACAAGCGGTACCACAAGAGAGCTCGTCCGGGATTTGAACCCGGGACCTCTCGCACGATCATTTAACGAAAATCCCGAAGCGAGAATCATACCTCTAGACCAACGAGCCTGCCACAGGTAAGCGAGATAACCGCTATGTGTATTCATTGTCCTCCAGAGTGCCTCAACACTCCTTTTGGATTCCTGTCGTAACACCAGAAAACAATTAAGAATTGCACCTCATGGCAGGCAGCAGTGTGGACAGTGAAAGAGTGTTCACCTTTCAGGTCGATGCCGTTTCATCAGAACTCAGCAATGCTAGAATTGTGATCAGTTTTACACTGTAACTCCTGACACCGAGCTGGAACAGGAAATCGGTACCCACTCAGTCTGCCGGTGCGTGCGCCCTTCCTCCCACCGCTGACGTCCTCGTTGTTCAGCCGTTGACCGTCGCCCACTGGCTGCCTCCCACTCACTCCCCTGCTCCCGAATGCCAGGTGCCCTGACCCCAGGCCCTCGCCGCCTCGCTCGCTGCGCTACACGCCAACCCTTATGCCGCACCGCTCGCTACCCGACTACCAAGCCGCTCACCTCCCATTCGGCACCTCCGTCCTGACCCCTGTCGCCGCTCATCTCACCAGAAGAACTGAGGAGATGGTGACAAGCAGAACAGCAAGTGAGGCGGTGAGGGGTAGGGAGCAGGCCGGAGAACGGGAGGTTACTGAGGCGCCGAGCAGTCCGGCAAGCGAGACGGTGAGCAGGACAGGGACAGCAGTGCCGAGAGAGGCACACAAGAACAATAACACGAAAATCAGGAGCAGCAAGAGGCCATTCAGCCCCTCGAAGGTGCTCCAGCATGGCTGATCTGAATATGGCCGCAACTCCACTTTCCTGTCTGCCCCCAATAATTCTTTACTCATTCTTTTGTCAAAAATATCTCCACTTCAGCCTTGAACATTATCAATGACCCAACCTCCACTGCTCTCTGGGGAAGAGAAATCCACAGATCAATGTCCCACTGAGAGAGAGAAACAAATATATTACCTTCTGTCAGTCTGAAATGGGAGAGCCCGATATTTTTAAACTGAGTCACCTGATTGTAGAGTCCCCCACAAAAGGAAACATAGTCTCAGCAGCCGCCCTGTCAAGTCCCCTCAGGATTTTATATCTTTCAATAAGATCATCTCCCATTCTTCAAAACTCTAATGGGTATAGGCCCAACCTCCTCAACCTTTCCTCAAAAGAAAACCCTTGCATTCCAGGAACCAGTCGACTGAATCTTCTCTGACCTGCTGTAATGCAATGATATCCTTTCTTAATTAAGGAGAATAAGACTGTCCACAGTTCACCAGATGCTGTCTCACCAACGCCCTGTATGACTGTGGGGAAACTTCCATAATTTTATATTCGATTCCTTCTGTAATAAACGCCAACGTTCCATTCGCCTTCTTAATCACTTGCTGCATCTCTACACCAACTTTTTGAGGCTCATGAACCGGGACCCCCAGAACCCTCTGCACTGTAGAGTTCTGCAGCATTTCTCCAGTCACATGATGTACTGCTTTTAAATTCTTCCTGCCAAAGTGGACAAATTCACATTTTCCCAAGTTATACTGCATCTGCCAATTATTGTCTACTCACCCAGCCAATCTAAATCGCTCTGTACACTCTAAATGTCCTTCTTCTACAGTGAAGGCAGAAACAAAATACCCGTTCAACAGTTCTACCAGTTCCTTGTTTTCCATTATTAATTCTCCAGTCTCACCATCTGCGGGACCAACATGCACTTGAAGAAATATTTATAAACATTTATAGACTGAATTCCGGCTCGGGAGTGGTCCAGCGAGCGGAACACAGCAAAAACAGTGTTCATTTCGGGCTGAGTTTGATCTGCACCATCTCCGCTGCCGAAAGTGACCTGGAGCGTCACTGGCTTTGACGTCACAGACACTGAAACTCCACGTGTGGAGCGCGTGCTCTCTGCTGTTCAGGTGTCAACAAACTCAGCCAAAAGGTCTTTCCCATGTGGACCAACGTGAGAACTTCCCGGGAAGTTTACATTTACCCCTCCTGCCGTGGATCCTCCTCGAATGCCTCCGACTCTGAACTAGAGTCAGAAACTTGGGACAGATCCCAAACAATTAGCTTACTAGATGCCCAGGAAAGGTTAAACAGTTTAAATTCTGGTCTATCACCTGGGTTACTGCGCAACCGAATACTCAGTCGCCCCGATCCGACCACCTGACCTCTCCGCGGATCTCCTGACTGGCTCCCAACCTGTATGTTGACGCGGTCACGCACTTAAACGTTCAGACCCACCTACGCACTCACCCACCAAACTCATTCACTCAGCCAGCTATCTCGCTACACACGTCACTCACCTAACCATTCATTCAGTCACTAGCTCACCCAGTGAGTCATCTATTCTCTCCCGCACAGTCAATGACTCGATATTTAAACGACCAGAATATGGCAGTTAATATTGTAAAAAGAGGCCATGTACTTTCGTTCCATGACTCTGCCGCTGGGTTTAAATGTCCTACCACCTTCAATGATTTACGTACATAAACACCCAAGTCCCACTGCTTCTCCACCTCCCTTAGAGTTGTACCCTTCATTTTATATTGTCTTTCCAAGTTCTTCCTACCAAACCTCAGTCCATTGAACTTCATCTGCCACCTGTCTCCCCACTTCGACCAACAGGTCCAAGTCCATTTGAAGTTCTACACTATCCTGCACACTCTCCACAATGTTTCCAAACTTTGTATCCTCCGCAAACTTTGACATTGTGTCCTGGGCACAAAGGTCATTGATAATTATCAGGAACAGCAAAGGTCCCAACCCTTTCGCCAGGCCGAAAAAAAACCATTTACCACCAATCTCTGTTTCCTGCCACTCAGCCAATTCTGTATCCTTCTAGCGGCGAAGCGGCTCTACTCTTTTTGCCAACTGTTTCACTACTCGGTGGCGAGTTTTCTTCTGTTAAGTGGTTCAGATTGGAAAGTGGGGTGTGACTGGATTCACCTGTACAGAGAGGGGTTGGTGATGGCAGTTTCCCTTCTCTGATGAACCAGTTGCTGATTTGCTTTTATTTAAAAATCGACTCTGGTGGGACTCGAACCCACAACCTTTGAATCTCTTATAGAGCAGCAGTTAGAAGTCCAACACGCTATCCGTTGCGCCACAGAGCCCAGCTCATGTACTACTCATTTCCTATTCCATATAAGGGAATTTATGACATTGTAGAACAAAACGTTCACACGGTCAGCAATTTCCTACGTTTGAACAATGACAACATTTCAAGAGCACTCATTGCCTGTGAAGTGTTTTGGACGTCCTGTGGTTGTGAAAAGAGCGATAGAAATTCGAGTGAAAGAGCAATTTCCTTCAAAAGGACATATTCAGGTTGGAAAATAGGGCGGCTGAATTGTTTTGCAGAGAAGGGTGAAATGATTCATTTTGGTCGGAAGAACACGGGGGAAAAGACAAAATAAAGTTTACAATTTCAAAGACGGTGCCGGAACAGCGGGAAATGATGTACATCTGCATAAATTATTGAAGGAGGCAGTGCAGGTTGAAAGAATCGTTCATGAAGCATACCATATCCTCGGCTTTATGAATGGGAGCATAGATTACAAGAGCAAAGCGGTTGTTTTGAACTTGGGAAAGACAGTATTTCGGCCACAGCTGGAGCATTGCGCCCAGTTCCGGGTATCACACTTTAGGAAAGATGTGAATGCATTGAAGAGGAAGCAATAAAGTTTAACGAGAATATTTCGCAGCGAGGAACTTAAATTACCTCGATACATTGTAGCGGTAGGGGATATTTACCTTGGAGACGAGGATTTTGAGAGGAGATTTCTTAGAATTCTTTGCAGTCCCGTGTCTTCTGGACACAGGGTGGGTGATGATTTGGACATGGTCTGCTTCAGTATCGGAGGTGTTGAAAATGGTAACGAACATTGAGCAAACATCAGCGAACATTCCCAATTCTGCTGGAAGGAAGGTCACTGGTGAAGCAGCTGAAGATGGTTGGGCCTAGGGCACCACACCGAGGAACTCCCACAGTGATGTCCTGGAACTGGGATGATTGATCTCCACAATCACAATCATCTTTCTTTGTGCTGGGTATGACTCCAACCAGCAGAGAGCTCCCCACCCCTCGCCTCCGATTCCCACTGTCTCCAGTTTTGCTGGGGATCCATAATGCCACACAGTCAAAAGCTGCCTTGATGTCAAGGGCAGTCACTCTCACCTCACCTCTGGAGTTCAGTTTGCGTTGGAGGACGAGGGGAATCAGGTTGTTTTGTTTGCCCACCCAAGCTGAATGTTGGGCTTGAGGTGGTGACCAGATTCGGAGAGGATGGTGACAAGCTTGCACTGAGTTTCAAGGTTGCAGTTCAGACCTTGGTGGGATTGCTGCTATATTCCCAGGACGTGGTGATCTCATTCTTAGAGCAACACACTTACACTGAGGACAAGTTGCTCCATGTAAAATTAAATGGAAATGTGGGATGTCAGAATCTGTTCATCACTGATTCACTTTTATTCATTTCTGCATCCTAGAGTAACAAAGTGGTTTGTAACTGTAAAAAAGTAAATAATATTCAGTAGATTCAGTCCAATACCTCCACAGTTTCCACTATTACAGCCCTCAGCGTTTTCAGATGCATTCCTCTGGTCCCACTGACTTATCAACATTTAGCACAGCCAGACCTTCTCGTATCTCTTCTTTAACACGAGTTATATGTTAAAGAAGTCATTTGCAAATTGTCGATGGAGGATTTGTGCCCTCTTATTGAAGAGGGTTTAAAGGAGAGGAGCGAAGCATTTGTGCTGAAGAAGTGGGATCAGTGAAAATAAAAGTAACAATAAGTGGAATGAAGGGGGCGGGCTGTTCATGGGCTGACTGGAGAATTTCATTAGGATTTATTCATTGGAGATTGGAAGGTCATTTTTCCAAATCTTTAAGGAGATTAATGTTGAAGGAAGCCTGCCTTCATCTATAAGGAATCATTAGCTAAGTTTATAAAAATAACGCGGATAGATAGGATTCAAAGAATTGGAGGGGTAACACGTTGTAATGTGGAATATAAGATCTTGGTGAGCGGTTTAGGAACAACATCAAGTCCTTGGAGAGCATGCAGTGGAAATTTTCTGGAATTGGATCAGTGGTGAGGGATTCCATATGTGGATGGACTGAAAAATACAAACTGGAGATGCTCTTATCGGAGAGAATGTTAAGGGGAGATTTAGCACAGATATTTAAGATTAGCCGATGTATTTAATATCAGCCCAGGTATTCATTTCTTATACACATTAAGCGATATTTTTCCCATTGATGGAATGTTTGAAAACCAATGATTAGATAAAAAATAAATCGTGGAGAAATGTTTCACACTGCTCCATTCCAAACAGTTCCTGACTTGACGTGATACATTTTTTTCCTGCTTACTGGAGCCGCATTTCCAACATTGCACACCTTGCTGCACTTTCAGAACGTTCTTGCTAACTCTTCACGGCTGGAAAAAAGGATACGAGGCCATGACTTAAAGCTAGGATCGGGTCTGAGGGGATGTTAAGATGAGGGATTGTGAAACCATTGTGCTTTTCACACGTGGGTTCGAATCAAGTTATTGGATATTTTTAGTTATTGTTTCTTCCTGTTTGAGTAGGTTTCAAATAAAAAAGGCCTGGAATCGGATGGTTGCCAATGTCTCACTGGAGATGACAACTGTCAAGTAACATTTGCGCCACACAAGTGTCAGGCAATAATCATCTCCAAAAAGTAAGAATCCAACTATTACCTTGATGTTCACTGGCATTAGCATCACTGAATCCCCTACTATCAGCATCCTGGGAGTTACCATTGACAAGAAACTGAACTGGAATAGCAATATAAATATTATGGCTTCAGTAGCAGGTCAGAGGCTAGGAATCGTGTGACGAGTAACTCACGTCCAGGCTCCGCAAAGACTGTCTACCATCTACAAGGCACAAGTCAGGAGTGTGATTGAATGCTCCCCACTTGCCTGGATGAGTGCAGATCCCACACCACCCAAGAAGCTTTACACCATCTAAGCCAAAGCAGCTCGCATGATGGAGACCACATCCAGAAACATTCATTCCCTCCACCACCGACGCACAGTAGCAGCAGTGTGTACCATGTTCAAGGTGCACTGCAGGAACTCAGCAAGACTCCTTCGACAGCACCATCTAGACCCTGGACCACTACCATGTAGAAGGGCATGGTCAGCAGAAAGATGGGAACACCACCACCTGGAAATTCCCCTTCAAGCCATGAATTGGAAATATATTGCTGTTCCTTCAATATCGCTGGTAAAAATCCTAGAACTCCCTTCCTGACAGCACTGGGGACGTACCTACACCACATAGACTGCAGAGGTTCAAGAAGGCAGGTCACCACCACATTCTCAAGGGCAATTAGGGATGGACAATAATTGCTGTCCAAACCAGCGAAGGCCAAATACCTAGAATAAATTTCTTCAATGGACTATTTCAGAGTTAATCAAAATTGATAGTAAGCTATTACAGTCCTTTCCCCAGATTTTATTGGAATGATGAACAAATAGGATTCAGGAAAAGGAGAAGGACTTTTCCTTCCCTTTCATTCTCCAGATTTACCGTGGCTGAAAGAGCAGCTGGAAAAGTTAATGGCGATGGAGCAGAAAAAAATAACATTGTTCTTGCGGAACACATTTAGTTTGACATTTTCTTGATAAGTTCAGTGAGTGAGCAAGTTTTAGCAAATAAGCTTTAAAGTGAAGGGCCATCTAATTAAACCTATAATATATAGAAGAGGTTGTTTAATTTTGTGGTGAGATTCTCGAAACTGTGGAGGAGCCAAGAGAGATGAACAGACATCATTAAAAGCTCGTGGACAGGAAGATAAAAATAATATCTAAGACTAATAGAATACGAAGTATTGGGAATCATATTACAGTTGTATAAAACCCTGTTTAGATCAATGCATTCTGTTCCTGACAACAGACCTAAGGGATGTTAGATTGGCCTTGGAGTGGGGGCAGCAGAATTTCATCAGAGTGATACCAGATTCAAATGACGAGGACAGATTGTAAACACTAGTATTGTAATGCCGTGAATATCAGAGACTAAGGGGTGATCCAACTGAAATGTTTACCGTGCGTTAATGATTTGACAGGGTAGATAGAGGGAAACTGTTACCTCTGTTGCGACGGGAGGTTGGGGCCGGAGGTTGGAGTGGTGCCCTTAACAAGGGGGCTTAACCTTTAAATCAGAATGAAGCCTTTCAAAGTTAATTTCAGGAAGTACGTCTTCACACAAAGGATGGTAGAAACTTCCTCCCCCAAACAACTGTAAACGCTGGGGGTCAACCGAAAAGTTCCAAACTGACATCGATAGCTCTTGTTTGTTAAGTGTTTTAAGGATTATGAAATGAAGAGGGATAAATGGAGCAAAAAGACAGACCAGTCATGAGTTCATTAAATGGCAGGACAAACTTGGGGGAAGAACACTTTACTTTTGTTCCTCCACCCCGAATTCATAGAGAAAAACTAAATCTGGAAGGAACTGAAATGAGCTGTCATCACTTGTTGGTCCCATTATTCTCTCAACATTGACAATCTCTAGTGCTGAGCTATAATTCCACACACAACTCGTCTCCCAGGAAATCCTGCAGGAAGAAAATTATCCTCTCCAACATGCATTTCCCACATTTTACCAGCTGACAATCCTTTGATCAGCATTTGGAAATTGAAATCGGTCTATTGCCCCACTTCCATGTTGATTTTGGGAATAGTCAGCAGGGGAGCAGAATTAGAAAGCAGTTGTTTTCCTCTCTGTTAATATTCTTTCAATCTCGACTTGCCTCATTCATTGGATGGAGAAGTGAGCTTGTATTAATCCTGTGATGGACAAACATGCTCCATGTTACAAGCATTTTCTGTATTCATTTTTTAAATATCAGATACAATTTCTCATTGAAACACAGTAAACTGCTCCCAGGTACTTTCATGAGCTTGTGAAACAAGACAATTCCAATTTCCGCACATAATGAAGCCAAGCGGGAGGAGACACCTGTTTCTCAATGATCAGATATTGGAGTTGATGAAGAATGTTTTCTGAAGATCAATGTGTCCTTTTGGAAATCTGGAATGGGTATGGTTTTCTATATTAAACATTGACCCTTCCGTTAGTTCTTTATGTGCAGCTGTTTTTGGTGGTGTTATTGAGTCAGGGATGTATGTCAGGGCAGCAAGAGAAATCACTGTGCTTCTTCAGGAGCGCTAGGAAACCTTTCATCACTTTAAAAACCTCCCACCAGTTATTGCTTAGGATTAGCCAGCAGTGGTACACCGAGGATATTCATTTATTGAAATTAATGCTTTTCACAGAAAGCATTAGTTCCTGTCAAGCAAATATAACAGTTTCATAATAATGTTCTGGTTTATTGCGAAGTAATTTTATGGGGTGAGTATAATTGGGTCTGTCTGTGTGTAATGTAATTACATTTGGAGTCAAGTTTAACTCATCAAAAGAAGCTGGGTGCTTGACATGCTAATGAGTAAACATGGAACCTAGATTAGCATGTAAGGTGTGAAGGGAATTTGCATTTTTAGATAAATGAAGGGATATTTGGATTTCAACGATATCTCAGTCTGTTTTCAACTAGCCGGATAAGCAAAGCTAAGGAACATGTTTATTTTTCCCAAAGGTTACTGGAAATAGTGGCGACATGGGAGTGTTTTAATATTGTGAAGAAGATACAATTTCATCAATATCTGGGTCTATAGAATTTACACATCAAGAAGAGAGAAACACATATAAAGAAGAATGAAAGGTTATGTTGAAAAAGGCCATGTA